>NC_140231.1:3136391-3529919 GCF_951802725.1 Rutilus rutilus
TTGACCAGTCTAGGGGCAAAATCGAAGCAGGGGGAGGCAACTGAGAGGACTTGCAAATCTTCCACTCTATTAAGCTAAGTTAATTCCAGCGACAGAGCCACCTTGAGAGTCAGAAAGATTTCCAAGCTGACTCCAAGGGCTCAAACCAAGCCTCAATAAACCTTCCAGGGGTACATCATTTGCATTTCCCGGCAAAAATGAGTCCTTCACATAACAGTCAGTCTACATGCTTTCATAGACAAACTAGGAATACAGTGAAGGCCTGATTTTTTAAGTTTTGTTACAAGCTGCTGGCAATTAAAAAGCGATTAATACTGTACATGAAAATTCTTACATATAGCCCCTTTAAAATCAGCCATTGGGAGTGGAACTAAATGTTCACCCTGGATATATATTTTGGACTGCCAGAGAATAAGGGTTAATCCAATAACCCAATCACTCAAGACTATGGGCCCTATCTTGCACCCAGCGCAATTGACTTTGTACACCGACGCATGTTTCATTCCTATTTTGCACCCGCGCAAAGCGCGCTTTTCCCTCCACAGAAGCACGTCGCTAAACTAGGGAATGAACTTGCGCTCTCTGGGCGGTTCAGCGCAAAAAAGGAGGCGTGTTTTGGCGCAAACGTTCCCTGGTGCTATTTTACTGTTCCATAAAACAATTGCGCCACTGGCCAGAAAAAACCTAGTCTAAAGTCAGTGGCGCGTTGCGCGTTGTTCATTATGCTATTTTAAGGGCGCATGCTTGACCATAATGTATAGAGTGCACAAACGCTCATACACTGTGATTCTCTAATCTACACAGAAGCAGCAGTTTTCATTTTTGCAAATCATATTATTACAAACGATAGATAGATAGATAGATAGATAGATAGATAGATAGATAGATAGATAGATAGATAGATAATTTATTATAAATATAATAATTTATTATAAAAGCATACATCTAGCTTACACATTTACCCACATTATTATATGCCTGTTTAGCCGAAGCTAATTTGGGTGTGTTTCTCCCATCCCCAATGTCACTTCTCTCTCTTTTACGGCCGTGACGAGAGCGTTGGTCTCCTCGGCTGTGAACCGCTCTTGGCGCGCGCCTGGCAAATCCGCCGTTATAATAGCAATACGCCAAGGAAAAAGTGCGTCTGCTCTTAAAGGGAATGTGAGATGATGCTCTGATTGGTTTATTTCACGTTACGCCCAAACCACACCTATGAATAATGAAGCTACTTCAGACCAACCCCTTTTAGATTTGCGCCCGGCGCAAGAGTCATTTATCCCGCCGGGAAAATAGCAACAGCGCCGAGACCCGCCCACAAAGTTACTTGCGCTTTGCGCTTTGACACTTGCGTTTCAGATCGTTAAAATAGGGCCCTCTAGGTTTTTGTTTAGAACTTTAGAAAAAATAATTTCAATCTCTCTATTTCTGTCCCTCCACCCCAAACAGCCAGTGCCCGCTTCGAAGAGAAAGAAGCACTCATGTCCGAGCTGAAGATCCTAAATTACATTGGGCCGCATGAAAACATCGTCAATCTGCTGGGGGCATGTACTCAAGAAGGTACGTCAAAGGCATATTCTCACATTAATAAGCAGTGAAATCAGGTGAAATCAGTAAGATTATCACTATAACAAAGAAAGCACTTCTTTTCATATTTAGAAAGAAACATGAATTCATCAAATTCATTGAAAGTGACTTGTAGTGAAACATGTACTCCATTAGATCTTTGAGCCACACAATAAACTATTTAATAAAGTGAACTACAATATTTACCAATATTTTTGATTCATAGTTACACTTACTTAGTCAGTTAACTTTTTTAACAGCCATAATTAGTTAACCGATAAAGGCCGCTGTCTGCTGGGTTTGTTAAAAATAGGGCCGTAAATCTAGTCTGGGTTTCCCCCGCTGCCTTGAGCGCAGTGCGTTTTTATTCACGCTGCTAGGCAGCCTGGATACCATGGACCAGATTTTCCCCTCAAAAAGGGAACCAATCACAGAACGGGGAGGGAGCAGTAAGACGATGACGACGTCAATGCGACACACCGAAGCAGTTTGTTTATATATATGGATCCAACATGGCAGCAGACGTGAAGTTACCTTTCGATGCAGCCTTAGATAGTGTTCTAAGTAGTTTAGAACGCAAGTTTATTTCGTCTTCTTCCTCGTCGAATTTCTGTTGCTCTACGGACGTCTTCTGGTATAATTGAAACGATTGGCTATGAGCTACGTGCAGGCGCATTTGATAGACATTCGTAGCGTCCAATAAACGGCTCTGGGCATTCGTAAACCACGCCTCAAATACGAGAAAATGAACATATGGTTCCCCCAGACCATGTCTCAATAAGAAAGAGGTCTGATGTTAGACAGGCTACCGTAAATCAGCATCCAATAAGAAATACTGAAACACTTTTTTTCTATAATGCCTCTAACTAAGTGTTTTTTTTTTTTTTTTTTATATGCTGTTACTCTACAACTTATTCTTGTTTAAATGAAATTCTGACACTATAGAAAGCATGCAGTTTAAATTGTGTACATTTATTTAAAAAAAAAAAAAAAAAAAAAAAAAAATTGTATAAGCCCCATCAGCAATTTTAACCATTTTTTATTTATTTATTTTTTCAAAAAGATGGGGGAAAATATTCTATACAACAAACAAATTTGAAAAACGACAAGTTTATTTTACATGTCTGTTGAAAAACATTACATAAATACTTGACACATAGCATTATACATTTAAAATTAATTACCTAAATTTTATTTTACATTACGTAAGTAAAGAGCATTGGACCAGTGCCTTCTAAACTGGTTAATTGAATTATTTGTTGCCCATTCACATTATTAGACTTGTAAACAATGTCATTTTGAAGTTTTGTCACGTTATATGCTGGTCAAAAAGCATGATGAGGGAGATCTATTCAGATATTCTTTAATTAATAATACAAAATCACTTATAACACAGGAATACATAGGAGATTTATCTCTATAGATTTACATAAACACTAACGAGAACCAAATGAAACACAGGGCTTAAATACATAGGGAATCAAAGAGAAACAAAGCAGATGAGTGGAATTAGGAACTATGGAAACTAATTACTAACCGGGAAACTAACTAAAGGAACTCAGGCCTTGTCCACGCTAATACGTTTTTTTGAAAATGCATCTTTTTTCTCTCCTTTTTGGTCTTCCGTCCACACTGAGACGGCGTTTTTAGCTACAAAGCTTTTTGAAAACGCTCTCCAAAGTGGATCAATTTAAAAACGCTGTTTTCGTTGTAGTGTGGACTGTGAAAACGGAGGTATTTTAAAACGATGACGCAAGTTTAGTCATGTGGCACATTTTGTACCAATAGATATTCATGTTTATGTCGGTATTGTGCCTGTTATGTGCAATTCACTTTCACACAGTTGCTAAGATATGTTACTTTACACACTCTTCATATCACAGTCCTGCAAAGATGACAGAAAACTCACTCGCATTTGCTGTCCTGCGGTGAAACATGAGAGCAGTTTTAGCGTTTTAGACATTTAGACGTTTAGCATATAATGGTGAGTGAGAGCGATCTGGGAGCATATTCAGTGAACGCTGAGATATTTAGCTAAATAAAATAATCCTGTCAGAAGAATTGCGTGAGAACTTGATTATGTCTGTATCATCTCAGTGAGCTTTCATGAGGGTTTACACATGCGCTGTAAGGTGAATGTAGCGTTTTCCAACGTTTCAGTGTGGATGAGAACATTTTGGAAAACGCTAGTGTGGACGGAGAGCATTTTTTAACAAAAATGTAGTTTTCAAATCTATCCGGATTAATGTAGACGTAGCCTCAGGCATACAGGAACAGAGCAAACAGAGTGAAAATGTAACCAAAACAGAATATACACGTTACAGGTTTGTGATGCTCTGTATTTAAATTTTTCAGTATTAAACGTCATCTGTGCAATCACAATACTGGTTATAAAATATATTGAATATATATATATATATATATAAAAAAAATCAGTAGTGTATTAGTTGTAAAAAGCTCAGTGTCGGTTGATGTCTGAATTTGACTTTGATCTGATATAGGACCGATGCTGATGATCACGGAGTACTGCTGTCACGGCGACCTCCTCAACTTCTTACGTCAACGAGCAGAAACATTTGCAAACACTTTTCTTGGTCTTCAAGGTTTCCCAGAGGATTCAAACCTCTACAAGAATGTGACCGTTCAAAATAACCGTTCTGCGAGGTATGTTCATGTCAGTGTCATATAATAATGGAAGGCTTGCCTTGTACCACCACTTCTTTTTTAGCAACTGTGATCAATGCTATGTTATTACGTTTCCAAGTTTTATTAAAGCATTCTTCTTCCTACCCTGCTGGAAAAACATAAAAGCACATGAAGGTGGTCAGGCACTTTTTGTTGCAAGGTGGTTTTAGATTGATTGTCATGAGGGAATTATACCGATTTAAAACTTGTAGATATTGCTGTGACCAAGGCTACGTTCACACTGTCAGTCCAAATCCGATTATTTGTGTATCCGATCTAAAACTATTGATGTTCGCACAGTGTATCGCAACTGTTCAGATCTGATTTGTGTGTCCATGCCACTCTTTCGTTTTCTGGAATCTGCATTGGTTTCTACCCAGACAGCAACACAGTGTTGGCCCAGATCCAGCCCACATCTGGGACACATGGATTCTACACATACCAGATGTGGACCGGATCTGGGCCAACACTGTGTTGCTGTCTGGGTATGGAAATTACGTTTTGTTGGTAGGCATACAGTTCTTCACCAATTTCTAAATATGTCTCCGTTATTGTTATGGAAGCACACTCAAGAGATGGATAATGAAGTTAATAGGAGTTTATGGAGTCCCGACATCGCCCCGGAGTCTAGACTGGTGTAAGCAGGTGGGTACAGAGGTCCAGGTCGATGTCGGACTAGCAGGGGATCAGAGCCGGACGGCAGCTCAGGGGACCAGGATGATCCGGCAGCTCAGGGGACCAGGACGGAACCGGCAGCTCAGGGGACCAGGACAGAGCCGGTATTGAGCCCCACCCAAAAAAAATTATCTTGGGGAGCTCCCGGTGTCGACGGGATGGCCTCTGGACGGAGTCAGAAACTGGAGCTCACTGGACTTTAAGGCGCAGCAGCAGCCATCTTGCATGATCCATCTGGACGAGGGCTCAGGCGCGGTGGCAGCAATACTGGATGAAGGCTCAGGCGCGGCGCGGCGTGGCCATCTTGCATGATCCATCTGGAAGAGGGCTCAGGCGCAGTGGCGGCCATCTTGCACGAGGGCTCAGGCGCGGCGGCGGCCATACTGGACGAGGGCTCAGGCGTGGCGGTGGCCATCTTGAGACGAGGCTCTGGAACAGCGGAGGCCATCTTGGGACGAGGCTCTAGAACGGCGGAGGCCATCTTGGGACGAGGCTTTGGAACAGCGGAGGCCATCTTGGGACGAGACTCTGGAAGGGAGGTCTCGGCGGGACGAGAGTCTGGAAGGGAGGCGGCCATGACGGATAGGGAATCTGAATCTGCTTCTCCTATGGTGTAAGACAATCCACAGGATGTTGTCGATGTATTCCCTCAAGGAACACATGGTGGCAATAGATGGAAAATGCCTGAAGAGTGGATCGTCCAGACCCATCCAAAAACAGGATTTGAGGGTTGGCTCTTTCCAGGACACCTGGTGAACGAGGTGGAGGAATTCCCCTATGTAAGTTTCAATCTGGCGGTGGTCCTGGGAGATGGCAAGAAGCAGATCGACCGGGTCTGGGGGACTGAGGAGGATGCCCATATTGTTGTCTGTCGGTAATAGGTCCGGTCTTCTGTTACGGAAGCAGACTCTTCATGTGAATTCTGGCCATTCACACTAACTAAATCTGATTGGATTTCAATTGGGTATGCACAAATAATCGGATTTGGACTGTGAACATAGTCTAAATGTGCTGTGGCTGTGGTGTCTCTTCTATTGTCAAACATGTACACCTTTCTCTTTAAGGAACACTTGTCATGGCTCAGAGAGCTTTAACGACGCACAATCAACACAGATGTCAAAAGACCTTTGTCAGGGTAAAGTAATAAAGTAAAGCAGACCAAATGTTCTGTAATGGGAAAAATTGGGTATCCTTATCATTTTGGACTTTTCCAACAGAATCTTGCAATGAAGGAGGGGAGGACGTGTGGTCATTGGATAGTATTGATTTGCTGAAGTTCTCCTTTCAAGTGGCACAGGGAATGGAATTCCTAGCCTCCAAAAATGTAATATTTCTCAGTTATATGTTTCATATATGTGTGTGAAAATTGTAGCTAATATGGAAGATTTTTTTTTGTAAACATCCCTGCTGAACAGGTACTGGGGCTGCTGAGCTACAAAATAACAAAAAAAGTAGCATATAAAATCAGATCTGAGGGCAAAATGGGGAACTGATATGAGGAAGTTCTATGCACTACTTATAATGCATGCTTTTATAAGATTTTTTGTTGTTGTTGTTGCCATTTTGGGAATGTGACAGGCACAGTCAAATTTGACTTTTAATATAGAAAAGAGTTGAACAAAAGTGATTGTCATGGAACTAAGTAATATACAGTGCAGAATTTTAATTCTTGAACTATTTCTTTATAGATGCCAAACCGCACAGTAAGACTAATTATGTGAGAGATTATGTAATTTTTTTTTTTTTGGTACACTGTAATTTTATAATGCTGTTTATGATCAGTGTATTCACAGAGATTTGGCTGCACGGAACATTCTTGTGTCTGACCGCAACATTGTGAAGATCTGTGATTTTGGCCTTGCTCGAGACATCATGAATGACATGAATTATGTAGTGAAAGGAAATGTAAGTTCTTTTTTTCTTTTATTATGAACAATTCAGCATTTTGGGGCCAGATTTCTAACAGCTTGCTCCAGCACAAATCCTCTTTTGGCATTAAAAATTAGCGCTGAAAAGGCGTGAACAGGGTTATTTTTGTGGCTGACCTTATTGCAAATGCATTTGTTGGAGTTTCCCTTTCAGACAGAAAATGTATGTGAGGAGAGTATTTAAACGAATCATGCAAGGTTATTTACTAAGGTTTGCGCTTGTCAATTTGTGCCATTATTTAAAGTCCCCCTGTAGTCAAGTCAAGTCAAGTCATCTTCATTTATATAGCGCTTTTAACAATGTAGATTGTCTCAAAGCAGCTTCACAGAGATAAATGTATAATATAACGTAAGATTGTTTTGGCTTTATAGCGGTTCTTTAATAAAGTTATTTTCCAGCTAAAGTTAGTTTTGATTGATTCGCTTCCGTCGCAACGATCATTTGTTTTTAAATTAGGGCCGCCAAGACGACACCATTCTCTCTACACAGACTTTAAACGCGAACCTGTGAGAAACGCTGATGGCGTTCAGATGCGCATTAAGAACGGGTTCTATAGTTATGTGCGTTTGAATATATGTGTGCAGGTTTGGAATTCCCTACAAACCAAACCTAAACAAATTACTGGTGTTTCCTTATAGTTTTGATTCAGAATTTTATTTTATTTTATCAATTCGGGGTAGATGCGCAAATTGAGTTTTCCCGACGACGCGTTATCTGTAGAGTGGGAAAGGGATCCTCCATAGGGAGAGACTAGTTGGCCCTTCAGCACTGCATTGACATCGGGTCCAGGCGAAGGTCCTTCATCAGATCTGGAAACGGCCTGGATCCGGCAGGCTGCGGGAAAACCTTGGGATAAACAAAGACACTAAAATTAGCGTAGATGCCATTCTTCTCATGATGTAACAAGTACATCAGGATTTATGGGAAGTGTTCCCGGTTCCAGCTGACCTAATCTATGCAGCCTAATATTGAATTATAGAAGTCTATAATGTATTATGTGAACGCTATGTCAAAGAGATGTGTCTTTAATCTAGATTTGAACTGACAGAGTGTGTCTGCTTCCCGGACAATGGTAGGAAGGCTGTTCCAAAGTTTTGGTGCTAAATAGGAAAAGGATCTACCGCCAGCAGTCGATTTAGATATTCTAGGTATTATCAACTGGCCGGAATTTTGAGATCGCAATAGACGTGAAGGAGTATAATGCGTTAAGAGCTCGCTCAAGTACCGCGGAGCTAAACCATTTAGTGCTTTGTAAGTAATCAGCAATATTTTAAAATTGATGCGATGTTTAATAGGGAGCCAGTGCAGTTTTGACAGAACCGGGCTAATATGGTCATACTTCCTGGTTCTGGTAAGAACTCGAGCTGCTGCGTTTTGGACCAGCTGTAGTTTGTTTATTAAGCGTGCAGGGCAACCACCCAGTAGAGCATTACAATAATCTAGCCTTGAGGTCATGAACGCATGGACTAATTGTTCCGAGTAGTCAATAATTGTATCCCTTAAAACTTTGATCAGCAAAATTACATATTTAAAAGTTTTTTCCTTGGAAAAAAAACAAAAACGTCATGCCTTGAAACAGCTTGAATGTAACTCGACACCCTTGCCTCATTTAGTATATGCAAATAAGCCCCGCCTCCACTCACTCACTCAGAGATCCACTCATTGACGATCACACATTGATCTGATTGGGTACAAGGTAGTTTGTGACGTCAGAAACACCAGCGATTTCAAAGCGTGTTTTTGAGACTGTCTTTGGTTCACTGCAGTTTTAAGGAGAAAATACTCAGCAATGCTGTCGACTTATGAATTTACTTTGACTTATTTGGACTTTAAAGCCCAAAAAAAGCATGTCTAAAGTCGTTATTTTTGTTTGTTTTTTGCGCACAAAAAGTATTCTCGTCGCTTGATAAACTTAAGGTTGAGCCATTGTAGTCACTTGGACTATATTAACGATGTCTTTAATACATTTTCTGGGCCAGCAAGTTTCAGTCCCTTAGAAGCCTATGGAGGAGTGATCCAGCTCTCAGATTTAATCAAAAGATGAACGAAGGTCTTACGGGGTTGGAACAACATGAGGGAGAGTAATTACTGACAGAATTTTCATTTTTTGGTGAACTAACCCTTTAAGATCTGCACAAAGGTTTCAGCTAACCATTCCTAAGTCTTGACTTAAATCAAAAGGAGACAGGGCCTTCTCTGTTGCAGCTCCTTGTTCATGGAACAGTTTACCCCTCCATGTTAGATCTTGTGCCACCCTTGATGCATTTAAAACATATTTAAAGACTCATCTCTTCTCTCTTGCATTTGATTGTCATTAAAAGTTTTGTAATTGTTTTATACTTTGTTTTCTAATCTTAGATTATATGTGCTGGGCTGTATGTAAAGCACTTTGGCTAACGTGTGTTGTTTTTAAATGTGCTATATAAATAAATGTGATTGATTGATTGAACTGAACTGAGCTTGACGATGACATCACTGTTTTCTCCAGAGCGGCCATATATATAAATGAACTAAATTAATAACTTTTTTACAACTAAAGTGAACCATCACTGAACTTACTTAAGCTTGACTATGACGCTATTTTCTTCTAGAAACAAACTTTGTTGCAATATTTTCCTGTTATCTCTGTAAAGCTGCTTTGAAACGATCTGTATTGTAAAAAGCGCTATATAAATAAAGGTGACTTGACTTCTTACACTCTGTCTGACTGGTTCTACAGGCTCGGCTGCCAGTAAAATGGATGTCACCTGAAAGCATTTTTGAATGTCTTTACACAGTACAGAGTGATGTCTGGTCATATGGCGTCCTTTTGTGGGAGATATTTTCCTTGGGTAAGTGAATTTACTTGTTCATACCTATTAAAATGTTCATTTCATGAAGGTATTTTCTTGGTATTATGGCGCTTTTTTTCTGTTTTTAGGTATGAGTCCTTACCCTAATGTTGTGATTGATGCACAATTCTATAAGATGATTAAAGATGGTTATCACATGCCACAACCAGATTTTGCCCCTCATGAAATGTGAGTTTATAAGCATTTGAAAAGTTTTAGAAAAGACACAATAAATACTAAGCAAAGCTCTATAAGTGACTTGATCTTCTGTAGGTACACAATGATGAAAATGTGCTGGAGTCTGGAGCCAACTCTGCGTCCCACCTTTGCCAACATCAGAGAATTTATTGCAAAGTTGCTGCCAAAGCAGTCCAGCCAGGTGAGGCGTCAAAGCACATTGTTAGAACAAGTTCCTCTGGTGTAAAAGCAAACAAAATATAGCCATGTTTCTTGTATTTATCATTTTCTATTTTGACACAGTGTAGTCTCCTGGCTAACAGAGAACGTCCTCAAAACTTTGGCTAACATTCTGGCAAGGTTCTCTCAAGGTTATAAACAAAGTAATGTTAATAGAACGTTTGTTGAAAGTTATTTAAAGGGGAACTCTCGCCAAAATGCAACCTAGGCTCTTTTTGTTAATCTACCCGAGGCAAACTTTCATTTAAAAGCATAATTAGGATGGAAACGCCACTTTTAAGTTTGACCGTATTTTCGTTTTCGGTCAAAATGCCTTGTGAATGGGGCACGACTATGATAGCATCAAAATCGCTAGTTTTAAAACACTAATGCGGCTCGACACAACATGAAACTGTGCTGGAAGTATCACCAGAGACTCTACACATGAACTCCAGCACTGAGAACATTGTTTGTGTTCACAGAGTTTACTAAAAAGAAAGATTTTGAACAACTCACTGTGTTTCCGTCCGCCGGCATTTTGACAGTGAAAAATAGTCGATCTCCGAATGCGAATGAACCGACTCTGAATTTTATTAGTGCTTCTTATATGAGGATCCTTTTTCAAATACAAGGCCAATATTGATTTTCACTAACGAGAAAACAACTAATTATCTGTGAATTTATAGTGAACTAAGCTTTAGGAGCTTTCCACCTTTACTCTCCTCCCTGTTACGGTGCATTCGGAGATCGGCTATTTTTGACTGACAAAATGCCGGTGGACGGAAACACAGTGAGTTGTTCAAAATCTTTCTTTTTAGTAAACTCTGTGTACACACACACTGTTCTCAATACTGGAGTTCATGTGTAGAGCCCCTGGTGATACTTCCTGTACGATCACACCGCCGCCGGCGAGAGCGGCAAAATTCGCTCTCGCCGCCCTGCCACCAACGCCGTAGAAAGATTTGGGGATGCTCTGACGTAGATTAGACTGCGTGATTTTTTAAAAACTTTATTTAAAGGGGCCGCAAAGCAAATAAGAACTGAACATAAATCAGTATCCTATTTTGTGCAGAGTGGTCTCACGTAGGGTATAAGTTAACCTAATGAAATCTTTTAAATGTGAAAGTAACAAAATGACAGATGGAAAGACCTTAACAATTAGTTATTTTGCTAACGAAAATAAAAAGAATCCATTTGTGTGTTCTGGCTTTTGTGTTCATGAGTCTAATTTCAACATGCAGATAATAGGATGTTTAATAGACTTGGTATTTAATTAACATTGATTTGTGTGCAATCTACATTACAATAACTGTCCTGGTTGTAGCTGCAATTGGTCAAAATCATTATTATTTTGAGCAAATGAATTGCATTGCCGCTGAAAAAACAAGCGTTTTTAGTTCAAACAAGTTCTAGCGCGAAAATGTTGCCTATAAATAGTTTTGCTTTCCATTTTGCTTAGGAACTAATGCGGTCGGAACCAAAGTTTACAGGATTGTGTTTTCTTGTATCCTCTCAGGCGGAGGACTTCTACATTCCGATTGGTTGCCGCCGAACCGTGTCATAGCTTATTACCATAAAGTTGACTTGATTTCAACTCTTCTCGCCGCTCTCGCCGTCCAAGACGCGCCGCGCCGCCCTCGCCGGAGCTCGCCGCCGGCTCTCATTGAAAATGAATGGCTTCCGGCCACTTTGACGCTCTCGCCACCGGCGGTGTGAACGCACAGTTCGAGTAAAGTTTCATGTTGTGTCGAAAAAGCCTTCTTAGTGTTTTAAAAATAGTGATTTTTGATGCTATCATAAAAGTGCCCCATTCACTCCCATTCACAAGGCATTTAACCTAAAACAAAAATACGGTCAAACTTAAAAGTGGCGTTTCCATTTTAATTATGCTTTTACATGAAAGTTTGCCTCGGGTAGATTAACAAAAAGACCCTAGGTTGCATTTTTGCGAGAGTTCCCCTTTAAGTTCACATAGGGTTAACTTAAAAATGTAACTTACACTCTAAAAAAAGTTGTTAAGATTGTTTCAACCCAAATTTGGGTCAAATATGGACAAACCCAGCCTGTGTCCTGGTTTTCCTGGTGGCTAGTTCCTAAAACTACGCTAAAAGACTAACTAATGACCCTCAACTAATGTGCCTACCAAGGTGAATGGGACTTTGAAGCAACCAAAAGAAATAATGTCAGGAGATCAGAAGAATGCTTTTTTTTATTAATTTGTAGTTTGTTTACACTACAGCATGATCAAAATGAAGGTAAAAGTATTGAGCACACTGATCTATGCACAGACTTGAACAGTCACGCACCTTTGTGCCATTCCTGGACACTTTCTGTTCAACTGTAGACACAAGTAAACCAAAACTGACGTCTCCAAGGTGTTTGCTACTTCTTTTGCCATGCGCTCAAGAAAACACTGGCCCACTATCAGTATTCAGTTATAGTGCTCATCTTCACCATGTTCATGTAGAATATCAGTCCAGTGTATTGATCAGATTGTTGGTGTTGGTACAGAGATCTCAGAGAAAAACTGTTTGAATTTGGTCACTGAAAAAAATATATATATATTTGAGAAATCAGGAGCAAATATGTTATTACATTTACGATTACGGTAACACTTTACATTAAAGGTTCCCTTTGTAAAGGGATTATAAAGATGTATATTAATAACTAATAACATATACAAATGCATTATAAATCAGTGATAAGCAGTTATAACTGCATGAATAAAAAGGGTGACTTTAAAACAATACCTGCCATATAGCGAGCGATTGTTAACTCACGTGTTATAAATGCTTAATAAATATATTTATTTATACTTCGGGCCAGATTTACTAACAGCTTGAGCCAGCGGAAGCCTTCTTTTGCCGTTAAAAAACTACTGTCAGGATTTACCAAAGACACGCAGTGAAGAATTAGCGCTGAAAGGCTTTTTTTTGGCTGATCTTATTGCATATGCATTTGTCTGAGTTTCTCTTTCAGGTGCAAAATTTATGTGAGGAGAGTATTTCAATTAATCATGCAAGGTGATTTAGTAAGGTTTGCGCTCATCAATGTTCTGGTGTTTGCACCATTATTTACCGCCCCAAAAAGAAATGACCCGACTGTTCTTTAATGCGCGTGTCATCAGTCGATCACACACAGAACTTCTCCACTGTTTTGAAGTTGCGCTCTCACCCTGTTTAGTAAATCTGGCCCTTATTACACTCAAAACCAGATTCCTGTTTTATTTCATGATGCAGCAAAAATAGTGAGACTTATAGTGAGACTGAAGGGTGTTGTATTTGTGGGTTTCTCAGAAATATCTCATGACTCATGTCACTTTTTTTATTATTATGTTGCTTACCAGAAACCACTCTGTGTCTTACACACGATACTCCACAAAAAGGTTGTGATTCCTAACCACAGCAATATATATATATATATATATATATATATATATATATATATATACATAATTATTGTTGTGTTCTTATCTTTTTAAAGTAAAGTTTGAGACTTTCATCTTGATAAACAAAAGGAATCCTTTTTTATATATTGCTGTACAAGCATTTATAAAGGAGATTTAAAGGCTCAGTTAAATATTTCTATGTTCTGTATCACTGTGTTGTGTTTGTTTCCTTTTTCTGTTTAGAAGATAAATGAGCCTTTAAATCTCCTTTATAAATGCTTTTCAAGGCATAACTAGTCCTCACTTTAGATGAGCTCACACAAATAGTTCACTGACCACTACTAAATGCTTTATAACTACCTGCATCTACTACATTTACTTACACTTAAGTGATCTTATGAACCACTGACAACTCCTAAATAACTGCTTTGTAAATAATGCTATACTTCATTTAGAAATGATAAATTGATTATTAATAAAGTATGAAAATACAGTTATTAAACACATTATAGATATGCTTCTAAATCAATAATAAAGCATTTATAGCTGTATTCATAAACTGCTTATTAACGTCTATTAATGCTTTATAAATGATGAATTACCCAGCACGGCACCTTGATATCAATTTGACATCAAAAGTTAGTCAAGACTTGATCAAGATACTGCATATCATTTTAAGGTCAGTTTGAAAGGCAATGTCTTCCAGTGGTAATTAGGTGAAAAGAGAAAGTTAATTCCCACACTGAAATTGGTTTATGTATATGCAGGTCAGTATGTTTGACATTCAGTTTACATCAACTCAATGTCATGGATTGGTTTTGACGTCAATTTGATTTGCATATTTGACGTTGATTTTGACATCAATTTGATGTCTTTTCAACATCAATTGCCCACTGATTAATAGCGTGCAGTTATTATAAAGTGTTACTGAAAAGTCATAGCACACCTCTCCAATAAAGCGGTCGATTTGACACCTCATTCATGAGTCTGCGACAAGCGGTGCGGGAGGAGTAGCGTGCCGAACTTTAAGTATGAGCAATAACAGTAGTGCCTTGCCTTTGGAAGTCCAACTTAATGTAAAGTGGCATATTGATATATTCATATTTCTGTCACCAAATATATAGGCATAATCTGCCTATATATTTAATATTTCAATATGTTTCACTCAGTTTCACACATTTCAGTCTGGCAACATAGTTTGGCAAAAGCCCAACTAGTAAAATGTGTTCAAGTTTGTGTAAAAATGAACTAATGTAAGAATAAATGAATTACTCGTCAGAAATGATATCCTCCTCTGGATCAGGCTGCACATCGCATTATTCTCCTGAGGTGAAGCTTAACCGTAACTGCTTTCTCACCTCTCCGATGTCTTTCTTTAGCATTACATAAATGTTCTTTGAAAAACATATGGCAATTGCTGAAAGAGGAAACATTTCGATTGCCAAAGGAAACACTAATCAGCATAATGGTGACTTCAAATGACATTTTCAACATATTCAATAAAACATCAACTCTGACTAGAGCTAAACATCTGTTCATTCAAATAAAGAAGAACTTAGAACTTTAGACATGAAATAAATAAAAGTGTATTGTAATGGAGGTGGAGATGGTAATGCTGTTTTGCAGTTGTTTAATCATCATCTGAGAGATTTAATGTGTTCTTTTATGTGCAGTCGACTGTTCCTCTGTGATTCTGCTTGTTAACAGCAGGTGTTCATCAGTAATGGTCAATCATAACTTAATTATCTCAGTTGTTTCAGTGTTACTTTGTACACTCTGTAGATTGGACCCATATAGACATCGAATAGTGTTAATTTAACACTAAGGATTTTGCTATGTATCACGTCACTAAAACATTCTCCATGGGATTTATGCTGCCTTCATGTGCTGTTGGAAATCTCCTGCTTCCCACTTCCGAAGTCGTGATTACGAGCTCATCGCGTTTAAATGCTTCGTTGTCATTAAGAACATGAATCGTGGAGGACACCATGCCTATTTATTGGGAAAATCTTATTAAAACCAAAATTATATTTAGCATCCCATTCATTGAAAACCATTTAAACATTCATTACGATATCTAGATATCTCCACCCAGGAGTGTTTTGCTTTCTTCTTGTGGAACATAAGATTCAAGTTAAATGTTAAATGACAACTGTTTTCCAAAGTTCCCCCATGTGGCTGTGTTTAACACACAGTATCATGCTGGTTTCTCATGAGGACTCGAAGGTCACACACAGTCAACAGAGGTTTCCAGCCCTGCCCTTCCCCTTTGCATTTTACAAAAAGTGGCACACAAATTGCAAAACTCCGTAATTACATAAATTATTTTGGTCCTCTTAAAAAGAACTGAATGTGCTTACTACACAAAAAAAATAATTAATTAATACAACCCTAAAAATGATTATTAACATTTTGGGACTCATCCACAGCACACAAGCAGAGGATTTCAGAGCACGTTAACTGTCCCACTGAATTACTTTAACAATTGTTTTACCAAGAGGCTCATAAACAAACAAGAGGTATAGGAGAGGACTCTGCTAACTTAGATCGGTAAGATTTTTAATGTTTTTAAAAGAAGTCTCTTCTGCTCACCAAGGCTGCATTTATTTGATTAAAAATCAAATCAAAAACAGTAATATTGTACAATTTTATTACAATTTAAAACAGCTGTTTTGTGAATATACAGTAAAGTGTAATTTATTCCTGTGATCAAAGCTGAATTTTCAGCATTATTACTCCAGTCTTCAGTGTCACATGATCCTTCACAAATCACTCTAATATGATGATTTGATGATCAAGAAACATTTATGATTATTATCAGTGTTGAAAACAGTTTTTTACATTTTTATTTCAGGATTATTTGATGAATAGAAAGTTCAAAAGAGCAGCATTATCTGAAATCTAAAGCTTTTGTAACATTAAACACTACCGGTCAAAAGTTTGGGGTCAGTACGATTTTTTTGGGGGGGGAAAGAAATAAAATAAATCAATACTTTTATTCATCAAGGACGAGTTAAACTGATCAAAAGTTACAGTAAAGACATTTATAATGTTAGAAAATATTCTATTTTAAATAAATGCTGTTCTTTTGAACTTTCTATTCATAAAAAAAATACTGATTCTTTTACACACAAATGTTTTCAACACTGATAATAATCATAAATGTTTCTTGAGCATCAAATCATCATATTAGAGTGATTTCTGAAGGATCATGTGACACTGAAGACTGGAGTAATGATGCTGAAAATACAGCTTTGATCACAGGAATAAATTACAGTTTAAAATATATTAAAATAGAAAACAGTTTTTTTTAAATTGTCATAATATCTCACAATATTACTGTTTTTTGTTTGTTTTTGTTTTATCAAATAAATGCAGCCTTGGTGAGCAGAAGAGACTTCTTTTAAAAACATTAAAAATCTTACAAATCTAAAACTTTTGACCAGTAGTGTACATATATATGTGTGTGTGTGTGTGTGTGTGTGTGTGTGTGTGTGTGTGTGTGTGTGTGTGTGTGTGTGTGTAACGGCACAGAGGCAGTCTGCATACACTTTACTGGAAGACTTAAATTGGTTGCATTGCATATCCCTCTGGGCCTCTAAGGTTTGTGGCTGCAGCCATACAACAATAGCAATACATATTTAGCAGCAACACATAATTCAAGTGTAATATTTAGGAAGTAAAAGCTTCTCTTCTTCAGCAGAATGATTCCCTGTATCCAGAGTTGCAGAGGCTCCTGACGGGTTCCCACGACGAGGCCCAGCCTTTAATGAGGAACAGTCTGACCTAACTGTATATGCTCCAGCTTTCCATATCGAGAACTAGAGCTAACAAGACAAGTCATATTTCTATATACTGCTTTTTGTGTTTACATTTATAACAATGTAATATCATGCTACATGATTTTGTGATTCCTTTATAGCAGATCATTTAGTATTTTACTTTTTGAAACCCATGGCAGCTAACACTTTATCAAACATCTTTCCCACTTCTGTTTGCAAATATGTTTATTATTTCTTTGTGACATTTATTTATCTTTTTATTTTGTTCATTTTATTTTAGCTTTTTGTCACTGATTAAAATTGATATCTGTAAAATTGTAAAAAGTAAGTACCATATCATTTTATTTGTCTTTCAAACCGTAAATACATACTGTATCATACACTTTTAAGCCTTTCAGAACAAATTTGGGGGAAAAAAAATATGCGTGGCACAATTATTGGCACTCTTGGAAATTAAAAAAAAAGTTACAGTTTTTACAGAGTAAAGTATATTCCTTTTCATATTGTACATTAACTTCATCTGAGGGATTAAAGGATTAGTTCACCCCAAAATGAAAATTTCTTAATAATTCACTCACCCCAATGCCATCCAAGATATCCATGTCTTTCTTTCCTCAGTGGGAGAGAAATTATGTTTTTTGAGGAAAATATTTCTGGATTTCAATTTTTTGTAATAATTTATAGACTTTTTACCTTCAATAGTTCGGATTGAGTTGATCAACAAACGGACAGGGAACTACGTCATCACGTTGAAGGTCACGCCGGCGCCGGCAGAAGTACCGCCCCACTGTTTATAATGCGACCGTACGTAGGAGGATAGTTCAAATAGTATTGTTTGCTATTATATATAGTAATAGTATTCAGTGAATATGAATATGAATAGTATATGAATAACATTCTGATAAATATGAATAGTAGTTCAAATAGTATTGCCGGCGCGATCTTTCAACGTGATGACGTAGTTCCCTGTCCGTTTGTTGATCAGCTCAATCCGAACTATTGAAGGTAAAAAGTCAATAAATTATTATTTTTTTTTTTTTAAATGACCCATCGTTTCGCTAGATAACAACCTCTTCTTCAGCTGTGATCGCGTACAGCTCGTTTAAACACTTCAAAGACTTCTGAAACTGCATTGATTTGGACTTAAACACGATGGTAACCAATGAAGTCCATTGTTAGAGGAAAAATCCAGAAATGTTTTCCTCAAAAAACATAATTTCTCTCCCACTGAGGAAAGATAGACATGGATATCTTGGATGGCATTGGGGTGAGTGAATTATTAGGAAATTTTCATTTTGGGGTGAACTAATCCTTTAAGAGATTGTGATTTCTTGTTTTACTTGGTCATACAGTGGATATAAAAAGGTTAATATGGTTAAAATAACCTGAAGTGTGCAGTAACTGTTGTAATTGGATCTGTGGCTGTGTTCAGGAACTGATCATCAAGCTCATGAGAAACAGTGTGTGTATTTGTTCTTTTATATTATGCATTTATTATTGTATATGTTGTGTGTCCTGAGTAGGATCCTCCGTCTGTCTTCATGGGAATGGATGGCATTAATAGTGTACTTTTTTCTTTGATATAAGTTATTCTGTCTTTTTTTATATTGACTATTTTCGTGTTATTGTGGGCCGTGGGTCAGCCTGACAGTTATACACCCACTGGTCTTTCTACTGTGAAGCTCTCAACTTTACATGTTTTTTTTTTTCTACATCTTAATAAAACATTTATCGGAGCTATTCTTTGTTTATGAAGTTATTTATTCATTTATTTTTCAGCTGGGAGTCATGGTTTTATTTTTCATTTATTGCGACTTAACCCTGGATGCTCAAAATAACTCAGATTAACTCTAAATAAATCTCAACTCTTCTTGTAAGTTTTTCTCACATCTTCTTGATATTTAAGCATTTTTCCATAATCGGGTATCGGTTTTGTAATATGGGATTCACCGATGAATGGTGCCATCTTGTGGATATTTTGAGAATTGCATTCGAGACTGCCATTAAAGCACTGCGTCTGAGGGGAGATGTCATCAACGGTGTTCAAAAAGGTAAAATTACTGACCTCCCTTAATTAGTAAACTTATTTTAACATAACAGCCATTAATGCACAAATAAATACTTGATATGTACTTCAAACTCAGCACTAGGGTGACCACCATCAAACAAACCAAATGTGGGACGATTATAAGTTTGTGTGGGACATTTTACCAACACTAAAACATAAACCACCCCTGTGTTTCTGCACCCTTCAGACTGATTATCTTTCAAGATGGACTTTTTTGTTAGTTTTATTATTATTATATAATGTCTAACTTAATAAAAACATTTGAATTCTGCCTTTCAGCTGATAAAAAATTCTTTGTTCTTTAGTCCCTTCCAGAAAACACCATTAGCCTACATCACAATGTAACATCACATGTCTTTATTTGACGTCATGTAAATTCAACATCACTGAGCCCAAAGGCAGCGGCATCATGCAGATCACTATTTCTGAAACAGTTCTGACCAAGTCCAATTAAAATCCAACAAAATAAACAATGAACAAATAAAATATAAAACAACATGAAATTAGATCATTGACAGTCTTATATATTAAGAATATATTAAACCAAAAACTTTCATATTTTTTAGAAGGGATGTGAATTAAAACAACCACAGCAGGCAAAAAGTTGATCAATTCTGTTAAATTATATAGTTTAATTTAATTAATTATTAATTATTTAGTTATTTAACAATTAAGTTCATTTTAATTGACCGAATTATCCATTTGTTTTCTGACAGGAAACACATGGAACAAATCACCGGTCCACATTTTGATTGACAGCTGTCACAACCTACTAGTGACCGTGTTTAATCCTTTCTTTTCAACCATTGGATAGGATAAAAAAAAAAAAAGCTGTTAAATATAGGTGAAAAACTACACCGCAAAAAGAATAAATAAAAAGCTTTCTTAAAAAGGCAAAAGAACGCATGCACGTTTTCTTAATATGAGTATTAAAAACCAATAGACCAATGAAAATGCGGGACAAGGGGTGAAAATGCTGTGCAGTACAACGCAAAGCGGGACGGGTGGTCACCCTCAGCTAATAAAGACGAACTCACTGAGTCACGTAATCCGTCAAGTCATATGTCCCAATAAAGATAAAACAGCCATGAATGCATGTTGGAAATTAAACCGCTGAATTTTTCCCACTTAATGTGACACTTTAGGAAGTGAAAATATATATTTTATGTATTCTCTCATTCATGGGCGTCGGAAGCAAAAAAAAAGTGGGTGGGTCCTCCTCCAGAATTTTTTTTACTAATGCCATTTTCATGTATTCTGATGCCTTTTAATTAAACAAGTAAACTAAACTCGCCTCCACTCAGTGCATTAAATGCACAGCTATCCGTGGATTAACCTGCTGATACCATGGTCATTTGCCAGCATTGACAACTTAAAGCTGTTATTGATGTTTGCAACGCAATATTTGACTGGAAGGGTACAACGGTTACGGGCGGTTTTTTCGTCAGTTGCGGCTCGTTGAGAAATATAATTTAGCGATTCAGCGGAAATGGAGTTTAATTAATTTGGGCATTCCTCAAGTGGAATGGATTTGACTGACGACGCTCTGAAAAGCGAACAGACATATGCGCTGAATATAAAAGTGAGTGGGTCCAATATCATTGGTCTTAAAAAGTGGGTGGGTCTTGTCCCACCCATATACAATGGTTCCGACGCCCATGCTCTCATTCACCTCCATAAAAGTTTACCCAACTATGACGACTTCTGCTTCTGAGAAACCAGGAAATGTGAAAATGGTCTATATTTGTGTTGAATTTGAAAATACAGCACATAAAAAAAAGGCACACAATGAGTTTAATGTGTATTTGGAGTTGACTACATTTAATCGAGACGCTCCTAGACACTGAAAACACTGACGGATCATGAGCTGCTCACGTGTAAATGAACACAGTGCTGCGCTTCACTATGAAACACACAACACACAACAAACTATATACTTATTAAATTAGAAAGCGCTGCTGATATCGGTGTATCAATACTGCAGAAGATCGTATTGAAACTATTCAGAAATATTCATAAAAAAATATATGATGATGCTGAAGTTTTATTTTGGAAGACATAATAAACAACAAATATAATTATAATAAATTTTTTTTTTTTTAAATAAACACACAAAACCACTGGATCTCGTATTTACTGAGATAATATTTGGTATTTAATGATTCTGTAAACTGGATTCATTCTCTGTCATATTCTGTGCAAAGAATCGACACATGCTCAACTGTTTCTGGCAGACCAGGAAACTCTATCAGTCTCTATTATAGATATCTGTCATCCGGGTGTGTGTGACGTGTGTGATGATCTGGAATCCGCTGATGATAAAAAAAAAAAAAAAAAGGAATCTGCTGATGATGCTCCGGATTACTGCGCATGCGCGGCGCAGTTTGCGTACGCTCTCTTGTGCAAGTCTGTCGTGACTCGTGTCTCTCTGCACGTCTCTCCTCCTCTCGGCTGAGTCCTGTCCTCCTCACGACCTTACAGAGGTATGTTCAGATCTGAGACCTTTATCCTGCGGGAGATTATAAAGTCGTGAGGGTCATTGAGGGTGAATGTGATTGCCTGTATCTCTAGTGTTTTAGTGACTCTGGGATGATGATTGGGATGGTGAAGCGCATCAATGTCGCGAGCAGGGCCTGATTGCTACAACTCATGCTTATAATGCGCTCGCTGTGTCTGTGCATGAGCATCGAGTGCACGCTATCCTGATCAAATGTGCACGTGCTGTTTAAATGCTTTCATCCTGTTTATGTTATTGCAATTTTATGGTTTTATTGAAATGCAAACGCGCACGCATGACTCTTGTCATTGTCTCGCTGCGCAAGCAGATCGCTTTGACAAACCAAAGGAAATATTGAAGTGTTGCAGTACTGATGTGTGAAAGTGTCTGACAGCTGTGATTCTGTGCTCATTTATCCTCAATCTACTCTGATAGTGGCCTAAAAACCTGCGCCACACTCTTTTATGTGTAGAGCTCGTGTTGATTCATGCATAGAATATGCTCTTTGTGCTTAACTTCTCTGGCTTATTCAGAGAAATATTCGCATGGATCACGTATAGTGTGTGTAAGGGAATAGGCTTTTATTGTAATGTGTGTATGATCGATGTATTCATGTGTCAACCAACATTAGGCCGGTTTTGCTGTGTAAAATATCTCACCGGGGCTGAAATGGTCCATCTTTGGAGAGGCTGCTCACTGCAGAGCCAGTGGGTGGGGCTTGACGTCCAGCCCCTCCTCTGTGGACGCAGGGGCGGAGCTTGAACCCATTATCCCTAATGAGGTCAAGCTCCGCCCATTAGAGCCACAGAGGTGACTGTCAGACTCATGATGTCTAGATAGGGAGCTCTGTCTGCAGTGAGCAACACTTGCACGTGTTCATGCGCCGCTCCCTGTGTGACCTTGCCGTGACCTCTGCCATCTTGTGTCCTGCTCACCTGACACTCTCTGCATTGCAGACAATGGCCGTTCCTCCGACATATGTGGACCTGGGCAAGTCTGCCAGGGACATCTTCACCAAAGGATACGGTATGAATTCATCTGTTTTTATATTAGCGCTAAAGGTGCATTCACACTACAAGCGACTTGGGCGTTATGTGGGCGCTGGTGGGCGTTCCCACTACTGGTTGCCTAGTAATGTTTGTGAGTGACATTCAAGGATGTTACTCCAATGTTGTAGACAACAAATCAGTTCTCTTGCCGCTACAAACAAACATTTTGGAAGGAAAAGTCTAAATATAAATGGAATCAGTATATAAAATGCATAATATTAAAGATGAACGAGAAACAGCGAGTGCTCGTTGCCATCGAGGCTATTTAACTGCAGCAAACGGGCAAATGCCGGTCTATGGGTTCACAAAAGCATTCAGTCTAAGAGTCAGCATGGCGAGTACCACCGTATGCACACGGACACATATCATACATTACAGGAAAGTTTTTGACAGCTAAAATTAGCCTTTCATTCATCTTGCCTCGATCGGACACAGCACTGAAGGGTGACGGATCACGTGACTCCACTGACTTCACTCCTATTGGTTGTCGCTCCCAAAAGTCGCTCTTCATTTACATAAAGTTGAACATATCGCTGGACACGCCCCATCCAGTAACCAACGGTCACTGTCGCTCGTGTCGCTGGAAATCCCCCGCTCTCCATTGAAATGAATTGGATCCTGTGGCTTTGTCGCTGGTAGTGTGAACGCACCTTAAAGGGTTAGTTCACCCAAAAATTTAAATTCTGTCAGTAATTACTCACCCTCATGTTGTTCCAACCGCGTAAGACCTTCGTTCATCTTCGGAACACAAATTAAGATATTTTTGATGAAATCTGAGCCATGTTTCACTCATCCATAGGCTTCCAGTGTGACCGAAACTTGCTGGCCCAGAAAAGTTATTAAAGAGATCGTTAATATAGTCCAAGTGACTCCAGTGGCTCAATCTTAAGTATATCAAGCGACGAGAATACTTTTTGTGCGCAAAAACAAACAAAAATAACGACTTTATTCCACTATTCATTTCCTTCTCTCTGGATGTCTAGTTGGTTTGCGTAGTGTTTTTGCGCAGCGCGTCTGTGTTACACGTCACCACGTAGGCTCACTATTGGTCGACGCCGGTCATGTGAGTGTTGCGTGATGACGTGCAACACAGACGCGCAGCGCAAACACACTACGAGGCCCAGAGAGAAGGAAATGAAAAGTGGAATAAAGTCGTTATTTTTGTTTGTTTTTGCGCACAAAAAGTATTCTCGTCGCATGATAAACTTAATGTAGTGCCACTGTAGTTACTTGGACTATTTTAACGATGTTTTAATAACTATTCTGGGCCGGTGAGTTTCGGTCACACTGGAAGCCTATGGAGGAGTCAAAATTCTGTCAGATTTCATCAAAAATATCTTAATTTGTGTTCCGAAGATGAACGAAAGACTTACATGGTTGGAACAACATGAGGGTGAGTAATTACTGACAGAATTTTCATTTTTGGGTGAACTAACCCTTTAAGGCTGTAACCATGTCTTGAACATTGGCGAGGACCAAAGATATTTTTGTTTGTGTGTGTTAATAGTGTTTGAACATAAATGTGTGTCGGCAGTGTGTGTACACAACCACCCTTTAATGTTAAAAATCCACACTCTCCTGTTTTTTTTTTTTTTTTTTTATCTCCATAAATCATAAGCAGTGTCTCAGAACAAGCCGTTTGCAGATTGTAGCGTTTGTGGCGTCACATATGATTAGGCCCCGCCCACGACTGCTGACAGACTCCGCCCTATTAGCACAGGCCCCGCCTACTACTGCTGACAGACTCCATCCTATTAGCATAGACCCCGCCCACCACCAATGATAGACTCCGCCCTATTAGCACAGCCCCCGCCTACTACTACTGACAGACTCTGCCCTATTAGCATAGACCCCGCCCACCACCCATGATAGACTCCGCCCTATTAGCACAGGCCCCGCCTACTACTACTGACAGACTCCGCCCTATTAGCATAGACCCCGCCCTCAGTGATCTGCACAGAATGCACTCTTGCGAAGGTCATAATTTTGTAGGGCTGATAAAAAACTAAATTTGGTCACAATCAGCTACAAAACTGAAAAGCATCTCTTTTGTCCAAAAAGTAAAAAATAAATAGAATCATGAGAAATAAACAGGGTTCCCGCGGGGTCTTAAAAAGTCTTAAAAAGTCTTAAATTCTGAACTTTAAATATAAGGCCTTAAAACGTCTTAAAAACAGCCAGATTTTCATCCGCGGTCTTAAATTTCATTTAGTCAGGTCTTAAAAAAGATTTTACCCTCGTTCATTTCCAGAAACGCTGGCCGCATAAAGTTATTACAAAGTAGCAAAAAAGTATGGAAGTCGCTCGCTAAGAGGCAGTTCACATATCGCGTCTTTTTCGCGCTCAAGTTCATTCAAATGTAGGCTCGCGGTAAGCGCGCTTATAATTGAAGCGACGCGCTCGTTTTTTTCCAGGCGCAGCAACATGAAAAAAGACATGAAGGATGCGGGTGCACCCAAACACTACGGGTGTTTTTCTCTTCTCCGTAAATAAATCTTGTAACAGAGCTACAGCAAGTGTTTTTCGGCGGTGGAAATCCATTAGCCACTAAAACTTTTTTGTCATTGTGGAGAGCGCAGTGCATGGTTGCATAGCAACGACAGACGCCACGGGAAAATCGGACCGAATTTTACTATTAATAATAAAAGATGAGCTAAACTGTATTGTAAATGTCAGTAAATAATTTTTTATAAAAAGAATGAGTCAAAAAAGATAAATTAAAGTCTGAAATATGTGAGGTTTACCTTTTTATAAAAACCTTTTTTGTCAACTTTATTTGAACTTGTACATGTTAGTATATAACATGCTGCAAGACACTTTTAAAATCTGGCTATCATTTTTAATCGTATTATTTTAATGTTTATGTTAGTGTGTATTGATGCTAATTTTATTTGTTATTTGCTGTTTTTCGACATAAAACTTGGTGAATTGATTTCATTGTGTTTTATTAGTACTTTTTGAACAGGATTCTGTGATAACAGTGGTAATTTTAGGCACTATAATCATTAAATGAAATGTTCATGCCATTTCATCTCTAGCTATGATCAACTATGATCAACTAAAATCAACTAATTATGTGTTTTTTACAGTAGGCCTATAATATGCAAAAATATTTTCTATAAAACAATTATATCTGATTCTGTTCTTTTCTCTGACACACGTTGTTGGGTCTGGAAGGTTACTAATGTGATTGCTTTATCTGTAAATTAAGTTAATGCTTTTTCAATTACTGAATTCATTGAAATAAAATGAATTCTTTGATTTGAATATTTTTTTGGCAATGCGTCGTGTAGGTCTTAAATTTCAATCTTTATGGTCTTAAAATGTATTAAAAAGGTCTTAAATTTGACTAACTGAAACCTGCAGGAACCCTGAATAAAACGTTCAGAGATTCGTTTTCTTTGTGCGTGTGAGTTCATTAACATGCGGTGACGATGGCGGATGCACAAAGTTCAATATTACACTTTTTCTAGAAGCGGCACCTGAGGCTTCCCATTTCCAGCACACGCATATTTCATCACTGAACTATAGTGAGACTTCCACGAGTCACGACACAAATCGGCACAATACCAAATGATTTTCTCTCATTATAACAGCGGAAACAACTTAAAATACTAGTATAGTATTATCGTATAATAGGATATCATTTGAGACTGTTAAAGGGATACTTCACCGATTAGCATTACGCTTTGTATCAGTAGAAACCCGGTAGTATTCTCGAGTGACTGTGCTTCCCTCCCTCATGTCCCCCTGAGACCAGAGATTTCTGTATTGTCATTTATCGTCATCAGAGGCTTTTTTGTCCAGAGGCGAGAGACTCCAGCCAGTAGGAGGAGCTCGTCCCGCATGTCCTCAACCCAGCCATAGGGGGATCTCACGATAAAACGCCGTCTTTTCAGTTTCGAGTCGACTAGTAGCCTAGCTGTCTCATTTCTTCCGATACTGCCCTCTGTAACCGGTAGGCGTGGCTTGGGAGTGGCCTCGTAGAGCAGCGAAGCAAGTGCATTCTGGGAGTTGTTGTCTTTCATCCACATGAGCCAATTTTCTGGCTTTTCTCAGTCTAGAAGGCTCCAAATTCAAAAATAATTTCACATTTCTTCTACATAACTGACCTATTTTAAATACACATTCATCTTTCCAGCGGTGAAATATCCCTTTAAAGCTGCATTCAGTAACTTCGGGATTTCTTCGCTGTATTCTCGCTTTTTGCTCGCAGGTTTCTCTCTAGAGCTCCCCCCACAGCTTCGGAATAGATATTTGACAACACTGTTGTAAAAACTCGTTGGCTATTCTCAGACACCAGAGGCTAGTAGATCAACGACATCAAAGCAGATGGGATATTCTTTAAAACGTCTTCTTCATTCGGGTTCGGACAGCGTGAGGGAGCGCAATAATGACGGCATTTTAGCAGATTTCTTTTGGCCGTAAAGCAATTGTTTACATCGCGAGACCTGATATCACGCAATACTTCCTGACGCGGCGGCCAGCGGCCCGCCGCCCCAAAGTTGCAAGTGCGTATTTTCCGCTCACAGGCACCAGGGGGGTGCGAAACGACCACCATTCAACCCGAAATAAGTATTATAACCATTCCAATGACTCCGAAGCTGTTCAGTTAAGGTAAAAAAAAGTTACTTAGTTCACCTTTAAGGATCTTTGTATTTGTGTACACTCACAATAAAAAACAAAACATTGCTTTTGTAAAATAATGAAAACAAACAGGGGATCTCTCTCTCTCTCTCTCTCTCTCTCTCTCTCTCTCTCTCTCTCTCTCTCTCTCTCTCTCTCTCTCTCTCTCTCTCTCTCTCTCTCTCTCTCTCTCTCTCTCTCTCTCTCTCTCTCTCTCTCATGCAGATAACATCAGTTAACAACCTCATAGCTCATGGTGTAGCCATTTGTCTTTAATGGTTCACAAGTAAAAATCGTTAAAAATCAATTCCCCTATGGAGAAAATGAATTTTTACTTGACTGTTGCACTCTATTAGACGTCTATTAGACCGACTGAACAGCGAGTCCTCCAAAAACAGACGTAGAACATCTGTTATAATATAGTGAAATTACATGATTTTATCGATCAGCCGTTTCACACAGTTGGTGGAAACTTTCTCAGAAAACCTGGCTTGCTTTGGTCAGAAGTCTCCGGCAGCTTATTAAAGTGCATGTGTAAAATAAAGATGTTGAGGTCCTCTCAGGAGCGAAACGTAATGTGCTTTCAGAGCAGTGCTTCACTACATCCACAGCTTCACACTGGGAGTTATGGACAGTCAGTCAGATCACACACCGATCGCTCCTCATGCTGTTTTGTGTTAGTGATGCTTGTCTTTGTCATTTGCAGGTTTTGGTCTCATCAAGTTGGACTTGAAAACGAGGTCAGAGAATGGACTGGTAAGCAGACAGTGGATCATAGACAAAATCAACAACGCTTGATGTGATTTCTGTTCAAATGTCTATTTTACTCAGTTGAAATGACAAAATTAGTTGAAATGCTGCTGATGTGTCGTTTTAAAAAGCCAGAAAGTTTAATGCTTTCTTTTTTTGGCAAGAATCTGCCATGAGGTTAATGTAGACACTGAGAAATGTATAGAGCACTTGACCTTTTGACTGTTCACTCGTGTTAGTATGAGCTGGGAATGTTAATGTCCGTACACTTAAACCTGTCATCAACAATGAAAGGACTTGGAAATGACTAAGGATTTTGTCTTTAGATTAGGGCTGGGCGATATGGATTTTTTTTTTATCACGATATGTTTTTCCATATTGATCGATCTCGATTCTTATCACGATATGTAGTTTTTGCAGATGCTGCCAGTGTAAGGGACATCCTGAAGCTTGAAGAAACAAGATATTCACTGAAACTTTAGAATAAAGTTTAATAACATAAAAAATTAAACAATATGCCTTTCAATAATGAGCACAAAATATTTTTGTTAAGGTCTTCATGCAGCCAAAGGATTCACATTACACTCCCACATTTATGAATCTTTCTATTGGTCAAGAGAGCAGCGTATTTGGAGGTATTGGAAAATACAAAAATAAAAGGTTGTGCACATCATTTGTAATTGCAAACATGAGTCATCTCCCTTTATACAATAATACAAACTTTTACTTATTGAAACACTGTATATAAACTAACAGCTGTGACAACTATCACATCAAATTGCTTTGGCTGGACAGTGAACATCTCAAGTAGCCTACAAAAAGAGTAAACATGGCCCTGGCACAAATACTACCTGTAAGATTAAGGTAGATCTCTAGAATTGTTTTATAAGTAGAATGAAATCTGAGCCAAAATTGCACAAATATGTAAACATAGTAAACCAAGGGCTGGGCGATATATCGCATGACATTGTTAGGCACATCTCGTCAGTAAAGCCGGTTCCTTGATTAGTAGTAAATCGCCATCACCTGCTTTCAGATGGAGCAGCATTTACAACACAGAGACGTAGTTAACTGACAAGCTGAGCCATATCGCATTAATTATCACGGATCGGGATCGCCTGTGATAATTAATGCTATATGGCTCAGCTTGTCAGTTGTCTGCCATATCCAAACCACGCGTCCACACAATTGACGTCGTGTTACCTTTTTTTTCAACAATGTCTTCGGTCTCGAGTTATGTAGTGATGTCGCCTTCACATTCGGCATTATTTTCGCTGTCCTCAACTTCAGTTTCGCTCATTTTTTTTATCCTTTTTACAACTTTTTTCCCTCTCTCTCAGTCTCCTTCTGTTTACTGTAGCCACGGTGCTCGCTGAGAAGTGGGCGTGCCCTGCCGGCAGATACGGCAGCCGGCAGATACTGTTGCGCTTAGTTTTTCATGTGATATCGAATAATACGTCCCAAGCATATTATCGAAATCGTTCAGAATATTATCGCGATCCCGTATCGAGATCGAATTATCGCCCAGCCCTACTTTAGATACAGAAGAGTTTAGGCCTGGTTGTTGACACTGATTTCAAAAATCAGTTTTGGCTCTTGATTTAATTAGCATTTTGATTTAGTACGTGTGCGTGTCCATTCAAGGGGAGAGAGTCTCTCAACTGAAGCTGTAAACTATACAGGGAGTCCTGGCAGTTTCCACGTTATTATAACAGTTTACATTTAAGTGCTTAATTTGGATATAATAATCAATTCTCAAGTAAAACTGACATGGATACAGACATTTAAATTGTTTACGGATACAGACAGTTTATATATTTAGTGATTTAATCATATCTACTTCAATTCGTTAAGTATAAACATTAAAACGGTCTCTTTTCATGACAGTTTGTTTTAAACATAAATTAAATAATGAAGACATCACTAACAGGTTAAGAAAAAATATAGTGCATATGTAATATCCGGCCTCCAGAATAACATTTGAGAAGAGTAGGTGTATTTAATAAGGGTGTGACGAGATCTCGTGTTACGAGATCTCGCGAGATCAAAACGCGACGAGATTTCTCGTCGAGGTGAAAAGTTGTCTCGTGAGTTGTTGTGAATGATGTCAGCGTGATGGAGCGTGAGGGTGAAATTAGTATTGAAGATGCCCCTGCCACTTTTAAATCATTTGTGTGGCAACATTTTGGTTTTCCTGCGGAAATAATAAACGGCGAAAGAGTGACAGACAAGACGAACACACACACTCGCTCACTCACACACACACTGTTGCTCGCACTCTCACTCACTCGCGCTCACATACTCAACCCGTCGTAAAAAATAAACATGCTGCTAGTCTTTCTGTCATGATGTCCTGAAGCATCGCAGACGCGTAGGTTGTCGCCCACTATGACACTATACGAAATGAAACGATCGAATCTTGCGTCCCGACGCCCGTTGTCCTTAATAAGCATTTGACCTATCACGCAAAGATCCTATTAAAGCACTAAGACATGGAAACAGTATAGCTAACATTCACATTTGAATATTTATCGCAAGTCATATCGACATCGCAATATTAGCCTATAAACAATGTTATGGCACATCGCAGCTTTTCCACATATCGTGCAGCCCTAGTTACTGCCCAAAGGTCTCAACTGCTGCCAGAAATTGTCGACATGCTTATAATCTTGAAAAAGAACATGACCATCACCATATCTTAGGCTATTCTGTGTAGTTAATTTATCTCTTTTTCATGCTTGAAGAAAAAAATTGTTTCTGTTTGAACTTGTAGTTTTGAGAGAGCAGTAGGCCTACTTTGATTATGAATACACTTAGGCTACTGTTTGCATTTAAAGTGTTATTTCTGTTATTTATATATTTATTTTATTTATACTGTTATATATTTTTTTATGTTAGATTTGTGGAAAGGAGTTTGATTTCTCATGTGAAATCGTACAGGGGAGAAGCCAGTTTCAAGAGTTTATAGCAAAACATTTTGCAGTGTTTGCATGTCCTTTACTGCATAGAATTAATTAAAATAGAAGTAAAATAACATTTATTACAAGTTGATTTCAAAATGCACCTAAATTGTTTTGCATTTTATGATTTACAGTTGAATAAAAGACTATTTTCCATTCATACATTTCATCATTGAGGATTTCTTAAATTGTGTAAAAATCTCGTCTTGTCTCGTTCTCGTGAACCCAATCTCGTGTCTCGTCTCGTCTCGTGGAGTAAGCGTCTCGTCACACCCCTAGTATTTGATTATAACATTTCTGTTATTTTGCATCAATAAGTGCAGTTTTACAATAAGGTTCATTAGTTAACATTAGTTAATGTATTCACTTACATGAACTAACCATGAGCAATACATTAGTTACTTTATTTATTTATCTTTGTTAATGTTTGTTAATAAAAATACAGTCATTCATTGTTTGTTCATGTTCGTTCAAAGTGCATTAACTAGATTTAATAAAGTATTAGTGAATGTTGAAATTAACATTACTAAATGCTGTATAAGGGCAGTTCATTATTAGTTCATGCTAACTTATGTAGTTAGCTAATGAACCTTATTGTAAAGTGTTACCATTTATTTCTTAGAAATGCACGTTTGACAGTAAAGCACTGAGCTGGAGTTAAGATGCAGATGAAATTAATTTCTATTAACAACAGTAACATGCAAAAACCTTTTTAAATATCCTTCTCTTATTAAATGTACCATTGTTCTTCTATAGTATCATACTGAACTGACCGACAGCTTCAGTGATTATATAAAAGCGAGGCTTTATGTCGAACGCACATGAACTAACAAAAAAGAGAGGTCTCGTCACATCCGCTTGTCGGAGAAAGTGTTAACGGTATGAACTGATGGCGATATCGATGGACCTTTAAGTTAATCAGCTAACCTATCTAATTCTTTTCATTGTTATCGTTTTATTCAATTTAAATATTTGAATGTTAGTGAGAAGAAGAAAAATAAAGGCATCTTGAGTAAAACGCCTCTATATTTAACAAAACGCATGCAAAAGACAGAACTTTAGAAGCGATTTGACCCATTTTACAGAACACTTTTGACAAAAAATGATGTGTTATTTTAGAATAGTGATTTCATTATGTCTAAATATAAATTTAAAAGCAAAATTTGTGCAAAAAATATATATTAGTGAGTGGAAATGGCTAAAATGTCAATAAGTGCTCCTCTGCCGCCATCTACTGGTTATACTGGTAATTTCATGTTTTATTTTTTTCATTTTTAAATAAAAGCGTTTGTTTGCCACTAAGAGTTAGTTTTCCTAGATCTTGAAACTTTGAGCTTTACAAATGGGGACTATCTTTTAAGGATGAACAAATAATGTTATCACATTAATGTTACTGGTTATCACACTAAAAATAACATTTAAATCGGATAATATTTAGAGCTTTGAAGTGTTTTGAAGTTGTGAGAAGTACTTGAAAGTCCTTAAAGTGCTTGAAATTAACTCTCAAAAGGTTGAATGAACCAGAAATTAATAATGTAAAAAGATTAGACTATTTCTGCCACAATACCATGGTTACAGTTAGCGTTTCTACATTAAATCCATGGTAAATGTTGGTGATTTGTGGCCTGAAAAGCATTCCATAACTTGTTCGCTCAATGTTTCACAATGTCTCTCCTAGTTTCCTGGTTATCTATGGTTTTTAACAAAGAATATTAGGGACTTTCGCACCGGAGGAACCTTTTCCTAGTTCCTAGAACTATTGGCGGAAGATCCCGGATTTTGGTGCGTTCGCACCGCAGGAACTGGGAACGATTTCATTTCTAGGAACTCCTTATGGAGGAACTAATTTAGCTAATAACTAATGTAACCCTAATCCTCCACACCCTAGAGTCGGTCTAAACCAGCGCTGTATGAACTATCAGTGACGTTAGTGTTCGCTAATTGGCCGAACACACGCGAAACACCCGCCATTCTTAAAACACACAGATTATAGCCTATATATTTACTCCACAAACTAACTCTACGAACATGTAAAACAGTGATAGATGAGCCTCTAAACCTTTACGCTGAGGAGAAAATCCAACGCCACTTTGAGGAGAACAAGAGAAACATGATGATGTATTTCTGCTCAGCAACACTGGACATCAGACACACGACATACGCTAATAACTCTTCATCACTGTCTACTCTCTGTGTGTAACAGTTCTGTCTAATAACGTGTGAGACGGGGCCGTTAGACAGATCGTACACTAATGAACACGGAGAATGCGAGCGCTGCCGTTCTCAGCGCCGTCAAAAATAAAAGTCTCAACAACAAGCGTGTCTTACATCACTTCAGAGTTCCTGCCGGCGGTGCGAACGCAACCAGGAAAACCTTCCTATGGGAACCATTAGTTCTCTGGGAATCATCCTGGTGACTCGTTCCTAGAACCTCCGGTGCGAAAGCTCCTCATGTTGATATGCTGGTGCCCTGATTATAGTTCATATATGCTCCTCTCTAGAGTTAATTTTTATACCTAACTATCGATTTTATGGATATTGAATAGCTTTTCTGATTTTTATGAATCATTGTTTACAAGCTGTTTTACTGATGTCTTTCCACGGTTGAAACGCTGATTGAGCGATTACTCACCATTTTTTCATACTTGTCCTGACTGATTGACCCATCAGTGTTCATCATATGTTCTCCTGCTACCGTAGGAATTTAAAAGCTCCGGCTCGGCTAACACAGAGACCAGTAAGGTAGCAGGAACACTGGAGACCAAGTACAAGTGGGCCGAACACGGGCTGACGTTCACCGAGAAGTGGAACACCGACAACACTCTCGGCACAGAGATCACTCTGGAAGACCAGGTGAGAGACGTGAAAAACTGATCCAGTGCACATGATGTGATATGAGTTACAGTCTTCTAACATGAATGCTGCTTTATTTTCCTCAGTTGGCCAAAGGGCTGAAGTTGACATTTGATTCCTCCTTTTCTCCAAACACTGGGTATGTGCCTCGTTCACCACATCTGTTCTCCAGTATAATCAATGCAGATGTAGCATCATTGGGCACTTCCAGGACAGATGTGATATGTGACCCTGGAGCACAAAGCCAGTCACATGGGTCAATTTTTTCGAAATTGAGATTTATACAACAAGCTGAATTTTAGGATATGATAATCTTTGGCCGAGAACTATTTGAAAATCTGGAATCTGAGGGTGCAAAAAAATAATTTATGTTGGCGATTGTGCTGCATTCACTCACAAAAATAAATGTTTTATATATTTACGGTAGGACAAATATCTTCATGGAACATGATCTTTACTTAATATCCTAGTGATTTTTGGCATAAAAGAAAAATGTATAATTTTGACCCATACAATGTGTCGTTGGCTATTGCCACAAATATACCCGTGCGACATGTGACTGGTTTTGTGATCCACGGTCACATAAATCATCACTGTCGGGTGGAAAACTTGCATGTCCAAAAACGCTACCTTTCAGGAAAAAAAAAGAAACAAACACTGTGTTGTTAAAGTACATATAGTCAGACAGTTGCATGTCACATTATTAACATTTTACCAAAATCAAGCTCAATGTAGTTTCAAGGATTTTGACCAGCAAATGTCGGAAAATGCGTGTTTTGTCCATCATTTGAACAGCTGCATCTGAGGCAGAAAGTGCATGCTATTACACTTTTCATCCACTTACAGGTTAGTTAGTTAGTAAGGGTGTCACCGAAATTAAGTCACAATCTCGAACTTCGAATTAAAAAATGGAATCGTTGATGCTGCCCCACTCCCATGTCACGTCCGGTCGGAAAAAAAAGCGTTGCTAACACAATGCTAAATCATAAATCAGATGTATGTACAATAACATTACGATGTCCAGCAATCGATCTAAATAGTACATTGGGTTTAATTTGTCATTTAATGAGGTCTAATATATGTTGTTAGTGAATTTTCACGTGAATAAATACATAGATCCGACTATTTTAAGTGTGTATTTAAATGGTCCAGTGGCAGAACTTTTGCCAAGCGTGTCAGAGGTTCTGGGTTCTAATCCGCACTCGTATAGGGGTTTTTTTTTCTCATCAAAACCGATTATGTTTATCAGTGGTTGTATATCAGGCAGGGACACGTTTGTGTGCATTTTGTTTTGTAATTTCACCGGAACAAATAGAGAGTCTCCACAACGGGTTTCAGCGCTAGATCGCCTCTTATTTAACAAACGAACTAAATGAATGCTCTGCTTGTTAACTGGAGATGTTTTATTTATTTGAATTGGTACATTCGTGCCGCAAGATGTTTCAAAAGTGGTGGGGACAATATCGACCTTAGCAAAAAGTGGTGGCGACATGTCCCACCCGCAAATTATGCTTATGCATAAAAGTCTAGTCTAAAAATGGCATAGCAGCCTGTGCTTTAAAAATGTATTTATTTTTAAATCGAGAATCGAATCGAACCGTGATCTTAGAATCGAAAATTTTATCAAATCGAGGATTTGGAGAATCGTGACACCCCTGTTAGTTAGTTAGTTATAGTTTATTTCGGTCAACTTCAAAAGAAGGGAAAAAAAAGAAATACAATTTACAAGCAAACATAGAAACGAAAATTTAATTACAGTGTAAACAGTATTTTTAATAGAAAAAAAAAGTTGCTTGACCGAAAAGGTGTCGGATGAAGCTTATGCTTATTGCGCCGATCTCATTTATATGACACAAATAAATAAATAAAGTATAAAGGTTAAAAAGTTATAAAGTATAGTTATGTTAAAGTATAGGTACCAAAATGTTATAAAAGATGACACTAGGCGATTGACTATGACTCGACGACAAATGCTAGACAAAGACAGCCTTCCCCGTTCCTCAAATACATAAAACCTTATTAGGGATGCATGGATAGGATTTTGTTTTGGGCCGATACTAGTTTTAATAAACAACTGCTGGCCGATACCAATATTTGTCATTTGCTCACTTATTTTAACTTTTGTTATTAAAATAGATTACTGTTTTGATCATATTTTAAATAAGTACCAATTAAAAAAATTATTGGTTAAAAATGTTTTTTTTACATTACAGCTGTAAAATTACAATACCAACAGTCATGGCTGTCTTAATTTCTTAATTTTCCAACATTACACCATTAAACTTTTATTTTGACAGAAAACCGCAGGGAGCCCTTAAAGCTTCTCTTTTGATGATACGCACTTCTCAAGTTTGTGAAGATGTTGGGCGCGTGTTTCGCTCACAGAAGCACGTTACAGCGACTCGGACTCAGAGCAGATGCAGATGGCGTTTGTGAGAAGCAGCGTTTACAGTGAATCGAGCCGCTCTGAGATGCTCAAAACACCGGCGGATCACGAGCTGCTCACGTGTAAATGAACACAGTGCCGCGCTTCACTCTGAAACACGCAGCGCATATATTATTTAATTAAATCGCATCCTTTGCTCATCAATAATGTCACTAAACCATATCGCAATTTCGTTAATTGTGCAGCTCTTGTCCAACCCCTGAATCAGGACTACTTCAATAGTGTTAAACAAAGACGTGAAAATCAAATAGTATATTAACTCTATGTGACACTGGACCACAAAACCAGTCGCAAGGGTAAATTTTTATAATAAATAAGCTTTCCATTGATGTATGGTTTGTTAGGATAGGACAATATTTGGGTCGAGATACAACTATTGAAAATCTGGAATCTGAGGGTGCAAAAAAATCGAAACATTGAGAAAATCTCTTTTAAAGTTGTTCATTTATGTTCGCGATTTTGCTGCATCCACTCACAAAAATATATTTTTTTATATATTTACGGTAAGAAATGTACAAAATATCTTCATGGAACATGATCTTTACTTAAAGGTGCATTGCGCGAGAGTCTGAGTTTTCGCAGAACTACGCCCCCTCTGGCGGCAAGCGAAACTGCAACCAGAGGTGTGCACGCTCACGGACCACACGCACACGCACGCTTGCACGAGCTCGAGCTGGTCATAACCCAAGGAGCATCAGCCGCACAAATCTTTTGTTTACAATCATAATGTCTTCAGAGGTAATAAAGTTTTAAATCTGCAAGTAATTTAAAATATGTGAAAGGAAAGGCAATTGAGTAAATAACACACTTATGTGTGAGGGAAAAAATGGGGGTAGTAGAAAACTTCGTTTTTTATTCCCATCTATCTCCATGTTGAACTGTGTTATGTGTTTACTGTATCCACTTATGACTATTATTATGGAAACACGTTCATGAACAATATAAGTTATAACTTTGTAAAAGCTCAAAATTGTAATCATGATACCATACCATACACAGTCGGTCAACAAAGTACACCCAAATGTCTCAAGGTAATAAACAATCAAGTGGCACTATGACGTTACCATAAAAGCCAAACAGGCTAATCCGCCGAAGATTTGCGGGGGTTTAGCCTGTTTTATTGATCAGCTAAGTAGCATATTCCAATAGCAATACATCGTAATTAAGCAGTAATTTGCTCAAAATTTGTGTCTAAGTATCTAACTTATATATCAGCATTTTATATCACAATCATTCTGAACCTGATCACTGACAATGGTAAGTTAGTAAAACCTATTCCGATTGTACATTTATCTAGCTTACGCTAAAGCATTACACATTTTATGGATCGTCATTTATTGTCATTATTGGCCGTATCAGACATTAGAGAATGGGATATATCTTACCTTTTTATCAAGAAAAAAGCCAACTGAGGATCCCGTTTGAGCCCTAGAGCAGACCGGAGATCTCTCCATTTGTTGAAAGCCTTCCCTATGTTTACTCTCGTCTTACCCCGACGCCTGTCTGACTCCAATTTGGACCTTTTGGTTGCACTAGACAAAAGTTCTCTTTTTTTTTTTATCTTACGTGGAGTTTGCGTTGGTGTTTGAAATGAACTACAAGCCGGTCTCTTAGAATCCATTTTCTACGGAGAATGGCGGCGTCGGCGCATACACAATCACAAACCTGCCAGACATATGAGCGTGCCGTGAACGCGCATGACGTCACGCCCAGTCTCAGATTCCGACCCGAATCCCTCTTATTTATTTTACTGTACAGGATTATAGAGGCAATCGCAGTGATCAGAGAAGGGCTCAGTCAGCCCATCAGGCAATTGTTTAAGCATGTATGGGTTAGAAAACGGGTATTTTTAACATGAAAAGTTGCGCAATGCACCTTTAATATCATAATGATTTTTGTCATAAAAGAGAAAATCGATAATTTTGACCCATACGATGTATTGTTGGCTATTGCCACAAATATACCCGTGCGACATGTGACTGGTTTTGTGACTAACATATTAGTTGATGACTTCCTCATATTAAGTGTTGTTGTTGTTTTTCCACACGAGTCACACAAATGGAGCACAGAATCACCAATACATTTCTGCATTTCTGGCGTTTCTCATGGCTTCTTTCGTAACTTCCATAGCAAGAAGAGCGGGAAGATCAAGAGCAGCTTCCAGCACGATCACCTGAACCTGGGCTGTGACGTGGACTACGATATCAACGGCACCGCAGTGCATGGAGGCGTGGTGGTGGGCTTCGAGGGCTGGCTGGCCGGGTACCAGATGACCTTCGAGGCCGGCAGGAACCGGATCTCTCAGAGCAACTTCGCTGTCGGATACAAGACCGACGAGTTTCAGCTGCACACAAATGTGTACGTACTGAACCCAGTCTCTGCATTAGTGAGATGTCGTACTGAACCCAGTCTCTGCATTAGTGAGATGTCGTACTGAACCCAGTCTCTGCATTAGTGAAATGTCGTACTGAACCCAGTCTCTGCATTAGTGAGATGTCGTACTGAACCCAGTATCTGCATTAGTGAGATGTCGTACTGAACCCAGTCTCTGCATTAGTGAGATGTCGTACTGAACGCTGGATCTGCATTAGTGAGATGGATAGGGTTCTCCATGCGTGTTGTTTTTCCAGGCTCAAGGTTAGAAAGGTGGGTTATTTATATATTTGTTTATTCCCTGGCGATTGGATTTGTCAAGGGCTTTGCTGCAGGAAGGAACGCACTAATGTCATTGCCTACTTCTTTATACCATTGAGGCTCAAATAAAAGAGCGAGTTAATTCTGTGCAGTTGTTTAGGGCTTTGCAGTAAAAAGACCCTAGATAACACATACATTTTGTCTTTTACAGTCCTGCTGTAGTCAATCTTTTAAAGATAAATCATCAAAATAACATTTAAATGTTTTTTTCCTTGAAAAAAATGCCTTCATGCCTTAAAATATCTTGAATGTAACTCGACACCCTTGCCTCGTTTAGTATGCGCGGTTCTATGAATATGCAAATGAGCCCCGCCTCCACTCACTCACTCAGCTCAGAGATCCACTGGTTGACGACTTTAAAGGGCAGTTTTGTGTGTGGTGTTTTTCTTCTAGAGCAGTCTATTTGACCTGTCAATTTAGTGCCATTTACTGTTTTAAAAAGCTTATAGTTTTGAATTGAAAAGATGAAAAAGATGTGTCTGAATGATGTGTTTTCTAATCACAGGAATGATGGAACAGAATTCGGCGGCTCCATTTACCAGAAAGTGAATGATAACCTGGAGACGGCGGTGAACCTGGCCTGGACCGCCGGGAACAGCAACACCCGCTTCGGCATCGCGGCCAAGTATCAGATCGACGCCGACGCTTCCTTCTCGGTGTGTGTTGAGTAACTAAGTGAAGTTAGCATTCGAGCTAGGTTTTCTTTTCAATGATCAGTGCAGTCGTTTGTTGGCACCTATAGGCAAAATTATGCAACCTGCGTTAAAGGAGTTGCTCACTTCAGAATAAAAATTTCCTGATAATTTACTCACCCCAGTTAAGCAGCAGTTAAAGGGTTAGTTCACCCAAAAATGAAAATTCTGTCAGTAATTACTCGCCCTCATGTTGTTCCAACCCCGTAAGACTTTCGTTCATCTTCAGAGCACAAATTAAGATATTTTTGATGAAATCTGAGAGCTGTCTCACTCCTCCATAGGCTTCTAGGTAATCGATATCTGCCATCCCAGAAAAGTTAGTAAAGACAATGTTTAAAATAGTCCAAATGATTACAATGGCTCAACCTTAAGTTTATCAAGCGACGAGAATACTTTTTGTGCGCAAAAAAAACCCTAAAACAACGACTTTATTCAACTATTGATTTTCTTCTGTGTTTCTGTGAGTGAGTTCACGTAGTGTAACAGCGCAGCGCTTCTGTGTTGTACTTCAGAACGTAGGCTCACTATTGGCCAGCATCACACACATGACCAGCGTCGGCCAATAGTGAGCCTACGTTCTGACATACAACCCAGAAGCGCTGCGCTGTTACACTACGTGAACTCACTCAGAGGTCCACAAATATCTTAATTTGTGTTCCGAAGATGAACGAAAGTCTTACGGGGTTGGAACAACATGAGGGAGAGTAATTACTGACAGAATTAAAATTTTTGGGTGAACTAACCCTTTAATACACATTTAGTTGAATTAGGGGTGTTTTAGGCACGTTACTCAAAAAATTTAATTCATCACTTGTTACTCCTTTCAAAAGTAATATTATTACAGTAATTTGTTACACCACTCGTTATATTACTTTTCCGTTACACCCCACAGAAATGGTAATTGCGTATTTTCTAGGGGTGTCACGATATATCGCGATATAAAAATGTGATATGAATCTGTGATGTGAAACCAGTTCAATCATACGATGCACTTCTCTCTACTGCAGAATATTACGAGATGGAAAAATATTACGAATTTAAACGCATTTACTGAGCTAGAAGAAAAGAGTAAAGACTGAGTCAGAAGAAAGGAGAAGATTTCTTATGTTTCTTACCCAGAACATAATGACTGTTTTTCCACTCACACACTTTTTTTGTCTGTCTTACAGGCCAAAGTGAATAATTCTAGCCTCGTCGGCCTGGGATATACTCAAACCTTGAAGCCCGGTAAGTATATATAGATGTAAATTATGTGCAACAAGTTTAATAACACTGTTCAAAATGCATATGCAACCGTTTAAACCAGGCGTGTCCAATCCTGCTCGTAGAGGACCTCCAGTCCTTAAGTAACCCAGCTGATCAACGTCTGGACGATTGCTAGAAACATTGCTTAATAGTTCAAAGGAGCTGCTAAGTAATGCTATTTTTAAATCCATTAATAACCTCAATATTCTGAATTTATTGCATTTGATTTAATTTCCAGTTTCACCTTAAACCATTTACAAGGTCACATTGTAAAGTGTGTACAGTTATTAATTTCCAGCTGAACATCTTTAATTGATTCAAAGAGCTGATAAGGTAATATTGGTTTGATTCATGATGATGGACTGAGTCAAATTGGCATATTTGGCCAGGATTCCAGGGTTACACCCCTACTCTTTTTCATAAAAGGAGATCCTGGGATTTTCAATGACCTCAGAGAGTCAGGACCTCGGTTTAACGTTCGGGAAAAAATAGCGAGGAGCCATTTTAATTATTTATTAATAAAGCTAGTGTTTTCTGAGTCAGTGTCGGCTGCAGAGTTGAAGTTGATGATACTGACTCTCCAGTGAACGCATCTATAGAGAGAAATTACCTTTCATACGGATTACATAATCAGAGAGTATTTGTTTTAGATTTGAATTGGTTCGTTTAAAAGTAGACAATTAAAGCTTTCTATAGATCTATTTCTCACGTCTGGGAGACAAGTGGCCTAGACGCTGAGTTCTGGTTCATTTTTGTGACGCGCTCCAGTTCACAGAGACTGAGACGGCATAAAAAGCGCATCCTGATTGTTTTCTTTGTTTTAGAAAGGCACACATTTGTTTCTGATATTGTGAGTGTACACAAATAAAAAAAAAGTTTTCCTTTACAGTTTCGAATGATGCATTACTCTAATCTTAAATGACAAAAAATGACCAAACAATGCAAGCGCTGGCACCTCCATGTCATGCAGTAAAGTTATCAGGAAAAGCGAACTATAGTTCAGATCCAACACTGCGCACACACACTTGGATATCCGCCTAATAATAGCGCACATTTATCTAGGTTAATGTCAGATCGGACGGACTTGTAAAGTTTCTACTACATATGTTTCAAATGATAAGAAATATTTAAGTCGATGGATGATAGACGAACGTTTGGATTTTCTGCCCGACATACTGTAATTGTTTTTTTCTGCGACTAACTGACTAATACAATTTTGGTCGATTAAAAAATGTTATTTTCGATTTAAGCGAAATAGAAGAACGAATTGATGTAAAATCGCAACTTTACATTTTCCGTCGGTCTTAGTACACGATGTAACTACAGAAGAGTCAAGTTTTAAATAGGAAAAATATCGAAACTCTTTGGTCATTTTTTTGAGAGAGATGCTAACGGTCTTGTCCGATTCAATGATCTATGCTAAGCTATGCTAAAAGTGGTACTGCCAGACCCGGAGATTCGGCTGAATGGATTCAAAAACTGTAAAACTCAACTTTTTGTTGTGAAGTTGTAAAATGAGCCTATTTCCAAAAAAAGTGGAGTATCCCTTTAACATGCTATATAAAAATATCTGTGGGGTATTTTGAGCTAGAACTTCACATACACACTCTGGGGACATCAGAGACTTATTACATCTTGTGAAAAGGGCCTTCTAGGATCCCTTTAATTGTTGACATGTCCCCAAAAATATGTGTAGGAAATAGGCCTGTAAACCTAAAACCAGGCACCTCAGCTCCACTCACGTCCCGCGTCTTTGCCCATTATCCGGGAGTGACGCTCCAAGATAACGACGGCCGGCTCCGCCCACTTTGGGCTTCAAAAATGCTCTTCAGAAACAAACGGGTGACGTCACGGACACTACGTCCACTGTATGTTAGGACCCACGCAGGGTGAGCGCCCCCTGATGGCCTCACTAACACCTCTTCCAGCAGCAACCTAGTTTTCCCAGGACTCTCCCATCCTTCGCTTCAGTGGGAAACCAGTCTTGGGCTACAGGCTGATAGCTGTTGGATTAATGTGCATGAACTCTGAACTCAGCTGGGCATCGGACACCCCTGGTTTAAACCCCTGGCTTGTGGCGTTTATGTACCAATGCAGCATTAGTAAGGGTTCGTACAAGGTGCTAAAAATGCTTGAAGTACTTGCATTTGACCTTTTGAAATTTAGTCCTTGAAAACCCTTGAAAACAGCCATATTTATTGAAAGACAATACATGTGAAATTAGTGTTTAATTGTGTGTGAAAAGATTGTTTTATCGATAAAATGAATGCTGCAGCCCATCTGATATAGATATAGAGCCGTTTCGCATGACTATGAGCGTGATATTGCTCATATAAATATCCAAGTATATAATACAGCTTTCATTCTTCAGGTCAATCATATATTAATGAGGGGAAAATCACTTTGAATAAGTAAAGCGATGTCTTTGTCATAGTATCCTTTCAATGGTTATGTTTCCACAGTCATTGCTTCTGCTGCACTTTATTATTTGTACCATTTTGTTTTATTGGTTTATTGTTTATCTATTTACCTTTTTTAGAATTCGAAAAATAATAAAGACATTGTTTGATAAGGGAGATCTCTGATTGAAGTACTTGAAAACCCCAAAAAGTAGTGCTTGAATACTTTGCATTTTGCAGTATCTGTACGAACCCTGAATTTACTGCTGTACTAAACTGATCCTTTGCTTTCAGTAAGTTCTCATGGATGTGAATGTTCCTTGTCTAACTTTTTTCCCCATCTCTTGACTCAGGTATTAAGCTGACCCTTTCTGCTCTTCTGGATGGGAAGAACATTAATGCTGGTGGACACAAACTGGGTTTGGGTCTGGAGTTTGAGGCATAGGAAGCCGAGGATTGCAATAATCCTGACTTGATTTTTTTTTTCTTTTCTTTCTTCCCTTTTGAATACCTTCCCTCACAAACCTCGTTTCTCTTAGATTCCCTGGCCGAGGACACACACTCAGTCAAATTATGCATTAGTAGAGGCTCACTTCTTCAGAGAGAGTATTTACTAAAGGGAAAGACACTGCTATAGGTCACACAGAATGAAAGAAGAGCATAAATGGCTTTAAAATGTATTTTCAATACATCATTGACATTATTATTTATTTCAGTGTTGATTGTGACAGAATATTTTGGGCCGTTGGCTAGAAAAAGATGTTTACATCAGGAAACACTAATGCTAGCTGACAACATTCCTGATCCACGGTTTTCACCCCAACTAACCTTGAAAGAAGGGACCCGTATATAAGAATACACTCGAGGGCCGCTGTAGGAGCCCTTCACGTCTTTAGTGGTAGACACCAGACTTTTGGGTGCGTTTCGTGTTTGTCTCGTCTGTGCGAGTGAACCCACATGTGTATCTTGTCCATTATTGTTTTATTACTGCATACTTGCCTGTACCTTTTATGGCAAAACTCTTTCAGCTGTCCCTGAACTAAAGGAGATTGGAAACAACCTTTAGATGTGCCGGGGAAGAGCATGAGAGATTTGAATATGTGGACGTAGTCTTCCGTTTTTAAATGTTGGATTAGCATACTGTGGATTTAGCAGTTTGGTTACTTTAAGTTGAATAAAACATTTGGACCTGGACCACACTACTGGATTGTGCAGTTTGGTTTCTTACTAAAAACAAAATATTGGTAGTTACTATATGCAAAAGACTGATTTTCTTTTCAGAGCAAGCTTTATTATTACCAAGTGTGCCGCACAAGCCCTAAAAAGTGAAGCCAAAGCGTCTCGATCGCCCCCCCGTTGACTGGTCCTAGTATATGTCATAAGCCCCGCCTCCCCGTGTTATTCAACGGGACGTGAGACCGACTGAACAATTTAATTACACTTCAAATACCTTTTTTCCGAAGGTGGTCTCTGTCATTTACTGTAGTTTTTTTCACGCTGATGTAAATTCAAGTGTTTGTTTTTAAAATAAGTTTGTTTTTAGTTAAAAACGGTGGTGTGACGTCATGATTGACAGCTGTGATTGACAGGTTCTCTGAGCTAAGTAGTCACTGAAGCACCAACAGACTTTTTTTCGGGATCTTCGGAGGACTGAGGAGATTGGAGCTTTAAATTTAATATCTAAATTTCTATAATTAATTATTTCACACCGAGAGTGAGGGGGCGGGGCCTTGATTACGCGGCTTTACTTCCTGCTCACGACTGCGCAGGTCTGGGGCCTCATTTATAACCGTTGCGTACGCACAAAACAGGCCCTGAAAGAGGCGTACGCCACTTCCGACGTACAAGTTGTGATTTATAAAAACAAACTTGACGGGAAAATTTGTGCACCTGCACGCAAACCCCATGCGTACGAACGTTTTGAAGATGGAGCAGTTTGGCGACACCGATGGTGAGCTGGAGTTAAATGTCTTTTTGGTCACTTTTAGACAGAAAATCCAAAGACATATACAGAAAGACAATACAAAATATAATTTCACTCACCAAGCCTATCACTTAAGCAAATATCCATCCCTTCTTAAATGTCGACGCCAGCGAGCGCGTTGGGGCCGTTTAGTGAAACTGACGCAAATAACAGTTTAAATAAATAAAATAATGATTTAAACTATGTTTTATTTCTGATATAAACATTTCGATTAAATATGCCATTCAAATTAATGGAGTTAAACACTTAAACATGAAATCATTATTGAGAAGTTACAAAAAAAAATGTATAGCCTATTCAATCAATAGAAATATTTGTTGTGGATGCGATGCTTCTGAACACTTTTCCTGCGGCGTGCTGTTTTAATGTTTTAACCACAGAGATAATTGCTTATCATGATAATACCAGATTGTCTGAGAAAATAGTTTTGTGCAAATAATGCCCAAGGCCTATCTGTTTCCATTAAAAATATAAATCAATTAAAAATACAATTCGGCCAGTGGAAAAGATTGAGAAAAACTTTCTCTGAAATGTATTTTACTCTATTTGATTTATGTATTCAACAACAAGGCAAGGATAGGCAACTACATGCTTTTTATTAATGTAATAATGTGTCTTGTACCGTTAAACGTTATCACGTGGATGAATAATCATATGCAAATGATATGCAGATGAGGATCTGCATAGTAAAACAAGGCGTTGTAAGCTCCATATATGGTTATTTTGGGGTGGAGACGCATGTGCGCACAATCTTCCGCTGACTGGGATTTATAAAGTGAATTCTGCGCAGGTTCTGGCGTACGAACGTTTTTATAAGTCGGAATATTTTTTTGCGTACGCCATTTTTGGCTTTCGGGCGCACGTACACTTTTAGTAAGGTTCCTACGCACAGTTTTATAAATGAGACCCCTGGTCCCGAGATCGCTACTGCGCAGACTCAAGCCCCAAGATGTCAGCGCCATATCGGGACACTGGCGGCTTCACTTCTCACCAATGGAAGAGAGCGAAGGGGCGTCGTCCATCTTTTTTTACAGTCTGTGATTATTACTCAAAATCCCCCTGTGGTGAAAATCCAGCTTTTAAAGCAACACCAAAGCACTTTTCCTCTTCGGTCCGCCTACAGGTTGGAAGCGGAATTGTCCATTACCGCTGTCGTAAATAATTTAGCCTACCGCCGCACGCACGCTATTTGTTTATCCAGCATCTGCTTTGGAAATAACGATGTCCACAGACAAGGTAGAGTATGTTGCATGATCTTATGAAAGTATGATGTATTGCAACATCAGAAACGGCTATTTTTTTTATATAGGCTCCACCTATCGGCTATAGTAACGCTTGCCGTAGACTCTATCGGCTTATAACCGCACTATGCCAGATCGGGTAGCGGATCTGTAGTTCGAATGAGACATAAGAAACTACAAATTTGACTTGCTTTACGGCAAGCGTTACTATAGCCAATAGGTGGAGCCTATATAAAAAAAATAGCCGTTTCTGATGTTGCAATACATCATACTTTCATAAGATCATGCAACATACTCTACCTTGTCTGTGGACATCGTTATTTCCAAAGCCGATGCTGGATAAACAAATAGCGTGCGTGCGACAGTAGACTAAATTATTTACGACAGCGGTAATGGGCAATTCCGCTTCCAACCTGTAGGCGGACCGAAGAGGAAAAGTGCTTTGGTGTTGCTTTAAAAGCTGGGGGATTTTGAGTAATGTTGAGTAATGTTAATTTTAAAATAATGTTTCCAAAATCGTTTCAGTGGTTCATCAACTCGTATCAGGGTTAATGGCATTTCTGCATTCGCTTTGCGACCCTCGTGATGAACCACTGAAACGATTTTGGAAACATTATTTTAAGGTACAAAAGAATCTTTAATCTTTGCATTAATGTCTATGTGGTGTTTTTAATGTGCTTTAAGACAAACCATGTGCAAATTCATAATTCAACGCTAAGTATTTTCTCCTTAAAACTGCAGTGAACCAAAGACAGTCTCAAAAACACGCTTTGAAATCGCTGGTGTTTCTGACGTCACAAACTACCTTGTAACCAATCAGATCAGCGTGTGATCGTCAACCAGTGGATCTCTGAGCTGAGCTGAGTGAGTGGAGGCGGGGCTCATTTGCATATTCATAGAACCGCATATACTAAATGAGGCAAGGGTGTCGAGTTACATTCAAGATATTTTAAGGCATGAAGGAAAAAAACACTTAAATATATCATTTTAGTGATCAAAGATGAATTTTAAGGGATAAAATGATTGACTACAGGGGGACTTTAAGTATATTTTAAAACAAGTTTGTTTTAACTTTTTATATAAAAAAGTAGAAGTTACTGGTGTATATATGTTTGATATATAGCCTATTATTGCAGTTCACTCATGCATCATTTAGGGTGAAACATTGCCTCGATTAAATTGCATTAAATTCTGATCCGGCATCTGATTTCTTTCAGTGTAAGATGTAAACACTCGCATGTATTTAAGATGTGAGGAAAAGATGCATTGTATATTTTTCCTTTGAGAAAAAAGTTCCCATTTTAAGTGTCTCATAGAAAATAGTGATGAATGCAAAACGCAAAAAAAAAAAAAAAACATACTGTAATTCACATTCTCTTTTGCTGTTTGTCAAAGAATTAAGAATATCAAGTATTAAGCAGTAATTAGAAGTTTATTAAAGCAAAAGTCGTAGTTAATAGTTATTTAATAGTGAGAACTGGACCCTAAACTAAAGTGTGACTGGAAAATGTATATAATAAAATAATTAGGGCTATCCCCAGTGGCATGATCATTTTAACCAAAAGATGTAAATATCAATGATACAACCTTTCAAAATCCATAACTTTTTGTAAATGGTCTTTTCTGATAAACGTTTGAATAACAACTTTATAACTTTATAACTGATTTGATTCAGTCCTTCATGTAAATCAACATGGCTTAAACCTCGCCTTATATATGGACATTACCGTATAAATATATTACAAAATGAAATAATTTACAAAATCATATAAGTTATCCTGTAAATGCACACATCAGTAAATATATTAATTGTGTTTTTGGTGCATGTACTTATCCAGCAATATATTCAGTTATATTGAACACTTATTCTTATTTCCCTTCATTTTGGATTGATCTCCAGATAGACATGCCAAAAAAAAAAAAAAGTAACCTTATGACATTTTACTTTTTACAAACCCCATAGTTTTCCTGAAGGACAAAATTACATGCGTCCTATAATTATCCTGGCAAAGTTTACATTCAAAAGACCAGAAATACTCGTTATCTTTTGTCACTGATCTCACGATCAACAAGAAACACATAAAAAGTTACAAATCCAAAGCTTGTCAGATTTATGTAACCAAACGTATTTTATACTCTTTAATACCCACACACACACTTTTTGCAATAATTTCCGGGTGAAAATCAAGGATCTTGCAACCCCGTCACAACCATACTGTCTATGGTCACAACGCCGCGACGGACACTGCGCATGCGCGCTGATGACGACATCACTGAAGATCATGGCGACGTTACGGAAGACTCGATGCAGGAACTCAACGATGGGAATAATCGCAGTTTTAGTGTCACTGCAGATCCTCTCTGTGAGCTGCGCTCCATTCAACATAACGTTACCAGGTTAGTGGAAAGATTTCCCTTCAAATCTCAGCGGGTTGTTCCTGCGGTCAGTGGTGTCATTTAATCATTAACCATATAACGCTAGCTCATACAATCGAGCCTAAGTTTCGTGTGAAGGTTACGTTAACCTGTGACTGAATTCCCCTGTGCGCCTTAAATGTCTTTCTCATCAAATGGTTGTGTCTCGGTACCAGTAAATGGCACGTTTACATAACGTTATATAAGTATATGATTCAATATAGAAAACTCACACAAGACTCTTTCTGATACTGATACCGGAAGTCTCGTGCTTTTTGTGACGTGGTCAGTTTCGCAACTGTCAAGCCTTTGTAAACACAACGCAGGATTTGAAAAAATAAATAAATATATATATATATATATATATATATTTGCACTCAAACAAGTTGATCTTGAGATATTCCTCTTTAATATATATATATATATATATATATATATATATATTGTGTGTGTGTGTGTGTATCTATCTCGTCACGTGACTGAGACCGATCCGAGAATATGTGATACTACCGGTATATGTGAAAAAATGCCAAAAGTGAAAAACAAAAGCCACACCTTTAGATTACAGGTGAGGTAAACTTGGTTGGTTGGGTATCGTGTCAATTTTAACGATTCCGATTTCGATTCTGCTAATCAATTCCGATTTTTATCGATTCCTAATTTCGATTCCAATAAGGTAAAAAAACACAAAAAAACTTGGATATCATTCACATTTAGCCTTATTGCAAAACATTTAATTGTAGCTGAATATCATGAACAAAAATGAACAGGCTAAAGAACACTTACACAAGGACCGTTTGCCTGTGGTTTAAAAACACCATCGAAAAACAACTTGCCTAACTAATATAGATTTCAAGCATTATTAAACACAGGTAAATACTCAGACCTTGGTCAGATGGCCTGTCAATCAAACTCCCTTTATAAATCAAACTATCTTTATTGATGTTCAACACACTTACCTTTGTAACTAACTTAAAATTTAGTTAAGAGCCTTAAAAGACAAACACTCAGTAATTAAGAAATGAACAAATAAAAATGAGCAATCGCAACAAATAGATACAACTGAACAAATAGCCTATACGATTGAAATTAACAGTGTTTTAAGATTTTCTGGTATTCGGGTACAGAAACTAATCAAATGTAAATTAACACTGCAGTTCATACATAAAATATAGTACATTACAAATAGTTACAAAAGTTATTCAATCAAGAACGAGTGAATTTTCTCTGTCTTTTGTTGTTTGATTAGTGTTATTATAGCAGGAATATTAGGCTGCTGTCCCTTTAAGAGCTGCACGGGTCCGATACACTGATACACGTGCAGCACAGAGTCGCCTCACGCTTCAATGGTTTAAAGTCATATTGAAATGCTCACAAAGTAATATATTTTAATTTTATAATAAGTATACCTTAAGTATTTGATTGCAGAATTGGAGTAGATTTTCGATTCCCAACCCTAGACGGATGTAAACGCTCTTAATGTTGCTTGTTTCCCTCTACAGATGGGATTGCACCCCAAAACATCCCAGAAACACCTCATAAGAACATCAGTGAATCGGGCCAGGTTTTGAAGGTGATGGCAGCTCCCGCTATCGACTCAACCAGCAGCACCACCACCAAAGCAGAAGACGTTCCTATCACCACATCTGCATCAGATCTGCAGAAAACCACATCAGACCAGCCGAAAACCACATCAGACCAGCCGAAAACCACAACAGATCTGCAGAAAACCACACCAGAGCAGCCAAAAACCACACCAGAGCAGCCGAAAACCACACCAGAGCAGCCGAAAACCACACCAGAGCAGCCGAAAACCACACCAGACCAGCCGAAAACCACAACAGACCAGCCGAAGAAAACACCAGAGCCCACCGTTACACCGGCAAACAAGCCAGTCTCCACCCCGGCAGGAGATAAACCAGAGAGCAACTTAGATTACATGGCTGACAGCACGTCTCCAGAACCAGACCTGGGCTTTAGAGAAACCGAAGATAAAGATGATGATGATGAAGATGATGATGATGATGGTGACCCTTACGAAAAACTCCCCTCTGAAAACATAGATGTAAACATCAAGGACACAGTCATCTATACAACCAAGGATGAAGATTCCCACTTCTTCTTTCATCTGGTTGTCATCGCCTTTCTCGTTGCCATCGTGTACATCACCTACCACAACAAGAGAAAGGTACATGTACTGGCGCAACTTGATGTGACATCGCAAAAAGAAAATGGGCTTCTCTTCAGAATGATTTCACGATTATCGATTAATGGATGAGTTGTTTGATCTAATTGCGTTATTCGTAGTCGTTGATTCGTAATGCTGATTGGAATATGTTTTAAATTTTTTTGTTTTCTGGATCAATGTGTCAGACGCATTAAACAAAGAAAGTACGTTTTGCATATCAAATATGGTACCATAGTCGTTTTAGAGTCACGGGAATTGAACCGTACTCGGATCAGCTGATAGGCGTGTGAAAAATCGAAACCGCTTTTGTTCTGGAGTCCAGTTCTGGTTTGGTTCGCGCCGAAATCACGGCAAAGTTTATATTTAAAGGTGCAGTGTGTAATATTGACGGTTTGAAAAAGTCAAAATATTGGAGAGAGTTGTTTCTCTTCGACTCGACGGGGTTGCCAGATCGAGATCACGCCAGAGTCCTGTACGGGTCCATTTTTGGAGACCCGGCCCCACCCGTACCCGCGAAGTTTAGCACCAGATCCGACCCGTCACCCGTGATAATATCAAAATTAAATCCGCACCCGCCCAGACCGGTTAATATTTGACCCGTTACCCGACCCGTGCCCGCGATAAATCACACACAAGCTAAAATAATTCCAATTAAAGTGCTTTATTTTTTATCTCGCACCTCTCTCAACATCACAATAGCCTCATGAATGGGCTAATGAAACAGGCTAAAGTGCGCTTTGTTTTGCGTTGCCGGTGAGCATGTGGGGGGAGAGATGCGATTTTCGATCAATCATCGAATATTATTTTGCTTGATTTGCCAATTCTTAATATTTGGTGTTTTAAATGCCTGTTTGAGATCTCTGTGAAAGTTTTAATTGTAGGTTCGTGGCCCTGAGTGTCGCGATTTCGGTTTCATTTCGCATTTAGCCTACAGCCCTTATAATCATAGATGACGCCACGGGTTTTTATGTAAAAGAAAGAGCGTAGGCCTATATTTGGGCAATTTATATATACAATACTTACTAAAATATAATTCATATCATTTTATTGCATTTTTAATAGTTGTTTGAAGAGTAAAAAAAAAACGCAAGTTTACGGTCGGACTAAAAGGGGAAACTTTTTTTTTATTGGGACGGTCCTAAATTGACAGGGTCGGTCGGGTTACGGCAAACAAGAATATTTTTAAGGATGGCCTGACTAAAACACATATTTGCGTATGTGTAATGGTAATTTAGACATACAAATATTGCACATATTTTTCATCCGCTACCCGCCCGCAAGGAGTTCATTATCCGCCCGCATCCCCGCCCGTGAACTTTAGGAATGTCACAATCCACCCGTTTTAGCCACTTTTATGCGGGTACCCGACCCGTTGCAGGACTCTGGATCACGCACCGCGGAAACGAGCGCGATAAGCTCTACACTGTAATTTGATCAGCTACTATATCTGCATTATAACATTCCTCTGACCATCGTAGAGCTTTCTAATTGGATTTCGAGTATTATAAGGTCGTGTAGAAGCTGTGATCTCTGACCCAGTTCGTTCACTGCTTTCTCGGCTGCAATACGCGGAGTTTCCCGCCAACTAACTGGCAACCCGGGTGTTGAAATACTATTGGGTGAATTGTCAGTGGGCGGAGTCAAATCAGACACTCCGACATGTGGTTCTGTGTCGAAGTAGAATGACTGGGTGTAGTATTGTTTATCAGAGATGTTTTAGCATGTTTCCTAAATATCTGCACACGTATTATGGTGCTTTGATGCTTTAGCACAGTAAAAAAAATTACATACAGCACCTTTAACGATTATCTTGCATAATGGACAAAAACACTTTGGCTTTCCAGTTATTTAACATTCACTTCATGCCAAACATTCTTGGTCACATAGAGGTAATGACAGGAGACAAGTTGCTTTTTTATTTCTGTGGAAATGAAGAAGAAAAGAAAAACTGTTGTAAAGAACATAAAGACAGTCAAAGGTCTATGAATCGAGGGCTTGTAGGTTTAATCAGACTGTGTTATGTTATATTTTATATATTTTTCAGGGCTCTTGTGAATGTAACATGGACCAAGATTAAATTTAAACAAATAGAAAAATATTTTTATTAACTTAAAGAAACCATATGGGCCTTTTTTAATAATGTTTAATAAATAAAACAAATGAATATATTAGGCTTAAGGGCCTTGCACACCGACATTTACCTATTCGTTTTTTCGCATCCGTGATTCGGTGGCTCTGGATTGTCAAAACGCTTCTCAAAATACTTGTTACGGATGCGAAAAACGCCGAAAATCGAACCCGATCCGAAGTTTCGGAGGCAGTGTGTAAACGTGATTGACACAACATGAGGTCGTATTTATTTTTTAACGTGCGAACATTTCGGACGAGAATTTCGTACCTTTACACTGTAAGTGATATGAGCAAAACAAAAAATGTAAATGTTAATTACAATTATTTGTTTGATATGGAAGCTTGTTTCCGCCACAGAATAAAACATTTTAAGATATAATTGCGAGTTTACATCTCGCAATTCTGACTTTATTTCTCAGAATTTTGAGATATAAAGTCAGAATTGCGTGTTATAAAGTCAGAATTGCGAGATATAAAGTCAGAATTGCGTGATATAAAGTCGCAATTGCGTCTTATAAAGTCAGAATTCTGACTTTATTTCACGCAATTGCGACTTTATATCTCGCAATTCTGACTTTATAACACGCAATTGTGACTTTATTTCACGCAATTCTGACTTTATATCTCGCAATTCTGACTTTATAAGACGCAATTGCGACTTTATTTCACGCAATTCTGACTTTATATCTCGCAATTCTGACTTTATAACACGCAATTGTGACTTTATTTCACGCAATTCTGACTTTATATCTCGCAATTCTGACTTTATAACACGCAATTGTGACTTTATTTCACGCAATTCTGACTTTATATCTCGCAATTCTGACTTTATAAGACGCAATTGCGACTTTATTTCACGCAATTCTGACTTTATATCTCGCAATTCTGACTTTATATCTCACAATTCTGACTTTATTTCACGCAATTGCGACTTTATTTCACGCAATTCTGACTTTATATCTCGCAATTCTGACTTTATAACACGCAATTGTGACTTTATTTCACGCAATTCTGACTTTGTATCTCGCAATTCTGAGAAATAAAGTCAGAATTGCAAGATGTAAACTCGCAATTGTGAGATAAAAAGTCACAATTATCATTTAATTTTTTTATTTTGTGGCGGAAACAAGCTTCCATAGTTTGACAATTAGCCTAATCGACAGCACAAAAATCACGACCGTGACAGAGCTAGAAACACGTGAGCAGTTTAACATGCTGCTCTTCTGTTGTTGCAGCAGATAATGTGGTGTCAAAGGTCAAATATCAGCGAGAAACATGTTAAACATGCTGAAATGATACATCGATAGAAATTAGTCATTTTGGGGTAAACAAGACAAGCTTTACAATACGCATAATGTTCAAATAATCCATCATTGTGAGGTTTTTTTTATAAGAATTTGCTTGAGAATGTGCGCTAGAGAGTCCTAAAGCTAGCAGGGCTCCACAGGAACTGAAGCATGACTTTATGGCTCGTTGATTTTGATTATTTGCGTTTGAGGTGGAAATTCACCTGTTATAATAAAGTCCGGTCACGTAATGTTTTTATTCTATTGTGATTTTGCTTTTTAATCAAGAAAGACACATTGTTTTCAGGCAAAGAACAGGAAGTAATAGAAAAGAAACGATGCATAATGAATTAGGCCTATTTTATAACAACATATTGGTTCATACCACTGTTGTCATAGTTTTTTCAAAACACATCGATTCTTAATATTTCTTAATAGTTTCAATAAGCATATTTAATGGTTTCTGAAGGATCATGTGACACTGAAGACTGGAGTAATGATGCTGAAAATTCAGCTTTGATCACAGGAATAAATTACATTTTACTGTATATTGACATAGAAAACAGTTATTTTAAATTGCAATGATATTTCACAATATTACTGCTATTTTTTGGTATTTTTAATCACATAAATGCAGCCTGAGCATAAGAGACATAATAAACAAAATAAATCGTACCGATCCCAAACTTTTGAACAGCAGTGTGTGTGTATATATGTCAGATCCAGCAGTGTATAACATGACTGAGCATTGCATGATCTGTCCTGATGATGAACTCTTTCCCCCGTGTGTGTCTGTGTGTGTGTGTGTGTGTGTGTGTGTGTGTGTGTGTGTGTGTGTGTGTGTGTAGCTGATGCTCCTGGCTCAGAGTCGACGCTGGCGGGACGGTTTCTGCTCCCGAGGAGTCGAGTATCACCGGCTCGACCAGAACGTCAACGAGGCCATGCCTTCGCTCAAGATGACCAGCGATTACATCTTCTGACCAGCTGCAGAACAACACATGCTAACCGGCTACACATGGTGTCTTATTTAATCAAGGGGAAGAAGACGACGACGTACTGTTAAATGTATTAAAAATGTATATTTGTACTGTACTTAAAAACATACTCAAGTTCATTTTTAATACATTTAATAGTACGCCTGTCTCACCTGGGTGAGAGATTGTGCTTTACTAGATGTGCGTTTATTTTGTGTGTCTTTTCTGCTTTGTTTTTTTTCTTTTTGGTGTCTATGAAAGCAGAGGTTTTGAATGCAGCTGATGCGCGTAAACGATTCTGTTCTTCGGCAGAACTGCATTTTTTTTTACATGTCTGCCGGATCATTCGTGAAGAAAAACAAATGAAGGTATGTAGATATCTGATTATAAAGCTGCTGTCTGTCACATATAGGCCAAGCACAAAATACAGACGATTCATTTGCTTCCATTGCAGTGGTTTGTTGACATTGGCTTCTGTGCTGTGAGTGTGTGTGTGTGTGTGTGTGTGTTTGAGGTGCACAATTCATCTGTAAAAGATCGCGACTAGGGCTGCACGATATTGAAGGAAAACGCGATATGCGATAACTCATTAAATACTGCGATATTCGATAATGCTTAAAGTGTGTAAAATAAACTTAAATTATCTTTAAAATATTTACAATTATATATGTGTTTCACATTCTTTTGTGACGAGAAAACATCCCTTCAGCTTCTGACAGTGAACATCAGTGTTTTACTGCAGCATAAGAAGTTAATAGTTAAAGAAGTGTTATTTTAACATCAGGGTTCAGGAAAGCCTACATTAGGGTTATTTAACAGCAGAAACTGAATAATCAAATGTACAAATAAAACACTGCTTAGTTTTCACTGTACGAATTAAATATACACTGATTCTTATTAAAGCTACAAAAGTTATTCAGCGAGTGATTTTCTCTTTGTCTCTTGTTCATGACCGCAGTTATTGCAAGCCGTCGCGATATTCATATCACGATATGTACATTTGCAATATTCCGATATATTGTGCAGCTCTAATCGCGACCCATGAAATCTTATTGCAATCGAATGACGACGATTCACCTGTGTCTATTAAACCTTTGACAAGTACAATCACAGCGAACATCCAGATCTGAGTTCTGATCCAGAGAGAGCCGCTGTCCTGTATAGATATGAAACGGCTTCAGTCTTTTCAACCACACCGTATCGTTATTTCTGTGTTACAGACATACAAATCATCACGAAAGGTTATAGTTCAGATATAAACACTAGCTAAGTTTCCATCCACTGAAAAAACTCATGCGAATAAAGCTGGTGAAAGTGCGTTTGCATCCGACGGCTTCAAAGCGAATAAAAACCCGTGCGTAATGACGTCACCATGCTGTTTTGCGATCAAATTGGTATATCGAATTGATTTGAGACATTTTAAGGTGTTTCCATTCGTTTTCGCACTGAATCGCACAACATTCAAGCAAACAAAGTTTTGCTGGACAAAATGGACCAACAAATGATCAATATTGCACAAGTTGTAATGGTGCTTATGTGCCAGCTGATAGCGACATATCACGCTATAAGAAAACAACGCATTGCTATGATGATGCAGATGCACGTAACTGCAACCATAAAATGACCTAAAACTTAATCGCAATTCATTATTTATTCGGCAAATAACGTTTCCATCAGCGTTTATCGCATAAGCCGTATATCGATCAAGATAAAATCCGATGAGACCGAACGTCTCGATATTCATGAAATTCAATCGAATTTTACTGTTTCCATAAGGCATTTTTCATGCGATATCACTTAATTCGGATAAAAACGTGTGGATGGAAACATAGCTACTGATGTCTACATTAGCGATCAAAATAATTGACACTTTCTATCAGAACAGCTTAAAAAAAGTCTTCTGAAAACCCATTTGTACTCGTGTGCTTTTAACGTCTTGTGAATGTTTATTTTGGTGTTGGACCTGGGCAATTTTGTACAGCACTTTGGTCAACCGAGGTTGTTTTAAATGTGGTTTATAAATAAATGAAACTTGAAATTGAAACTTGTGGAAGTAGCTTGACGCTTCAAATTCATTTTCTCTTAATTGCATCGTTACACCTGTAGGTGGCGACAAGTGGCTTCATTTTTTATCTGTCATTGAATAATTCACTCGAGAGATTTGTTGAAAAACTGATTAATCTGGTAATGAAACAAGTGAAGTCTTAATGAGAATCATTGAATCATTCACTCAACCAGGTTTTTTCTTTCTTTCAATTATTCAAATTAATTCAGTATGTTTAAATAGACTGCACCAATTAACAATTTTTTCGAAACCTCTACTAAATTACATGTTATTTTGTTTAGTTGTCTGTTTTGAATCGTGATCTCTATTTTAAACAAAACGGTGCAGCTCTAGTGTGTGTTCAGCACAGATCGTGTGTGTGTTCAGCACAGATCATATGTGTGTGTTCAGCACAGATCATGTGTGTGTGTGTTCAGCACAGATCATGTGTGTGTGTTCAGCAAAGATCATGTGTGTGTGTGTGTGTGTGTGTTCAGCACAGATCATGTGTGTGTGTGTTCAGCACAGATCATGTGTGTGTGTGTGTTCAGCACAGATCATGTGTGTGTGGTGACCTTGTTGACCACGTCTGAGAACCCATGCTAACTAACAGCAATATTGACATGAAACGTGTGTTTGCTATGATCCCCTTTATGTTTTTGTGTTATGACTTCAGTGAAGTTGTTTTATATTGCACATGATGTTTAGATGAGCAGGGTCCACCGTTGCCTAAATCAAATTTGTTTTTGTGTGTGTCTTTCTTTATGTGAGCGTTGCCTAATATCAAACACGACTGTTGCAGCAGCCGAAGTCATCATATCAGTTTCATGTGTGCAGGACACTTAATAACAACACTAATATGAGCGTTAGTAGAGCAGCTCTCTGATGTACCGTCTGTGCATGAAGACCGCGTATTGATTTCCACTGTCAATTCAACAATAAAGCACCTCTGTATGCAGACAGTCCCTGAGTGTGTCTTTCATTATGATATATGAATTATACATACACATGCACATCAGAAAATCACATGTTTGTAAATTGTTTTTTTTTTTTTTTGAGTGCACGTTCAGCCACATGTTGGATGATTATTATGCATTTAAGTTCACACATAGTGTTTGGGGATGGTTACAGCATAATTAAGATTTCAAATGAATACATTTAAATTAATGTGAACAACATCAGCCTGTCAAAAAAATTAAAAAAAAAAATGCTGAAACACCTCAATGACAATTTCATGATCTCTCAATTACTTTTAATCAAAACTCCAGATCTTCTTAATCTACTTCACAAATATAAGTGAAAAAATAAGTTGCAGAAAATGTGCGTAAATGTTTGTGTTACTGTGGGTGTGTGTGTAGACATGAATACATCCAGAAATAAATTAAAAATAAAAGCTTTTTTTGGAACCATTGGACAACAAAAAAGTAATTATGAAAATCTTCTTCAATGGTGGGAGGTGGGAAAAGTTCAAATTAAGCTTTTCTGCCAACAATCAGCATCATCTTCATCCTCATCCTCTTCTTCATCCACTGAAACAGCTCGACTCAGTCAGGAACGAGAGAGCTCAGATTGTCCCTGAGAAACTCAACATGAACACAAATAATACAGGAGAGATGCTGGAAATGCTCTTCATGAATGTTGTTGTTTATTTGTTGGCTGACTGTAGATCTTTGTACATTGTCAGATTGTTCAGCCAGAATTAAAGCACATCAACCTCATTTATACAGGACACTCAGATCTGCAGTAACTGCTCCATCTTTTCATATCTTTTTATCATGTCTTTATGTTTTGGGCCAAATTATGGAGAGTATCAGGGATTAAATCATTATTAAACTATACCAATGAATCATGAGAAGACTTACTTTTTCAAAAAGAAACTGAATCATTGGTTACCCTCTCTTCATTCACTGATATTGTTTAATTTATGAATTGATGTGTTCAGTTTTCTGTACTAATGACTTGGAAATACTGTACATGGTTACATGATTACAAAGATATAATGTTCAAAATGTATTGGCGATCGATCGGCCGCGCCCAGAGCAGCCGCTGTGATGTCAGGCGCGTTCCATATGACGTCACAGGCCGAGTTGCTCAGGTTACCAGACTCAGAGTTATTAGTCAAACAGTGACAGTGTAGAAACTCAGACTCAGAGTTATTAGTCAAACATTGTAGAAACTCAGACTCAGAGTTATTAGTCAAACATTGTAGAAACTCAGACTCAGAGTTATTAGTCAAACAGTGACAGTGTAGAAACTCAGACTCAGAGTTATTAGTCAAACAGTGATAAAGTCCAGGATCTGCACGATGTCTGAACACTTCCCGATGGATGTGGAGATCTGCAGTGCAGTGTTGGAGGAGCCGCTGAGTGGCGCTGTTGAGGAGAGAAACACAGCAGAGGAGTGTGAAGCTCCTGCTCCAACTAGAATCGCGTGGGAGAACAACTCAGGTGCATTCACACACACACACACACACACACACACACTCCAGGGCTGCCAACTGACACGCTCTCACGCCACACATCCATTTTCTCACGCAGAGAAAAATCGCGAAGAAGAGGACACTGACACAGACACAGACACAGACAGAGCTGGTTACTTTTGATATGAAACATATGAACCTCTCAAATTCTGTCAATTTTATTGCGAAATTCAAACAATAAATACCGTTTTGGCGCTTGTAAATGTGTGGTGACAGATCGCTGGCGCACGTGAACCGATCATCTCTTACTCTGACTACTACTAGTTAATAGTAAATAAACACGAATGAACGATTGGTATGTTGAAAGATACAGTAGGCTACAACTTACCGAAATGTTTATGCCTCATACAGAATGTCGATCATTCAGTGTTTTTCTCCCGTGGAAATTGTCAATAAAACAGCTGTAATATGGTACTCTGTAAATTGTAATATGGACTCATGCACTTAAGCACTATACAAATAAATGTGAATTGAATTAAATATAAGTTGCACCGTATTAACATATACGATTTTTACCTATATCATTAATATTACGTTGTTATTATAATAAACACATTATATTTATATTTGAGTTGTTATTTTTAACCTTTAGGCTATCTATTAACATGTATCTACTGTAACCCTACCTAATATTTGTCTAAATGATTCGATATCATTATTACATATGTTTAATTCATAGTTTTTTTTTTCATTACATGTTGCCCTAATTTACCTATCGGACCATAGGCATGCTCAGTTTAATGAGTTCGAGAGATTACCATCCGGTCTGAGATTTAGGATGACAAATTGGGGCATAACATATGAATAAAATATCCTTTTTCACAAATGTTTTCCCCCATTTGTTTTGAACTAGCAACATAAAGCAGCTGTACATGAGGACAATCACTCAGCTGTAATCTGTGCTAATAAAACACATGTTTCTAATCAATATTGTTGTTTGCAGAAAAGCAATCAAGATGGATGAGTTTCCATGCTGGCGTCTCGAGAGTGTGGAATACTGGGAAACGTCTCTTCCAAACCCAAGTGTGTGCTTTTCCGCCGTCGCAGGAGCTTCCACACACACCCAGTGTCGAGCCGACAGACCCGCTCGAGTCCAGGCCGACAGACCCGCTCGAGTCCAGGCCGACAGACCCGCTCGAGTCCAGGCCGGCAGACCCGCTCGAGTCCAGGCCGACAGACCAGCTCGAGTCCAGGCCGACAGACCAGCTCGAGTCCAGGCCGACAGACCCGCTCGAGTCCAGGCCGACAGACCAGCTCAAGACCAGGCCGACAGACCAGCTCGAGTCCAGGCCGACAGACCAGCTCAAGACCAGGCCGACAGACCAGCTCGAGTCCAGGCCGACAGACCCGCTCGAGTCCAGGCCGACAGACCCGCTCGAGTCCAGGCCGACAGACCAGCTCGAGTCCAGGCCGGCAGACCCGCTCGAGTCCAGGCCGACAGACCAGCTCGAGTCCAGGCCGACAGACCCGCTCGAGTCCAGGCCGACAGACCAGCTCGAGTCCAGGCCGGCAGACCCGCTCGCAAGTCCAGGCCGACAGACCCGCCGTGCTCGAGTCCTAGTCCAGGCCGACACAACCGCTCGAGTCCCGCTCGACTTCATACGGTCAAGTGAGTGTTTATTACACTCTGATTCATCTCCATTTCTGCCTGATGCTTTTGGCTTTAGTTTAATCTCTACTCCTGTCGGTTCCTCACCTGATCTCAGGTGTGTTTGCTGCTGGAGTTCAGTCTCATGCTGTATATTAACATGCTAACGTGTGTTTTTCAGGATCATTTGAATCTCTTTATGAAGTGGGACGGAAACTGAAATCCAGAGGCGATCGCAGTGATTATAAGGGAGTTCGAATCTCGGATGGCAAACGAGTATGTTGCTCAAACTTTTCCCCTCTTGTTTCCTTCTATCTTTAGTCTTTTAGTCCTGACATAAACATCAGTGTTTACAGTTTTCATCAGAAATGTAAAGATTGTAGATTACCATGCACACAAACAAAAATGGATCAGATTACTTACGTTTGCAACAATTTTCTTCATTTTTTAGGTGATCATCCGTCGTATTAAGAAGAGCCAGCCTGAGAAGCTGGTGAAATTGGTAAGTTGACAACTTTATTCTTCATGAAATTCTCCAAGAATCGTTTTATTAAATTGTAATTTGGTAATTGATACACCTGTATGTACAGTATAAGATATAGTTGAAAGCCTAGAAACATCAGTTTTTGTTCAACAAAGTAAATTGTTTTGATTTTTAATTAACTCTTTAAGGCCAAAGTATGTGGTTTACTTATATTTAAGTAATTAAATTAATATAAACATGCGATTAATCAACTAATGGCTTGAATGAATGACTAATCTTTAGTCAGGGCAGCCCAAGAGTTTACTTTGAAAAGCTCACGAGATGGAAAATGAAGTATCCCGGGCCTTTAGTTAGGAGATTAGAGATTAGTTTGGAGTCAACTAACCTTCTGTCAATCTCTTTTCTTTAGCCTGAGATTCCCATACCTATGAGTCGAGACGCAGCTGCAATGTTGATGCTACAAAAGTCTCCCACTAGCACTCATATCAACCAGCTATATTGTATGTATGTCCTGAAAAATCAAGACGTCCTGGTTCTGGAATGGCCACATCACAGAATGACCTTGTTGGAGTTCTGCCAACCAAACCGAGGTTCCCTGACGGAACACGTAGTGAGAAACATCGTTCAGCAGCTCGTTGTTGCGCTGCAGCAGTGCCTGGATCAAGGTGTTTATCACAAAACAAACATGAAGAACGTTCTCATCTACCCAAACACCCTGAAAGTCAAGCTGACGGACTTCGGAGACGCACTGATCCTTGAAGAAAGACGTGAGTCGGCTTCTCGCACACCGTTCACTGTTGATGTGTTTGATGATGTTTTACTAAACACTGGAAATGTATTCTTACAGGTGCTGATGAACCCATATTAAGCTCAGAGGTCAGAAAGTCAGCTGAGTGGGTCCCGACAGAGGACATACACATACTGCTGGATCAGCTGGTCAAAAGAATAGGCCGTTGGTTTTGGCAAAGGTCACGTCTGTCCAAAGGTGAGACCAACAACAAGAACGAAATGGGAATAACATTGCTTAAAAACATGAAGAGCTCAGTAAAATTATTAGTGTCAATGATGAGCAAAGTGTAAAACACAGCGGATTGACAATGAATGTTTAGCAATGAATAAATGTTCATGGGCCAGGGCTCGAAATTAACTTTTTTACTTGGTAGCACTGGTGCTCCCAACTTCAAAAAGTTAGGAGCACCAGCAAAAATTTAGGATCACCCACCAAAAATTAAGGAGCACCAGAACTACAAATTATATATTAACAAATTTTATTTCATCCTGTGGCCAAGATTTGAAATTTGGTCTTCTGGCTCTATATCATCTCACCCCGATGATATTGGCACATGATTTGTCATTTGACATAAATTTAGTGAAGGCAAGCTCTTCTTTGGCGATGGTGTATGCGGTGTTATATTCATAGACAGTATGGTTATATTTGACGTATCCTGCCGATTAAAAGCCTTAATAATTGAACCTGATTTGTTTGCCACACACCTGTCCCTGCATTTTTTGCTTGGCACTTGGCACTCTTTTGCTATTAATATGCTGTATTAATCTTTGTTAATCTTAGTTAATAAAAATGCAGCTGTTCATTGTTCATTAATGTTACTTCACAGTGCATTAACTATGTTAACAAAAAAAAAAAAAAAAATTCAATAATGTAGGCTATTAGTAGCCCAAATGTTGAAATTAACATTAACAATGGTTAACAAATTAACAAAGTGCAGTTTATTAATAGTACAACTGTGTTAACTAGAATTTAATAAGTGGAACATTATTGTAAAGTGGTACCGATTTGTTATACACCGATTCAGACGTCTCGTGAGTGTGTTGGACAGATCAGTTGTTTTAACCATTCATTAAAGTGAATCGGTTCAAATGAGTCATTAGTTCGCGAATCGGAGTGTCATTAGTGGATGTGTAGCATACGGCAAGCGTTGTGTGATTATCCCGGTAGTTTATTTTTTAGCACAATTCACACTCCACAGTAATTTAGGAGAAAAAAAAATCTCCGAATGCTCCACGTGAAACTTCGGTCTTCCGCCCTTTTTCTATCGTGTCAAATGATTTTGATTAATATGCGCAAGGGAGAGAGAGCAAGACAGCGCTCGTGTTGTTTGAAGACGTGAGAGTGCGCGCGCGCGGCCGGGGCTTTCTCTCGTCAAGCGCAGCAGTCACTCACGCACCGATCAAAGGCTTTGGCGGCCGCCAAAAAAAATCAATGCAGGAAAAACCCCGGGATTAGTTATATAACGTTGGATAGAATGACGGTCCGGCCATCGCGTATCAGCGCACATAAGGTACACACTGTGAAGTAATTTGCAAACGTTTTTTCGAGAAATGAAAACAGGTCGCACCACAACCATTATTTGCACTCGCACAAATGCTCCCAAATATATTTTTAGGTCGCACAGATTAAATTTCAGGAGCATATGCGACCAAAATGGTCGCAATTTCGAGCCTTGTGGGCATCGTGAGAATATCATAGTAACAGCAAGAAATGCTGTGTATTTCATGGTAACATGACCTTACATGAACTACATTTCTCAAAATCTGTTTGTGAGTGTCTATAAGGACAAACGTGACTAATCAACTGTCTTCTGAAAACTTTGACAGAATGCCTGGATCTTCTTGAGAAACTTCATGACAGTGGGTCACGGATCACCTTAGATAACATTTTACATCATGACTGGTTTAAAAACCTTTCAAAGTGATGAAGATGTTGTCCAGGGCAGAGCAGGCAGTTCAGGCGACCAGGGCGGGGCAGGCAGTTCAGGCGACCAGGACGGAGCAGGCAGTTCAGGCGACCAGGACGGGGCAGGCAGTTCAGGCGACCAGGACGGAGCAGGCAGTTCAGGCGACCGGGGCGGAGCAGGCAGTTCAGGCGACCAGGACGAGGCAGGCAGTTCAGGCGACCAGGGCGGGGCAGGCAGTTCAGGCGACCAGGACGAGGCAGGCAGTTCAGGCGACCAGGGCGAGGCAGGCAGTTCAGGCGACCAGGACGAGGCAGGCAGTTCAGGCGACCAGGGCGGGGCAGGCAGTTCAGGCGACCAGGGCGAGGCAGGCAGTTCAGGCGACCAGGGCGAGGCAGGCAGTTCAGGCGACCAGGACGAGGCAGGCAGTTCAGGCGACCAGGGCGAGGCAGGCAGTTCAGGCGACCAGGACGGGGCAGGCAGTTCAGGCGACCAGGACGAGGCAGGCAGTTCAGGCGACCAGGACGAGGCAGGCAGTTCAGGCGACCAGGACGAGGCAGGCAGTTCAGGCGACCAGGACGAGGCAGGCAGTTCAGGCAACCAGGGCGGAGCAGGCAGTTCAGGCGACCAGGACGGAGCAGGCAGTTCAGGCGACCAGGACGGGGCAGGCAGTTCAGGCGACCAGGACGAGGCAGGCAGTTCAGGCGACCAGGACGAGGCAGGCAGTTCAGGCGACCAGGACGGAGCAGGCAGTTCAGGCGACCAGGACGGGGCAGGCAGTTCAGGCGACCAGGACGAGGCAGGCAGTTCAGGCGACCAGGACGAGGCAGGCAGTTCAGGCGACCAGGACGAGGCAGGCAGTTCAGGCGACCAGGACGAGGCAGGCAGTTCAGGCGACCAGGACGAGGCAGGCAGTTCAGGCGACCAGGACGGGGCAGGCAGTTCAGGCAACCAGGGCGGAGCAGGCAGTTCAGGCGACCAGGACGGAGCAGGCAGTTCAGGCGACCAGGACGGGGCAGGCAGTTCAGGCGACCAGGGCGGGGCAGGCAGTTCAGGCGACTATCAAGGTCCTATCAAGGGACACACTGGAGCCTCCAAAGGAGTCGGCGGCCGAACAGAACGGTCCCGTTAACGGACAGGGGAATTCAGAGACCCAGCCGGAGAAGAGCCGAGTCCCAGAAACACCAGACGCCAAACTCCCCGAGATGGACATTGACTAACTCCTCTTATACGCCTCTGCGTTCGAATTAAAAAACATTACCCAATCCAGCAAATGTTCTTCAATCCAGCTTGTTTAGTGAAAACATGTTTCTGTTTCTATTCTACTATTGGGAAAGTTTATTAGGCATTGAAAATTAGTTGCGTTTCAAACGTGAGATTCTTGATGAAGTTTCCAGACATCAGAAGCACTGACACAGAGGAGGAAGAGCCTGAGGGTTTCTCGAGGCAGAGGCGACGAGCTGCACTGGATGTTAACGTAGAGTTACTGTTATGCAGTATTTGGTTGTAAAAGGTGCGTCATTCTGTGGCCACTTTTGGGTTTAGCCACGTTTGTTTTACTTTTACTTTTCTACTCTGCAACCTGTGTGAAGGATGGAGACCATGCTTTGGTGTCCATCCAGTCATAAATAATGATGAGAATTATAAATAAACCATTCATTTTGGTATACAGACAAGGATTTATTGGAATTTATAACTCTTATGAGGTATTGGATGTACATACTGGTTCACTGTTAGTGTAATTATATTGTCAGTTTACTGAGTTGAAATAAAATCATGTTGGAGGTATTTTGAGCCGTTTGCTGAAGTGGAAATGCAAAAGGTACAAAAACCTTATGACATGTCACCTAAAGAATTATACAATACATACATTGAATACCTAAAATAATTTATATAAATTATAAAATTTTAAATCAATTTTAACTGTCCAAAAGTATGCATCTTAACTAAGCTGTCAAATATGTATTTATACTGTGTGAATTTTAAAGTCCCCCTGTAGTCAGTAATTTTAACCCATAAAACGTCTCGGTTACGTATGTAACCCTCGTTCCCTGAGTAGGGAACGGAGACGTTACGTCGGATGACGACGAATGGGGTTTCGCTTAGAAATCCTATCATCTTCGAGTATTAAAACACGAGCCAATGGCAAGGAAATGCCATGGGTCTGCGGAATTTGCATAGCGTAACTCCGCCCCACCCTGGGGGTATAAAGGAAGTCGCGAGCAACATGCAGATATGTCTTCGCTGAGGAGCCGAGACTGAACTCAGGCGTTCCAGCGGTACAGCGGAAGTGGCAGGGAGACGTAACGTCTCCGTTCCCTACTCAGGGAACGAGGGTTACATACGTAACCGAGACGTTCCCTTTCGTTGTCACTCCGAGTTACGTCGGATGACGACGAATGGGGTTCCCGTATAATCACGCCACCTCTCGACTGTCTTCCAGTGCCCTGCGTAAGTCTGAGCTCCCTGTCGTGAGACTGGCACGGACGAAGGACTCCTACTTAACACAGGAATACCAAGGTACACTGGGAAGCATATCTCAGTGGAAATATGCAATCATGCCCAACCCGAAGGGGGGGACTTGGAAAACACATATGACCCCGAAGGGCTGCATACGGAGTCACTGGGGTGTCCAGCCGCAGGTGGAATATTTCAACCCCAGGGGTGGCAAGGTGGCTTGCCAAGGGAAAGACACATGCTCAAAGAGGCTTACAGTGGAATACACATGTGGGGGTCGCCCGGAGGGGGAACCATGCACATGGAGGCACCTAGCCAAGCGCGAAAGCTGCCGGTGGCATAACTCTGGCGTTGACGTCAACAGTGCTGGAGGAGACTCAGGGCTTATGAGGCTCACCTGAGGAAATATCGCACGTATCCCGTCCGTGGAGAGGAATGGCGAGCAAGCGAAGACACCTGAGCAGAATCTAGCACCGGCTAGTTGAAGCGAGTACATGAGAAGAAACTGGCTCAACTCGGAGATTGTAGAATCTCGCGAAAGTATTAGGTGTCGCCCAGCCTGCAGCTCTGCAGATGTCTCTTAGCGAGGCGCCATGCGCTAGAACCCAAGAGGATGCCACACTCCGGGTGGAGTGGGCCGTCACACCAAGGGGGCACGGTCGACCTTGCTGCTGGTAAGCCAAAGCAATGGCGTCCACTATCCAGTGAGACAACCTTTGCTTCGAGAGAGCCTTTCCCTTCAGCTTCCCACCATGACAGACAAAGAGCTGGTCTGAGGTCCTGAAACACTGCGTTCTGTCTACGTAAGCACGGAGGGCGCGTACTGGAAAGAGCAGTGCCAAGGCTGGGTCTGCCTCCTCCAAGGGCAGCGCTTGCAGGTTCACCACCTGGTCTCGAAAGGGTGTGGTGGGAACCTTGGGCACATATCCAGGCCGGGGTCTCAGGATCACGTGAGAGATAGCCGGCCCGAATTCCAGGCACGCTTCGTCAACCGAGAATGCCTGCAGGTCCCCTACCCTCTTGATGGAGGCCAATGCAACCAGGAGCGCTGTCTTCATAGACAGGAACTTAAGCTCCACTGATTGCAGAGGCTCAAAGGGAGCACTCTGCAGGGCAGTTAGAACCACTGAGAGGTCCCAAGAGGGAACGAGAGGAGAGCGAGGAGGATTTAGTCTCCTCGCTCCTCTCAGGAACCTGATGATCAGGTCGTGCTTCCCCAGAGACTTACCTTCAACTGCATCGTGATGTGCGGCAATAGCGGCAACATACACTTTCAGGGTGGAGGGAGACAGCCTTCGCTCCAACCCTTCTTGCAGGAAGGAAAGCACGACACTGATCGGGCATTTCGTGGGTTCTTGCTGTTTAGAAGAACACCAGTTGACGAAGAGGTTCCACTTCAACGCATAGGCATGTCTTGTGGACGATGCTCTAGCGGAAGTGATGGTAGCCACCACCGCTGGTGGTAGGGTACTCAAACCTACCTCCTCCCGTCCAGGAGCCACACGTGGAGGTTCCAAAGATCGGGACGAGGGTGCCAAAGGGTGCCCCGTCCCTGAGAAAGCAGGTCCTTCCTCAGAGGAATTGGCCAGGGAGGTGCTGTCGCGAGGAGAACTAGTTCTGGGAACCAGGTGCGGTTGTGCCAATACGGGGCAACCAATATTACCTGCTCCTCGTCCTCCCTGATCTTGCGCAAAGTCTGCGCAAGGAGGCTCACTGGGGGAAACGCATACTTGCGTAGGCCCCGCGGCCAGCTGTGCGCCAGTGCATCCGTGCCGAGCGTGCCCTCGGACAGGGAATAAAACAGGTCGCAGTGGGACGAGTCGTGGGAGGCAAACAGATCTACCTGTGCGTCTCCGAACTGATCCCAAATCAGCTGGACCGACTGGGGATGGAGTCGCCATTCTCCAGCGAGAGGCCGAACTCGAGACAGCTCGTCGGCCGCCTGGTTCAGGTGTCCCGGGATATAAATGGCTCGAAGCGACCTCAGATGCTTCTGACTCCATATAAGGAGGTGGCGGGCGAGTTGCGACATACGGCGGGAGCGTAGACCACCTTGATGGTTGATGTACGCTACTGTGGCGGTATTGTCTGATCGGACTAGTACGTGTTGACCCTTGAGCAACGCTCGGAAGCGGTGCAGGGCAAGGCGTACGGCCAGCAACTCGAGGCAATTGACATGCAAAAGGCGCTGAGGACCTGTCCAGGAACCTGCAGCAGCATGTCCATTGCACATGGCACCCCAGCCCGTGGTGGAGGCATCTGTGGAGACAACAACATGCCTGGAAGCTCGTTCTAAGGGCACTCTAGCCCGTAGAAAATTGAGGTTCGACCACGGGGTGAAGGTCTGACGGCAGGTCGGAGTCACTGGGACTCGGAGCGTGCCGTGTTGCCATGCCCACCTCGGGACTCGATCGTGAAGCCAAAGCTGAAGCGGTCTCATATGAAGCAATCCGAGCGGCGTTACTGCGGCTGCGGATGCCATATGCCCCAGGAGCCTCTGAAATAGTTTCAGTGGAACCGCATTCTTGCCCTTGAATTGGCGAAGACAAGTCAGCAGTGACTACGCGCGCTCGCTCGTAAGCTGCGCGCACATGGCGACCGAGTCGATCTCCATACCGAGAAAAGAGATCCTCTGCACGGGGCAGAGTTTGCTCTTCTCCCAGTTGACCCGAAGGCCCAGACGAGCTAGGTGCCGGAGCACAAGGTCCCTGTGTTCGCAAACCTGGTCTCGAGAGTGAGCTAGGATCAGCCAGTCGTCGAGATAGTTCAGGATGCGAACCCCGTGTTCGCGTAGGGGAACAAGGGCTGCCTCGACAACCTTCGTGAAGACGCGAGGAGACAGGGCTATCATGGAGGGGGGCTTGGCGGGAAGCAGACTGAGGAGGCCGCACGGATGGATGACCATCGGTGCCGGACCCGAGTCTGCTTCAGGTGGTCGAAGCCACACCGCCAAAGAGCTCAGCCTGGGACATGGGGGAGCTGAGAAAATGAATTCTCAGACCCTGCCACATCAACCTGGCTAAGCCCATGTCTGGACCACATAGTGGACATCACCTGACCCAGGATCACGCAGGTACCGATGTCGCCCGAGAGCGAGGTCAGTAGTGTGCGTGGCGGAACAACCAGGCCGGGCATGGGAGGCATAGCGTCCCAGCGTAGGGGCGTGGTTCGAATTTCCGCGTTCTGCCAGGGTTGGCCAGGGAAGGACTAGCGTTCCACTGCGGCCGGTTCGACAGAACTCCCGGGACAGCACTGCATCGAAGGCGCAGGCGACACACAGCACTGCATGACCGTGCCACTGTAGTGACAGGGAACATACAGACCATGATCGCCGTGCGATCGAAAGCAGCGAAGGCGGAGGACACCCGCGGGCCGCGAAAGTCACGTGGAGTCTCGCGCAGCGCAGGCGTCCTGATGCACGTCCGGGAGAAGCTTACAGCGCTCGGGGGGAGGGCGGGGCCACTCCAGCCGATGCTTTCAGCTGCCCGGGAAAGCATGGCTGACAGCTCTGGATCGGTCCCGGCAACGATGGCACTCCCGTGGGAGGCAACGCAGTCGAAACTTCATTTCCAGAGGAATCAAGCCCGCCTTGTGATGCTGTGAGTGCATGGTCTGCGATGTGGAGGGGGGTGTGGCCCGAGGAATTGAATCGTCGGTTGTTGTGCCACACCAAACCCTCAGATCACCCTGGCCACCAGCCAAAGTATCCCTTCTCGAGGAAGAGATAAATTGGGGTGTGGCAGAGGGGACTCTACTCACATGGAGATCATTGAGTCTTGATCTATAAACATCGCGATGGTCATGTTCCCGCAATGAAAACATGACTCATCAACGAGCGCTGCCAAGCGTGATAAAGCCCAACACGCAAAACAGCGCTCGCGACCGTTAGGCAGATGACTGACGCACACACATCCAGAAAATACACGGGCGAACCGTCTTGAAAAAGACGTGCCGCGTGCAGCTCTTTTTAGAGAGTGGAAAAGCTCAGCAGAGTGCTGAAGCACCCAGGGAGAAACACACTCACTGTCGGCAGATTACTGCACAAACCAGCAGCAGGAAATGCGATCTCGCTGGAAGCGCCGTCACACCAACACACTGAAGAGCCGCTCGTCTCGAAGAGATTTGAGATGACACTCAAAAGGCTTGTGGAGTGAAGTACTGAACTTGGCTCCGAAGCGAAAACATATCTGCATGTTGCTCGCGACTTCCTTTATACCCCCAGGGTGGGGCGGAATGTTACGCTATGCAAATTCCGCAGACCCATGGCATTTCCTTGCCATTGGCTCGTGTTTTAATACTCGAAGATGATAGGATTTCTAAGCGAAACCCCATTCGTCGTCATCCGACGTAACTCGGAGTGACAACGAAAGGGAACTCATCTTCGATCACCAAAATGACGTTTAAACGTTTTTTCTTTGAAAAAAAAATCATCATGCCTTAAAATATCTTGAATGTAACTCGACACCCTTGCCTCATTTAGTATACGTGGTTCTCTGAATATGCAAATGAGCCCCGCCTCCACTCACTCACTCAGCTCAGAGATCCACTGGTTGACGATCACACGTTGATCTGATTGGTTACAAGGTAGTTTGTGACGTCAGAAACACCAGCGATTTCAAAGCGTGTTTTTGAGACTGTCTTTGGTTCACTGCAGTTTTAAGGAGAAAATACTCAGCAATGGTGTCGACTTATGAATGTACACATGGTTTGTCTTAAAGCATATTAAAAACACCACATAGACATATAAACAACATTAAAAGCAGGATTTTCACCACAGGGGGACTTTAAGACATTGTAAGAAATTGGTCCCTTTAAAAACATCAGTTAATACATTATCAGAAAATACAACAATAGGCTATTTATAAGCACTTTCTCACAAACACATCATTTTCAGATACAACTGCTTAAAAGACGTTTTTTTACTTTTTAAAGTACTGCATTGTTGATACTTAAGTACATTTTCATTGTCACTGAATTATTAGTATGTTTTTTTTTTTTTTTTTTGTGCTGATTTTATGAAAGTATTGTAAAATAAATAAAAAATGCTTACCAGAGTGGACAAAGTACCCAAGATCGTGTTTAACAATATTTGTGTGAGAAAAAGTGTATTTTTTTATTTTAAATGCTGTTTTGAATTTGATATGTACTTCCGGATGACGTCACGGTCATCGATCATCGAATGTTGGTTTCCGGTGGAAGTGCCTCACGAGGAAAAATTATGATTTAAAAATAAATTACTGGGTATAAATGCCTATAGTCAGCCTGAATATGTAGCCAAGATCATATTTGATTGTTATTTGGGCGAAATCAATTATATTTTAGATTTTAAATGTCGTTTAAAAAATAAAATGTGTTTCCCTGGTAGGGACGATGTCGGATGACGTCACGTCCATCGATCGTCGTGTGGACTGTTGTTTGAAATAGAGACTAGAAGTGTGTAGCGGAGAGCAGATCACCAGTCTGCATGGTGATGAAATCAAATTAATTAATGCAGTCCAAATCCACCAAACCCCTGTCTCGCTCTGACTCAAGCTATTCTGACATTCCAAAGCACTCTCATTTACGACACCTCTGTTGTCTTAAGATTGCTCTGTGCCTTGCAGACCAGATGGCACCAAAAAATGGTGTAAATCATGGACTATCTCTCTCTCTACGTGATCTCTTACGTCTAAATCAACAAAGACCGTCTGTTTAGGGCTTGGAGAGCCTAACGCTGACCAATGAGAGCGAGCCCGAAAGCACCCCCTCCTAGGGAGTCTCTCGAACACTGATTTGCACATAGACACTAATTAACTCTTCACAACAATAAAACAGTGTTGTAAGAACAGATGCCCAAACATGTGGTTTCTGCTGAGTACATCAAGGCAAGGAGTCAAACGAACGCACACACATAAGCCTCACCCCGCAGCGTCAGGGACAAGAGTTCAGCGTGCGGTTGTGAACTTTCCACACACATACAGAAAACACATGAAGCCCCACCACGTGTGACCCAAAAATCCTTGTATAAAATATTTTAAATGTATTTTCTTGATGTACATGATTCCCTGCCCCAAATGTTATGCCTATATAGGTTATTGGCCTGTAATCACTCTGTGGTACCCACAATTACAAGAAATGATGTACCTCCTTGATTTTAGATCTTAGAACTGTCATTCGCGGTATTGCCATGTTCCACAAACCCCAACGATGCTGGATCTTTAACACAAAATATCAGAGAATGCATTGTTTATTAAATACCAGCGTTATTGAGTTATGGACGAATCCATCGTTTCAAAACCCCGCGGGAAGGGAGGCGTATAGACCTCGAAACGTCAGGAGGTGGGCCCGATACGTTGTTAAAGACGATTGGCCCACGTACGTGAGGGAGGCGTGAGTTTAGCCCTTTAAAATTCCGCGCCCCTCTCCTCTCAAGTGCATTCCGCCAGAGAGAGAAAGACGACACGCCTCCTTCCCTCAAGGAAGTTTCGCTCGCTTTTTATTTTCGTTTTATTTCCAAGTCTTTCTTAGAGTTACTATTACTTCAGTATAGTCTTCTGAAACCAACCCACGAAATCAACTTAAGGCTAAGACAATCTTTGCTGAGTTCTCGCTCGCTTCAAGTCGCCATAGCAACCAGACGCTGTGACCACGTGATCCAGGTGCCTTTATATCCAACCCAGACGAACACACACACAGAAGGCCGATCTTCCAAACAGAGTAACGTAGATCTTTTAAATTTGCAATCTGAAGGAAATGCTGTTTAAAGTGTCTAAATATTACTGAGAAACGTTGGGGTTTTGTGGTGAATGACTAAACTGTTTCTATCTCTATCTCTAAATTCTCTTTCACACACACACATACACACACACACATACACACACACATACTCTCACCCACGTGTGCAAAGATAAACACACTACCACGTGCTCACGAAGCCGCCGACACACCCACCTTACAAACGCTACCATCTCAACATCTCACACGCACACCTAAAATCATTCGTACCTCCACTATATTAGTTTGATTCTCTCTCTCTCTCTCTCTCTCTCTCTCTTCCCCTCTCTCAAACCTTTTTATTTTGTTGTATTTTTGTATTACGATCGTTATATTGCCTGTTTTGTTTATGCATTTTTATTCATGCGTGATTTGAAGTAATTGTGTAATCGCTAGCTTGTTTAAATAAACTTTGTTAAATCATTTGAATTAAGTTTGCCTGTTTGTTTCAAATTCTGAGTCCCTGAGGAGTGCAGATTTTACCTTATAAGCTCTACGATTGGTCTTACTATTAAAAGAAATCTAAAAATTGTCTAAAACACGAAGATAATTATCTTCTTTGTGGCCACAAGAAAGTGTTATCTATCAGTGTTAAAGACGCCCGATTTCTGTTCATAACTTATACATTCGGTCCGCTGGACGGCCCGTCTGCATGATAAATGAACATTCTTCAACTTCTACCTCAAATTCCCCCAAATTGAGTAAATTCTACCCGTCTCTATCAGTGATTACTACAAGGAATTGGGAAATCGCTGATACAAGCCGAGGTTTTGACCTATTCCCTATTTTTGAATAAATTAATTTATGGAAGCAACAGATGCATATTCACATTGATGAATATTACCGCTAATTCGAGCTAATTAATTCCCCAACACCAAGTCATTGTTGTTACATAAATAATGGTTTTTTGAATGCGGGCACTCTCATACTCAGTTTTGGTACAAATTGTGCAATTTGATATTCATGTGTGATTTTTGAAAGTTTAACGTTTTGTGCGCGTTTGAATCTTGAAACGTTAAGGAAAAAGTATTGAATTACTGAATAAGTCGACTCGGAAAACTGATCAAAAGGGCAAAAAGCCATAAACCACCAGTAAATCTGGTCGTGGAGAAAACCTGCAGTTATACAGTATTGTTGCGAGTCCAAAATTAGAGGAAAATAAACATCTCTTTGTGCTTGACCGTACATGTAATTCTGTTTTAATACCTGTGTTGGAACAAAGGAGTCCATCAGGCATTGTTACCGGTATTTCTGTAAACCCCGAGAGCAAGTAAGCTACTCCGGTCAGAAAGAATATTCTAATTGTAAGTCGTTAGCAACGACACGTTACGGGTTAAACCACTGGCCTCGCTAACCAGCAAGAAACCCGCGTTATAGTTTCTGCACGGAACAGAAACAAAAGATCCGCCGTGATCTCTCAAGAATTTATTTGCAGTGTGATTTTTGTGTTTGTAAAAGGCCTGCACGCGTGAAATTGCGATTGCTGAAGTCAATCTTACAGGCGTATATTGTTCTCATGTTTTAAATTTACCACCTCGTGTCTTTGTTCCGCGTAAGCGCAACACTGCCACCGCGTGGTCGACGACGGGGTAAACACCCGTCGGCCATTTCCTTCCGCCTTGATTTTTGGGTGATAAAAAAAAAAAAATTCGCGGTCGTAAGTATCTAAGAAGTTGTTTAAATACACATTTGCATTTACAACTCGCTGAGTTCGTTTAAAACAACCCTTGTATTTTGGACTGAGACAGTTTATTGTGAATTTAAAGTCCCAGAAAGGAAACCGGAGATTATAGAGTGTCTCAGTCCAAAAGCACTGATAGTTCACCCGGAAGAGGACAGCGCCCCACGTGGCCACACCCCTCCAGGTCAACTATCACTCTTCTCCTCAGGGCCACTATACCCTGCTGTGTTTTCCATTTCTAAATCTACCTTGATGATTCGGTTTGGGTTTATTCCCATTTTAATAATCATCTAATAACAACTTCAATGTTATAGTGATTTATTTTATTTTGTTGTCGAAAGCCTTCCATTTCTCTAAAAAGAAAAAAAAAAAGGAAATTTTTTTTTTCCCAATCATCATAGCCCCTGAGAAAGACAGAGCCCCCTAGTGGAAGCTCCCGGTCCAAGTCAGCTTTCTACAAATTTACTCTGTTGAATTTCATTCCATATGCTGATTTCGAGTGATTAGTTTGTAATCATTACAAAATAACTTAAGTGTTGTTTGATTGTTACAAATAACCATTCGAATTCCCTGTTAAGGTACCCCAGGCTTATTTGGATTTGATTTTAAGCCAATTTTGAATTAAAAGTCTAAGTGTGTCCAACAGTTAAGGCGAACCGACGAGAGGAAGAGCGCCCCCTAGAGGCTCTATTAAACCACTACAGTGGTCTACCGCACCGCTTCTCCTGTTTCCACCTACATCGAGAAACCGCTAACCTTCTTCTGTTTCACCTTTAACTGACAAGACCATACACCCCTTTAATTCGGTTTTTCCGCTTCAAGGTTGGTTTAATTTTACTTTGCTTTGTGTTTTCTTCCTCTGCGGAGTTTTATTTTGTTATTATTGTTTTACCACATAACCCATTTGGTGTAAGCAAGAAATCTTAATTCACTTTAGAGTCCCTTGTTTCACTCCATGTTGTGGCTCTTATAGGCAAGAATCTCAGCACCTGCAGTGGACTAGTGGAGTCCCGTTTCGACCTCTGTGGGTGAGTCTCCCGACTGACGTTTCCGACACTGACCGTGCGGTGACCCTTGAGTTTCTCTTACCTCTGCCACGGGCGGCGGCACGCAGTTCGTGACCTCAGCAATCCGGTGCTTCGGAGTGTCAGCCATAAAAACCTACGCAAAAGTCAATTGTTGGGACCGCTGCGCAAACACTAGGCAGTCCCTGCCATCGTTCTGTGACGCACCCACCTTTGCATTGCGTTCGGTTGGTTGATATCTCCGGAACTACTAGGATTGTGCTAAAAGTCACCCTGTTTGAGGGGTCGTGTCCGTGAGCAGAGTAACGGAGGACCCAAAGTCACGGCGGCCAGGTGTTCGGGGCGCCAGATAGGTTGACTGCGCTCAGAGGGGGCCGGCCGGGGCGACCTCCGTCCATTTCAGGTAGACTGAACTTTAAAAAAAAAAAAAATTATATATATATACATATATATAACTCTGCCTCCCACTGTAAGCCACATAATCTTAAATATTTCCCCCAAGGCACATCCTTTGTGCTATTAGTGTCCAAATTACAGCTCAGATCAAATCACTGATATTTTGTTTTGTTTTTGTGTTCAATTCCTGTTTCTTCCTTCCCTTTCAATCCTCGCCTACTCGTGCCTTGCATGTTCTTTGGTAACTTGTTTTTCAGTGCACCAACGAGACCCCAGGAAGCTAAGTAATAGAGGGACAACTGAACAGTCTCCATTCCGGGTCCTAGGCTGACCCGCCTAACTGTCTAAAGTCAGTTAGCCCAAAGTTCTATAGACGGCACACCGTCCTATAGTTTGTTAGCTTCACGACACGATTGCATTGGCCCTTCTTGTGTGTGTGTGTGTGTTGTGTTTTCTCTCGCCTACAGTGAGTCAACATGTCGCGCTCACCCAGCCCTGCAGCTCACTGGAGTAGCCTAGAGGCGTGGTTGGCCGCCATGACCTCCGGTTGCCTATCCAAAGACTTCGGTGACCCAAAACTCCTGACCCAACAGGAACTGGACGCCAACGTGGACCAGATCATGTCCCAGGACCCCACGCAGGCCTACAGTTCAAAAGAATGGAGTCGCCTCATCGGGAGTCTCTCTCACTACCTGGTGTCCCAGGCACGGCTGCTGGAGGAGGACAAAGCCCAGCTGGAAAAGGACAAAGCCCAGCTGGAAAAGGACAAAGCCAAGCTGGAAAAGGACACCGCTGGACTAAAAACTCAGCTAAGGGAGGCCTGCAAGCAAAAGGAACTGGCACAACAACAACTGGACGAGCTACTTCAGGAAAATGAGGAGGAAACACACCCGGAACTACAACAGGAAGTGGAAAGACTACAACAGGAAGTGGAAAGATTACAGCAGGCCCTGGAGGACCTGCGTCTGGACACGGACAGGACAGTGGAGGCGGAGAAACAGACCACGGCTGCCCTAAATTCCCAGATGCTACGTGGAGAGGATCTGCTAGCAAGAGCACGCACAGAATTAAAGGACAGAGACGCTAGAATCAAAGTTTGTGAAACATTTTTGCAGAAATCCCGAGCCGAAATTGACGAGCTCATCCAACAAAGACATGAGCTTAAGGACGAGCTGGACATGGTCCACCGTGAACTCAAACATGTGTACGACCTACAAGATAAGCGGGAGGGGGAGACACACATCACCCCGTCTCTCCTTACCCGCGAACCTGCACTTCACAGCCCAACTATTAAAGCTAAAGAAGAAGAGGAAAGCCCACGTCCTGACACTGTCTCACCTGCTGGCCCCGTCCCGGAAAGACGAGCCACCAGTCACCGCACAGCCTCTAAAGAACTGGACAAGCTGGCAAGAAACATCCCTCCATTCAACCCAAATCCAACAGGTGGCAACGACGTGCACTCTTATCTAACCGATATTGAATTTCACTTGCAAACTGTGGACAATGTCACGACTTGGGACAAGTTATATCTCCTTCGGATCACTTCTGGGCGCATCGTGAGAAGTTTCCTGGATCGCCAGCCAGAATCTGTCAAAACGAATTATCCACAATTACGACAAGCCCTGATCCGTGAATTCTCTGATCCAGACTCGGACCAAGGCATCCTTGCGGCAATGGACCTCAAACAAGCTCGTCTGGAAACGCCGCAAGCCTACTACGAACGTCTGCGGCTCGCCTACTTCGGACCGAGGAATGAGGCACACATGGAAGAGGACGTGAGTTTCAAAACACTTTTTCTGCGGAATCTCCACCCAAGTCAAAGTGCGCACCTGGGCGTTCTAGTCTGTCCACGGACCCTGTCAATTCAACAGCTACGCGACCTGGCCCACAAAGCGTACGTAAAACAAAAGACTGTGTCTGAAAAACCTGTAAAATACCCCACAGTGTGTGCCGTCGCTGCGCCCGGTCCAGAACTTGCCCTGGAGGGTGCACAACCTGCCAACTACGAACCCGGCAACAAACAGTCCCGACCGTTCCAAGCCGGCAGAGGACAACGAAACCGGAGGGGTTTCCGCCCAAGGCCGCAAAATGATCGTTTCGGTGGATCCTGGGACCGGCATCGCTTCCCCCACAACCAAAAAGGCGGAGGCAGCTGGGAAGCCGACCGCAACCCCAGAAGGGGCCGACCCCGATCTCCCCGAACCACAAGCCCAGATAAACGGCCAAGGGACCCATCTCGACATGACAACGGTAAAGTCAAAATGGAGCCCACACCCGACAGAAACAGTGCAGCCACGCCCGAAGAAGCAGAACTCATAAGAGCACTGAGAAATCTTGTCCAAAAGAAACCTCACAAGGAAGACAAAGATAAACCAGACACCGCATGACTAGCCCACAGGCCTGAAACCAATGCTCCTCACGCTGACAGCCCACCTGAAACTATTGTTAAACCTCAGACTGCTGAACTCGCTGTCACATCACAGAATGACAGCTCCACTCACTCCCTCCAACTGACAGCCCCGCAAAACACTGCTGTCAAACCAAAGACTATCGAACTCGCTGTCACAAAACAAAATGACAGCTCCACTCACTCCCTCAAACTGACAGCCCCGCAAAACACTGCTGTCAAACCAAAGACTATCGAACTCGCTGCTGCATCACCAAATGACAGCTCCACTCACTCCCTCAAACTGACAGCCCCGCAAAACACCGCTGTCAAACCAAAGACTGTCGAACTCGCTGCTGCATCACCAAATGACAGCTCAACTCACTCCCTCCAGCTGACAACAACACTTCCTGCACAAGACTGCAGCAGCTCTCACAACAAAATGCCAGACAGCGCTGTCCTAGTAATCTGCACCAACAACGAGACACTAGAGACCTACCCCCACTGCTTGTCAATCAGCACACAAGAGCCCATGCCACAACTCCTAGGCAACCTTATTGAGAGAGGAGTGGCACGAAAACTGTACTTAACCATCACCTTAGAAAAAGAAATGCAGCTCGAAGCCCTGGTGGACACAGGCTCGGACCTAACGCTAATTTCTGCTCAACTATTTCAAAAACTCAAGTGTGAAGCGCAAAGACAAAACCGAACTCTTAAATTCCACACTTGTGAGCTGAACGTGCAGTCATACAGCCAGAACGACATCCAGCTAAAGAACTTAGCTCCCATTCACCTGGCAATCGGTCCTATGAGCGTAGTCCACCCTGTGTATATTTCCCCTGTGAACACTTATCAATTTCTCATAGGCAAGGACCTGCTGGACCGTTTCGAACCCTTGTTGGACTTCAAGCATCTCCAAATTTGGGCTCAGGTGCGCGAACCCCTCCCCCTCCAGCCGCACAAATCCATTGAGCCAGAATGCCAAACCACAAGGATCAGGGAAATTCCCTCAGCCAGACCTGAGGATGAAATCCCCACAGCTGTTCAGGGTTCAAGTTCGCTACTCTGCACGTTCAGACCAACGCCAGACTCCGATAAGTACTGCCCCCAGGTAAAAACTCCCCTGCAGCTGCAGGACGTAACCGCAACAGACATTATCCTGGCACTATGGGCAGACAACTCAGCCATCAGTCTCTCACTATTCAATACCATTATTGAAAACACACCGGACCTGCCCTATACCGGCAAACGCACCCGTTTCCCATTAAACTCAGAGCCATCCTCAATGACATCTGCCAAAGGGATCTGTGCTCTGAACATAAAATGGAACCACCGGTACTTGACCCATTACTTCCTGATCCTGGAAAATCCAGCCCACGACGTCTACATTGGAGCAGACATCTTGATTCGCCTCAAGGCTCATGTGGACATGTTCAACGAGGTTGTATGGGCTCCATTGACTTCACAGCCACCTGCTCCCATCAGTCGTGACAATCTACTGTCTGGACAAACCATCCCAGACGTATGCACTCTCATCACCGAACAGGGAACAGTGGTACCTGCTTATACCAAAGGAGTCGCCGTGCGACTCAACCTGCGACAGGGCCAAACCCTAAACCACACGCTGGCTTTCTTCCAACCTTCACCTGAATGTATGGAACTCGGACTCACCCTCGAAGCCACACCCCTCACTGAAGTATCATCTCGGGTAGTTTATATCCTGTTCAACAATTGTACAGCAACTGACATCAGCATCCCCAAAGCCTACCGACTGGGATGGCTAGTCAGTCACGACTTTCATGACTTTGAACTGATGCTACCCATCATAGGGCCCATCCCACCTGCACTAATACCCGAAGGGCATACAGAAAACACATTGTTCACAGCACCCTTCCAATTCATTGCCATCACATCTGTCATGCCGATGGCCAAAGATCAGGTGTGCAGAACGGAACTGACAGAGGACCAACACCTCACAGTGTACACAGTCTCCCACCAGCCTGTCGGTGAGACTGGCGCACCGGCCACACCTTTCAAAACCAACCCGACTGATGACAAACCAACCGATGAACCATACCAAGGTTTTGAATCTCAAGTGCAACAAATTCTACAGGATGCCGACGCACTCCAGAATGAAACAGACCGCCAAAGACTACGACAAGTCCTTTACAAGTTCAAAGAATCCTTTGCAAAAGACTCTTTAGACTGTGGGCTCACTGACCTCCACACCGTGCGTATCCCCACGCACCCTGAGGCTCCTCCCACCTTCGTCAAGCAATACAAAATTCCCATCGCTTCACACGAACCAGTGCAGGAAATCATCGAAACCATGCTTGAGAAAGGTGTGATAAGAATGTGTAACAGCACCTACTCCGCCCCCATTTGGCCTGTTCTCAAGCCAAACGGCAGGTGGAGACCAACGATTGACTATCGAAAACTGAATCAACAGGTGCCGTTGTCACGGTGGCCCATGACTCAGCTGGAACAGGAAATCCCACGGATCAGAGGAGCCACCATCTTCTCCACACTCGATGTGGCCTCTGGATTCTGGACCATTCCGGTACACCCCGACGACCAACACAAGCTGGCCTTTACGTTTGGCAACCGACAGTACACTTTCAATAGATGTCCGTTCGGATATGCAAACTCACCAGCCGAGTTCAACATCTTCCTAAACAAAGCATGCCCAGACGCCAGGATGAGAGGTAACCTGATTTACGTCGACGACGTACTCATGAAAAGCACAACGGTGGCAGACCACCTCAAAGAGATTGACTATGTTTTAAACCAGTTGACCACTGCCGGCGCCAAAATAGCCCTCCACAAAGGACAATGGTGCCGTACCAAAGTCGACTACGTCGGCCTACGCATTGGACATCATGGCATCGAACCACAAACAAACCGTATTCAGGCCATCCAAAACATCAAGCCTCCCTCTAACATCTCTGAACTACGAAGCTTCCTAGGAGTATGCAATTACTCCCGACAGTTCATCGAAAACTATTCAGACATCGCCAAGCCTCTGACAGCCCTGCTGAAAAAGGACTGCCCTTTCGTCTGGTCAGACGCACAGGAACACGCCATGGCAGCACTAAAAAGACACTTATGCACAGCACCATGCCTTGCTTACCCTGACCCACAGAAAGAATTCCACCTGGAAGCTGGTTTCTCAGATCAATGTCTCAGTGCTGGCCTATACCAACAACACGACCAAGACAAAAAGGTGGTCGCATACGCCAGCAAAACACTTCTACCTCCAGAATGTAAATTCTCAGACTGTGAAAAAGCTTTGCTCTGCACAGTATGGGCCATTCAGCGTTTCTCCAACTACATTGGGGCACAAAAAGTTATCATAGACACTTGCCACCAGCCTGTCACGTTTCTCAATAGCCAGAGAATTCGTGATGGCGTGGTAACCAATTCACGCATAGCTACATGGCTAATGGCTCTCCAAGGAAGAAATGTCGAAGCACGATATGCACAAAGTCACAAATCTGCTCTAGGTAACGGCTTGGCGGCATGTCAAAATTGCTCGGACAACTCACCTGCTGCAACGCCGGAAACACCCGAGCCCCAGCAGCCACAACTGACCTGCCACAGGTACTTTGACAAGAATGCGTGCGAAGGCATGCCCACAGCCGACGTGGACGGATGCTCCTACAACAGCGAGGGCATCCTAAAAGCAGGTGCAGGAGTACTGTGGGTGAACGACCACCCATGCCCACCACAACACTTCAAGCTAGGCCCCAAGTCATCACAGTATGCAGAAATAGCAGCAATTCTCATAACTCTGCAAATCGCAGCATCAAACAACATCAAAGAAATTCTCATCTGCACAGACTCTAACTATGCAAGACTCAGTTTTGTATGCCATCTCCAGACCTGGAAACAGAATGGTTTCAAAACTGCTAACAACAAGCCTGTAAAACACCAACACCTGTTCCAGGAATGTGATAACATCACAACGACACACGATCTCGCCGTGTACTGGAAAAAGGTAAAAGGACACTCCAAACTCCCAGGCCAAGACAAAGACTTCAATGACCACACTGACGCCCTCGCAAAAGCGGGCGCCCTACACGGTGCACCGTGGAATTCCCCAAAACCCTCACCCACCCCCGACGTAGCAATGCTAACCCGAAGCAAGAAACCATCACCTGCTACGACACCTGCTTCGCAGATGCTGTCACTAACCCCACAAATTTCAAACAACGACCTTGCAGAAATGCAAGCCTCAGACACGGCCATAAAGACTATGATTCTCCACCTCAAAGACCCCTCCCCCAACCCAATCGCACCGTCTGACACCACTGATAACTCAGATCTCAGACACTTACACAACAGCAGACACATGCTGCGTGTGCGGGACGACATTTTATGGTTTGTCACCGATGACACCACTTCGCCCAAGCTTGTCGTGCCCCGATGTCAAAGGGGGGAGATGATAAACCACGCCCACAACGCACCTTACGCGGGGCACCACGGTACCAGAGCCACGTATGAGACACTTAGACAAGTGGCATACTGGCCAGGTATGCAGCAGGATGTGGCAGAGTATGTGAGAGAATGCCTGGTCTGCTGTCAGTTTCACCCAACAAACCTAACTCACAGAGCCCCGTTGCAACGCAGAGGAATCACATTTCCCTGGTCAGATCTCCAAATTGATTGGGTGGGACCGCTGCCCAGGTCGAGCAGAGGTAACAAATACTTTCTCACGGTGGTGTGTCAGTTTACCAAGTGGGTAGAGTGTCTGCCAGCACCTAACGACACCGCCCAAACAACGGCATATCTCCTGATGAACCACATCTTCTCCCGATTCGGGTTGCCACTGAGAGTCAATTCAGATCGAGGTACCCATTTCACCGCAGAGATCATGCAAAAGATCTGGAGAATTCTAGGGGTACAAGCCAAACTTCACATCAGTCACCATCCGATCTCATCCGGACAGGTAGAAAGGTCTAACCGAACGGTGGTCGCCATGTTGAGAAAATATGTGTCGGCTAACCAGAAAGACTGGGATGTGAAACTTCCCCTGGTGCTGATGGCTATCCGAGCCACACCACAGGAATCCACCAGAGTGGCTCCATTTGAACTCATGACTGGGAGGCAGATGACTCTGCCCTTACACCTGTTGTACCAACCAGGAGATAACAACCTCGTCACCGCCTATACTACGTCCCAATATCTGGACGAGCTCCATAGACACTTGAAAACAACTTTCGCTTTCGCTCAGCAACACCTGAAGACCAGCGCTGAAGGCCAGAAAGCCTTTTACGACAAAAAGGCATCACACCAAGAACTCAGTGTGGGCGACAAAGTCCTGTACTACAGTTTCGCCTTGCCACCCAAGCAACTGTCAAAAAAGTTTCTGCCTCACTGGACTGGACCACATGAAATTGTGAACAAACTCTCTCCTGTAGCATACCAGATCCAGCTTAAACGGGGACCAAGAGAACCCGTTCTCAAATGGGTCCACCGAAATCAAATGAAAAGATATGTGGCCCGTAGTAGGGACAGACAAGAAGAGGCCAATACGAACTAAACCCAACCGCCGTCCCTACAGGAAAGAAGACTGTCCCATCCCCCGGGACAACCCTTGCTGATCTGTGCCTTCTTTCTTTTTCTTTTTCATCCACACCTCTCTCTCTCTTGCCTGTAACAGGATGCTGCTGTGGATTGCCATCATGTGCCTTCAGTCGACCAGAGGCCAGCCACCACCCGATGTCATCTCACCAGGGCCAGCCTCGGGAATTGTGTTGAGAGAACAGGCTGGGCTGCTTATCACAAATTGCAGAACCCACACACAGAAAGTGTACGTGCGACTCGACCCTCGAAACGTCTACCGTGCGCACTACCCGAGATCCGCCACTCACTACAGTTGGGCGGGTGCCAGATGGACAGAAACCGCCCTCGACCATGCTGAAGCTGACATCGTCCACATGCTGAACCAACTTGAAAAGGTGACTCTCACCCAGGCCGAACTGAGTGGACACAACAGACGGTCCAAAAGGTTCCTCGGAGCCCTACTCGGAGCAGCTGCAGCCGTGGGCACGCTGTTCAACATCGGTATGTCTAGCGTCAATGCCGTGAACATCGCCACGGTACGAAGACATGTGACAGAAATCCAGACGGAACTCCCACAGCTGAAAGACCAACTCACCACACAAAGCGCATCCCTAACCACCATAGGCAAAACGCTGAGAGGTACAGTCACCATCCTTAACACACATAGCGTCATGTTGAACCAAACTTTGAACTCAATGAGACAGATGTTCACAGTCTTCCAGAATGACTTTGCCCAAACTCAGTTGGTCACCGCATTGATGTCCGACATGCTCAGAGAAGTGAGCTCCTCCATGGACAACCTAGCCATGGGAAGGATCCCGCCTTACCTAATACCCCTGAGTCTCGTACAAACCGTGCTGGCTTCCGCCACCACCGCACCCACGGATCCGATACAAACCCATCTTGCCTACTCTTTAGGTAGCGCCATTCCACTGTACGTCGACCCGGCACAGCGGGAGGTGGGCTTCCTCCTCAATCTGCCAATCATCGAATCAAACCGAATCTACCGTCTTAAAGACATTGTCAACATCGGATTCTGGCAACGGGACACTCAGTTTAAAGTACGGACTCCCGACGTGGTAGCGTACCATGACAGCGACCCACAACTGTACCTAGCACCTAACCTACACATGTGCACCCGCACGAAAGACATTCACTATCTCTGTCCCAGCAAACCTTTCCTCAGAGATAACACCGATGGGATCTGCGGCCTCCAACAACTAGCCAACGACGCACGTTGTCCGGCCGATGCGAAACCTCGCAACCAGGTCACCGAGACACAAGCTGAGGTCGTAGGAAACCGATGGCTCGTGAACACTCCAGTACGGTCAGCGACACTGACCTATGACCAACACGACACTGCTACACGTGTCAACCTGCTCAACCAAAGCATGTGGATTCAAGTCCCACGAGGAGCCATCCTCCACCTAGATGACCTGGCCTTGTACCACCTCCCAAGTGAAGAGTACCAAGCCGAGCTAGAAATTCCGTCGTTCTTCAAGAACCGCAATTTCACTCTAGATCCCGAACTGGAAGATTGGATTGAAAAAGGGGGGCCACAAGTTATCGACATAGCTCCCCTGGACTCAGCCCTTCAAGCCTTGTCCCGACTACCCATTCTGAACACTTCACCTGTGGTACAAACATGGACAGCCGCTGATACCGCACTGTGCATTACCAGCATCCTCGGACACGCCCTAGCTTTGGGTTTGGCCTATATCCTGTACAGAAGGATCAACGCAATTCGAACCTCCACAGCCAAGCTCACAGAGGCAGTCTCCGTCGGCTTCAAGAGAAACCTCCGGAAGGATGACTCCCCACTAGAGCAAGCTGAAGACCTCATCGAGCTCACACTGCAGTCCTAAGCAACACCCGTGTGCCGCTTCCTCCCATCCATGCACCTGCCATCTGACCATTGTTACTGTGATGACTCGACTAGGCCCATACACGCCCGGTCGACTCACCAAAGGGGGGACTGTAGCGGAGAGCAGATCACCAGTCTGCATGGTGATGAAATCAAATTAATTAATGCAGTCCAAATCCACCAAACCCCTGTCTCGCTCTGACTCAAGCTATTCTGACATTCCAAAGCACTCTCATTTACGACACCTCTGTTGTCTTAAGATTGCTCTGTGCCTTGCAGACCAGATGGCACCAAAAAATGGTGTAAATCATGGACTATCTCTCTCTCTACGTGATCTCTTACGTCTAAATCAACAAAGACCGTCTGTTTAGGGCTTGGAGAGCCTAACGCTGACCAATGAGAGCGAGCCCGAAAGCACCCCCTCCTAGGGAGTCTCTCGAACACTGATTTGCACATAGACACTAATTAACTCTTCACAACAATAAAACAGTGTTGTAAGAACAGATGCCCAAACATGTGGTTTCTGCTGAGTACATCAAGGCAAGGAGTCAAACGAACGCACACACATAAGCCTCACCCCGCAGCGTCAGGGACAAGAGTTCAGCGTGCGGTTGTGAACTTTCCACACACATACAGAAAACACATGAAGCCCCACCACGTGTGACCCAAAAATCCTTGTATAAAATATTTTAAATGTATTTTCTTGATGTACATGATTCCCTGCCCCAAATGTTATGCCTATATAGGTTATTGGCCTGTAATCACTCTGTGGTACCCACAATTACAAGAAATGATGTACCTCCTTGATTTTAGATCTTAGAACTGTCATTCGCGGTATTGCCATGTTCCACAAACCCCAACGATGCTGGATCTTTAACACAAAATATCAGAGAATGCATTGTTTATTAAATACCAGCGTTATTGAGTTATGGACGAATCCATCGTTTCAAAACCCCGCGGGAAGGGAGGCGTATAGACCTCGAAACGTCAGGAGGTGGGCCCGATACGTTGTTAAAGACGATTGGCCCACGTACGTGAGGGAGGCGTGAGTTTAGCCCTTTAAAATTCCGCGCCCCTCTCCTCTCAAGTGCATTCCGCCAGAGAGAGAAAGACGACACGCCTCCTTCCCTCAAGGAAGTTTCGCTCGCTTTTTATTTTCGTTTTATTTCCAAGTCTTTCTTAGAGTTACTATTACTTCAGTATAGTCTTCTGAAACCAACCCACGAAATCAACTTAAGGCTAAGACAATCTTTGCTGAGTTCTCGCTCGCTTCAAGTCGCCATAGCAACCAGACGCTGTGACCACGTGATCCAGGTGCCTTTATATCCAACCCAGACGAACACACACACAGAAGGCCGATCTTCCAAACAGAGTAACGTAGATCTTTTAAATTTGCAATCTGAAGGAAATGCTGTTTAAAGTGTCTAAATATTACTGAGAAACGTTGGGGTTTTGTGGTGAATGACTAAACTGTTTCTATCTCTATCTCTAAATTCTCTTTCACACACACACATACACACACACACATACACACACACATACTCTCACCCACGTGTGCAAAGATAAACACACTACCACGTGCTCACGAAGCCGCCGACACACCCACCTTACAAACGCTACCATCTCAACATCTCACACGCACACCTAAAATCATTCGTACCTCCACTATATTAGTTTGATTCTCTCTCTCTCTCTCTCTCTCTCTCTCTCTCTCTCTTCCCCTCTCTCAAACCTTTTTATTTTGTTGTATTTTTGTATTACGATCGTTATATTGCCTGTTTTGTTTATGCATTTTTATTCATGCGTGATTTGAAGTAATTGTGTAATCGCTAGCTTGTTTAAATAAACTTTGTTAAATCATTTGAATTAAGTTTGCCTGTTTGTTTCAAATTCTGAGTCCCTGAGGAGTGCAGATTTTACCTTATAAGCTCTACGATTGGTCTTACTATTAAAAGAAATCTAAAAATTGTCTAAAACACGAAGATAATTATCTTCTTTGTGGCCACAAGAAAGTGTTATCTATCAGTGTTAAAGACGCCCGATTTCTGTTCATAACTTATACATTCGGTCCGCTGGACGGCCCGTCTGCATGATAAATGAACATTCTTCAACTTCTACCTCAAATTCCCCCAAATTGAGTAAATTCTACCCGTCTCTATCAGTGATTACTACAAGGAATTGGGAAATCGCTGATACAAGCCGAGGTTTTGACCTATTCCCTATTTTTGAATAAATTAATTTATGGAAGCAACAGATGCATATTCACATTGATGAATATTACCGCTAATTCGAGCTAATTAATTCCCCAACACCAAGTCATTGTTGTTACAAGTGCCACATTTTCTTTTGTTAGTGATTTTACTTGGCCAGAACACAGTTCTTCTTAATATATATGGATATAATTCTTCTAAGGAAAATACCACCTTAATGGATGGGATTAGTGATCATATAGGCTACTACTGGATAAATAAATACCCAAATGCTGGTCTTATTTTGGGTGGGGATTTTAATATGGTATTAAATAGTGATTTGGAAAGGTTTCCTTCAAGAGCGGATTCTATATGTCCAGTTATGAATGCATTTATGATGCGATGTAGTGTTGTTGATATATGGAGAGAAACAAATCCACAGCAGAGACTCTATACCTGGAGTAAGGACCAGTCTAAACAGTCTCGAACACATTATTGGCTTATTTTCCAAAGTCTAGCAAACAGCTGTAACTCAACCAGCACTCATGCTACGCCTCTTGCAGACCACAGTGCTGTCTCTCTTAAAGGATTAGTCTCTCAACATCCCTTGATTTCAGATCAACTCCTTCTTATTGCACTCTCAGAAAAAAAGGTACAAAAGATGTCACTGTGGCGGTACCTTTTCAAAAGGTACACCTTTGTACCTAAAGAGTGCATATTAGTCCCTCAAAGGTACATATTGGTACCAAAAGTGTACATATTAGTTTCAAAAGTGTACATATTAGTAGCTAAATGGTACAGTACATATTAGTTCCAAGAGTGTACATATTAGTTCCAAAAGTGTACAAATTAGTTCCAAAAGTGTACATATTAGTAGCTAAATGGTACAGTACATATTCGTTCCAAGAGTGTACATATTAGTAGCTAAATGGTACAGTACATATTAGTTCCAAGAGTGTACATATTGGTACCAAAAGTGTAAGCATTCGGCCGGGGTTTTTCGTTATTGGCCACTAGAGGCCACCATTGTGTTTTTTGTCTGATTATTTTGTTTTCCCTTGTTTCCAGTAATCATTTGCACCTGTGCCTCGTTTCCCTTGTATGTATTTAAACCCTTTGTTTTCCTCAGTTCTTTGCTCTGTGTTTGTATGTTAGCACCCAGCCTTAGGTGAAGCTGTGAATGTTTTTTTTTTTGCTCCAGTTGGACTCTCTTGTGGAACTCTGGTTTGGTACTTGTTTAAGTTTTTTTTCTTTTTTCTGCTGTACCTACTTTCCTTGTGGATTTACGTTTTGACTTGCTCGATTATCCTTTTTTCTCTTGGAATTACTTTTGATGTTGTGGATTTATATTTTTTTGTCTGAAGAACTTTACTTTTTCATTATTAAAACACTGTCTCTAGTATTGCTGTGTCTGCCTCATCTTCTGGGTTCTGCTGACTATTAGTGGCTCAGTTTGCTAAGTGACTGTTTATCACACTGGAGACCCGAGTTCGTATCCGGGTCCTGACAGAAACACAGAGCCAAGATGAACCCAGAGGCAGCCAGTACCCAGGATCTTTTTGCCACGCTGTCCCACCACGAGGGGACTGTCCAACGCCACGAAGCTGCTCTGGCTCAGCAAGAGGCCTTGATGGTTAGACACTCTCAACTTCTGTCGGAGATGCTGACTTCCATAAAGCAGATATCTGATTGACTTCCCCCGGCAACCGCTCCCGCCCCAGTGCCCGTGGCAGTTAACCCCCTGGCTGAACCCCAACGGTTCTCAGGTGATCCGAGTGCTTGTAAGGGTTTCTTTACCCAATGTTCTCTCTCCTTCGAGCTGCAACCCTCGTCATTTCCCACAGACCGGTCCAAGATCGCATACATCATCACCCTGCTGTCGGAAAAAGCCATGGCCTGGGCCACTGCTGTGTGGGATGCCCAAAGTCCCTGCTGCGCCAGCTACTCTGCTTTTACTGAGGAATTCAAGCGAGTGTTCTAAGGTCCTACCAGCAGTCCTGACTCAGCTAAACAGCTCCTGACTCTCCGCCAAGGTCGGCGCAGCGTGACAGACTATGCCATCCAGTTCCGCATGGTGGCACCAGCGAGTGGATGGAACGACGAGGCGCTCACGGTATGCTTCTAAAGGGTCTCTCCGACACCATCCAAGACGAACTGGCCACTCGGGAACCACCGGACAATCTCGAGTCCCTGATCAAGTTGGCCTCACGTATAGACCAGCGCCTGAGAGAGAGAGAACTCAACCGTAAACCTCTCGTCCTAGCTCCTATTGGCCCCAGCTCAGAGACTCCACCTCTATCCCCGCTGGCTCCACCGGAACCCATGCAGATCGGACGCATCTCCCAGGCTGAAAGAGATCGCCGGATGAGGGAGCGATGCTGTCTATATTGCGTCAAACCGGGCCATTTCCGCTCTGCGTGTCCCGGGCTCCAGGGAAACGCACTGTCCCTTGCAGGCCTGGGGGGACTGTAACGGGAAACATAACCTCCTCCCATCCGTCCAACTCCCATCTGCTCATCCCAGTCACCCTTTCCTGGGACAACCACGAGCTACCCCTTCAAGCCTTGGTAGACTCTGGAGCCGCAAGAAACTTCATGGACGGTATCTGGGCAAAGGAGAATGGCGTCCCCTCTGAACTTCTCTCGGACCCCATGAGGGTTACTACGTTGGACGGAAGTCCTCTGGGATCCGGACTTGTCACTCGCGTCACTGCTCCCTTTCAGTTTCCCAACACCAGGAAGTGATCAACTTTCATCTGATCCCCTGTTCAGAGTTCCCTCTCGTCCTTGGCTACCCCTGGCTGCACACCCATAACCCTCACATCGACTGGTCCTTGGGCACTGTCAAGCAGTGGGGCCCTACGTGCCAAGCCACTTGCATCTTCCCGAGTTCCCCGAGTTCTCCTCCCGAGCCTCTAGAATCCATCGACCTGTCCCGAGTTCCTGAGTGTTACCATGACCTCAAGCCGGTATTTAGCAAACAGAGGGCCACCACGCTACCACCCCATAGACCTTACGATTGCCCCATCGACCTGTTTCCAGGCACCAGCCCCCCCAGGGGTTGGATCTTTTCCCTATCTCCTCCCGAACGAGCTGCTATGGATACTTACATCAAGGACGCACTGGCAGCAGGCCTCATTCATCCATCCACCTCGCCCACGAGAGCAGGTTTTTTCTTTGTGGCCAAAAAAGACGGTGGATTACGTCCATGCATTGACTACCGAGGACTCAATACCATAACCGTCCTCGACCGCTACCCCCTACCCCTGATGGCCACAGCGTTTGAGCTGCTCCAGGAAGCAGCCATCTTCACTAAGCTTGACTGCGGAACGCATACCATCTTGTGCGGATCAGACACGGTGACGAGTGGAAGACCGCTTTCAACACACCTACTGGTCACTACGAATACTTGATGATGCCCTTCGGCCTGACCAACGCCCCGGCTGTGTTCCAAGCGCTCATAAACGATGTTCTTAGGGATATGCTTAACATCTTCGTGTTCGTTTACTTGGATGATATCCTCATCTTTTCGAGCTCCCTGCAAGAACACACTAAGCATGTCAGACAAGTACTCAAACGCCTCCTAGACAGCCATTTGTAGGTTAAGCCGGAGAAATGTGAATTCCATTCCTCCCGAGTACAATTCCTGGGATTTGTAGTGGAACCCGGTCGAATCCAAATGGACTCCAGGAAGGTAGAGGCGGTAGCGGATTGGCCCACCCCTAATTCTGTTAAGGAAGTTCAGCGTTTCCTGGGCTTCACAAACTTTTACCGCAAGTTCATCAAGAACTTCAGCTCGGTGGCAGCTCCTCTCTCAGCTTTAACCAAGGGTAGCAACGCAAGGTTTCTGTGGTGAAAAAAAGCTGAGACAGCCTTCCGAGGACTTGCATTCTCTCTGCTCCCATCCTGACACTACCTACAGCAGATGAACCTTTTGTGGTGGAGGTAGATGCCTCAGAGGTTGGTGTTGGAGCTGTCCTGTCTCAGAGGGGTGAAGACAAGAAGCTCCACCCTTGCGCCTTCTTCTCACATCGGCTTACCCCGGCCGAGAGGAATTACGATGTGGGGGATCGTGAACTCCTAGTGGTTAAGATGGCATTGGAGGAGTGGAGACACTGGCTCGAGGGGGCTTCTCAACCGTTTCAAGTGCTTACGGACCACAAAAATCTGGAGTATATCCAGCAGGCGAAACGGTTGAACTCCAGACAAGCTCGATGGTCTCTTTTTCAATCGATTTCAGTTTATTCTCACCTATCGGCCCGGGTCGAAGAATCTCAAACTGGACGCCTTGTCCCAAGTCTACGCTCCTGCCGTTCGAGAAGATACTGACATGCCTGTCCTTCCTACCGCTAAGATCGTGGCCCCGATCTTGTGGCAAGTTGAGGACACCGTGAGACGAGCTCAAGCTACCGAATCGGGTCCGAAAGGAGGTCCTGCCAATCGGTTGTTTGTCCCCAAGGCAGCGAGGTCCCAGGTTCTTCTGTGGGGACACTCCTCTCGCCTCACCTGTCAACCGGGCGAAGGTCGCACCTTGGAGTTCATCCAGCGAAAATTCTGGTGGCCCACCATAAAAGACGTTGGCACCTTCGTCAAGGCCTGCCCCGTGTGCTGCCAGGGCAAATCTTCTCACCTTCATCCTCAAGGACTCCTTCACCCTTTATCTATTCCCCACCGTCCCTGGTCCCATATCTCGTTGGATTTTATTACTGGCCTTCCTCCGTCCCATGGTAATACTACTATCCTAGTCATCATCGACAGGTTTTCTAAGGCGGCCAGGTTCGTCCCCTTGACTAAGTTAACTTCTGCAAAGGAAACGGCTGAGCTGGTAATTAACCACATGTTCCGAGTCTTCGGCATTCCTCAGGATTTGGTTTCCGACAGAGGCCCCCAGTTCGCCTCGAGGTTTTGGAAGGCCTTCTGCCAGCTCATAGGGGCCACTGCCAGTCTATATTCAGGGCACCACCCGGAGTCCAACGGCCAAACCGAGAGGATGAATCAAGAGCTGGAAACCGCCCTCAGATGTATGGTCTCCAACAACCCATCCACATGGTCGTCCTTCATTGTTTGGGCCGAGTACGCGCACAACACCTTGCGCTCCTCCTCCACTGGTATGTCCCTGCGCGAGAGTCAGTTTGGCTATGCCCCCCCATTGTTCCCTGACCAGGAGGCAGAAGTCGGAGTGCCTTCAGTCCTGAAGTTCATCAGACGCTGTCGGCTTACGTGGAGGAAGACCCGTCTCAATCTTCTGCGTTCCTCACAGCGGTACCAACGACAAGCCAACAGACGTCGCCGTTCCGGCCCCACCCTGCGCCCCGGCCAGAGAGTCTGGCTCTCCACAAAAAACGTACCTCTACGGGTGGAGTCTCGCAAGCTGTCCCAGAAATACATCGGTCCCTTTAAGGTTGCCAGGAAAGTTAACCCCATTATATATCGCCTGCACTTACCCAGATCCCTTAAAATTAATCCCACGTTTCACATCTCCTTATTAAAACCTGTTGTTTTTTCTCCCCTTGTCCCGACAGGCAGACCTCCCCCTCCGCCCTGTGTCATCGGAGGCCAGCCGGCTTATACCGTCCACCGGATACTGGACTCCTGCCGGGTGCAGCGGTCCTGGCAGTATCTGGTGGACTGGGAAGGCTACGGTCCCGAGGAGCGCTCATGGGTTCCTGCCAAAGACATACTGGACCTTGACCTCATTCGACAGTTCAGGGCCCTCCACCCCGAGAAAGCAAGTAGGAACGTCAGGAGCCGTTCCTAGAGGGGGATTCTGTCAGCATTCGGCTGGGGTTTTCCGTTTTTGGCCACTAGAGGCCACCATTGTGTTTTTTGTCTTATTTTGTTTTCCCTTGTTTCCAGTAATCATTTGCACCTGTGCCTCGTTTCCCTTGTATGTATTTAAACCCTTTGTTTTCCTCAGTTCTTTGCTCTGTGTTTGTATGTTAGCACCCAACCTTATGTGAAGCTGTGAACGTTTGTTGCTCCAGTTGGACTCTCTTGTGGAACTCTGTTTTGGTAGGCCTACTTGTTTATTTATTTATTTATTTTTTTACTTTTTCTGCTGTACCTACTTTCCTTGTGGATTTACCTTTTGACTTTTTTTTTTTCTCTTGGAATTACTTTTGACGTTGTGGATTTATATATTTTTTTTGTCTTAAGAACTTTACTTTTTCATTATTAAAACACCGTCTCTAGTATTGCTGTGTCTGCCTCATCTTCTGGGTTCTGCTGACTATTAGTGGCTCAGTTTGCTAAGTGACTGTTTCTCACACCGGAGACCCGAGTTCGTATCCGGGTCCTGACAAAAAGTGTACATATTAGTTCCAAAAGTGTACATATTGGTACCAAAAGTGTACATATTAGTTCCAAAAGTGTACATATTAGTACCAAAAGTGTACATATTGGTACCAAAAGTGTACATATTAGTACCAAAAGTGTACATATTGGTACCAAAAGTGTACATATTAGTACCTAAATGGTACATATTAGAACCCTTTTGAAGGGTACTGTCCCAGTGACAGCTTTAGTAGGCCCTACCTTTTTTTCTGAGAGTGAAACTGAACAATTCTCCAGTTTAAAGATGTTTAAAAAGAATATTTCATTATTGATTGAGCAGTATTGGGAGAGAGCTTTAGCGTTAGATTCATATTGTTGCCTGTGGGAGCTGATGAAGTTTGAAATGGCTAAATATTTCATAAAATTTGGTAGTAACTTAAAAGAGCTGAAGAAAATAAGGTGGTGTCTAAAACTGCGATACTTTCTTCTAAACCCCCAGAGCTGCTTTCTGAATCTGATGAGCTTGAGTATGCTGAACTGCACTGTACATTAGATGAGCTGTACACTTATAGAGCGCAGGGTGCTTATGGGTAATTCTCCAACTAGGAGCACTTTTGGCACTGTGAGCTTATGGAAAATTCACTCTCTTAAAACACACTTAAAACAGTCTTCCTTCCTTCATGTGTCTTCTAACACAATATTGGGCAGTTTTGGAATTTCATGCAATATTATTATTTTTAACAGTTTTTCTGAAGAGCGCTTTCAAAGATGTAATTTCCACCACTTTTCAATTTATGTATTTTATTACAATATAATATTGTAAAACTGATTATATAAGATTATGTATCAGTCAACAACATCAGTGGCTACCTAATCATGTGACAAAATAAATCTTAATACTTCATGAACTTAATACAAAAGTTGCTAAATGCCACATGTTGCCATGAATTGGGATTTTTACCTACAGCATTTCATTTTTGCTCAGGTCTATGTTTATTATAAGTCACTCACACATATATTGTAAGTAATGAACTATTAATACTTGATTTAAAATACATTTAGATTCACAAAATTTGTTAATCTTTTTTCTTTTTTTTAAACTGTGTAGTGGAAAGTGGTGGAAATGACGGTTTATGGTGGAAAGATTGTTTCTGTTTATTTTTACTTAAATTGCCAGTCCAAAATATTTTTAATTTGTGTGTGTGTGTGTGTTCATGTTCAAATTTCAATTCTCTCTGTGCAAATGTCATTAGCCTGTACTTCTGGAGAATTTTAGAAGACATAATTTTGGCAGTCAGACTGAGAAATGATGGTGTTTTGAAAGGTTAGAGTCCTCCTTAGTGTTTTTTGGTTCCTCCGCCATTTGTCTTGCCGCTTTACTCCGTGGTGAGTCATTGTGACAGATTATTTTCCAGGCATCACCCAGCTGTATATTAACCACAGACACATCTCTGAAAAGCTTTGATCTATCTCTCCTCACTTTCTTCCTACCCCTGGATGTAGATCTTTCCACTATGGGGGGAGTGTGTGGTGTGTCCGTTCTCCTCATTGGTGACTTCAACATTCATATCGACTCTCCGGCAGCAAAATTCACATCTGACTTTTTGGACATTTTAAACTGCCTCAACCTCACCCAGCATGTCACTTCACCCACACATAATCATGGACATATCCTGGACCTGGTCTGTTCCACACCCTCCCTCACCATACATAACCTTTCATTGACCGACCTCACAATTTCTGATCATCTGGCCATCACCTTGGATATCATTACCCCCTCTACTACCGTCAAACACACAAGAACAATTACATTTCGAAACATGAAATCCATTAGTCCCATCTCTCTCACCTCCTCCATATCCCATGCCATCTCTACTTCTTCGCTTCCCTCTGATCCGATTGCCTCTGATCTAGTCAACTTCTACAACCACACACTCTCAACCTGCCTCAACCAAATAGCCCCCCTTAAAACTGCCTCACCCAGCCAACACGTTTATGTGGGGCCCATATGGGTTACAAATGGGCAACAGGGGTACAGAGTGGGCATGGGCTCAAAATGGGCTTCTTATCTGGGGCTCATATGGGTTACAAATGGGCTACAGGGGGACAGAGTGGACATGGGCTCAAAATGGGCTTTTTATCTGGGGCCCATATGGGTTACAAATGGGCTACAGGGGGACAGAGTGGACATGGGCTCAAAATGGGCTTCTTATCTGGGGCCCATATGGGTTACAAATGGGCTACAGGGGACAGAGTGGATATGGGCTCAAAATGGGCTTCTTATCTGGGGCCCATATGGGTTACAAATGGGCTACAGGGGACAGAGTGGATATGGGCTCAAAATGGGCTTCTTATCTGGGGCCTATATGGGTTACAAATGGGCTACAGGGGACAGAGTGGATATGGGCTCAAAATGGGCTTCTTATCTGGGGCCCATATGGGTTACAAACGGGCTACAGGGGGACAGAGTGGACATGGGCTAAAAATGGGCTTCTTATCTGGGGCCCATATGGGTTAAAAATGGGCTACAGGGGTACAGAGTGGACATGGGCTCAAAATGGGCTTCTTATCTGGGGCCCATATGGGTTACAAATGGGCTACAGGGGACAGAGTGGATATGGGCTCAAAATGGGCATCTTATCTGGGGCCCACTTGGGTCAACTAAGTAGGTCCAACATGGGCAAACCCAGATGGGCTCCCTATGTGAGACCTAGTCAGTTCACTAATGGGAAATGAGTAGGCTACATACCCAGCCAGCACATGACCGACCTTCAACGTTGAAATATGGTTGAAATAATGTCAGTTTGTTGTTGAAAAAGATTAACAAAAACCATTCTAAATCAACATTGACATTTTTACAAGATTCCCAGCCAACACATGTGGGGCCCAAACGGGCTGCAAATGGGCTGATATCCGGGGCTCACCTGGGCTACCCAACTGGGAACCCAGCTAATTTTGGTTTTGTTGGCCACGGATTCACGCGCAAACATTTACATCACGTTTCCCAATTCACGTTTCCCAGGTCAACGTGGATTCATCCGCAGACACCAGAGGACAATCTGGACAGAGCCTGCAGTCTCCTTCTCTACCTCTGCACCTTAGTACACCCCAGATCTTCACATTCTCAAAAGACAAAAAAGACAACTTGAAAGGATCCATAAAAAATCCGGTCTCACTGTCCATGCCCAAGCCTACAAACACGCCATAACCGCATACAATTCTGCTCTCAAAACTGCCCGGTCCAACTTCTACTCACAACTCATCCACTCAAATTCTTCCGACCCCCGCACACTATTCTCCACATTTGCAAAACTGACCAAACCCAAGGACAATATAACCTCCACATTCACTACAGACAAATGCAATAACTTCCTGTCATCCTACCATACCAAAATCCATACCATACACTGTTCACTAGCATCCACTTCCTCCGCTTCTCCTCCTTCTGAATATCAACTCACTCCGCTCACACACCACAGCTTTTCCTCCTTCTCTCCTCTGTCTCCCTCCGACACCTCCAAACTCCTCTCAACCATGAAATTCTCCAACTGCCAGCTTGACCCGATCCCTTCTCCCCTCCTCAAAACCTGTCAACAAATCCTCATCCCTCTCATCACCATCATCGTCAACACTTCCCTTACGTCTGTATCTGTTCCATCCCCGCTAAAACTTGCATCCATTACACCCCTCCTGAAAAAACCTGGCCTCAACCCTGACAATCTGGACAACTTCAGACCCATCTCCAATCTCCCATTACTTTCAAAAATTCTGGAACGCGCCGTCATCACACAACTCCACCAACATCTCCACTCCTCTCAACTCTTCGAAACATTTCAATCCGGATTCCGTCCACAGCACAGAAACAGCACTTCTTAAAGTCACAAATGATCTCCTCATTGCTGCTGACTCTGGTTCCATATCCATCCTCCTTCTCCTCGACCTCTCCGCTGCATTTGACACAATAGACCATACCGTCCTCCTCCATCGTCTTAAATCTATTGGCATCTCAGGCACAGCACTTCTCTGGTTCACCTCCTACCTCTCTGACCGTCACCACTTTGTCTCTGTTAACAACTGCAATTCCCACACCTCCCCTGTCACCCATGGTGTCCCCCAAGGTTCCGTGCTCGGCCCACTCCTCTTCACCATCTACATGCTTCCCCTCGGTCAGATCATCCGCCACCATGGACTTCATTTTCACTGCTACGCTGATGATACCCAACTCTACATGTCCACCAAATCCATCACCCCGGCTATCCTCTCCACCATCACCAATTGCATTTCCGACATTAAAACCTGGATGGACAATAACTTTCTTAAACTCAACAGCAATAAAACAGAACTCCTCATCACCGGCCCAAAATCTCTCCTCCCTTCTATTCAGAACTTTACTCTCCTTATCGACGGACATAATGTCACCCCCTCCCTCTCTGTCCGAAACCTTGGTATCATAATGGACTCCACCCTCTCATACCAAACACACATCAACCATATCACTAAACTATCCTTCTTCCACCTCCGCAACATTGCCCGCTTTCGCCTTTCCTTAAAATCCCTTTTGTTTTGTTCTGTTTTATTCCCCATGTAAAGCGTTTTTGAGTGTCCAAAAAAGCGCTATACAAGTGTGATGTATTATTATTTATTATTATTATTTTATTTGTCCTTAAGAAAAACATGTTACAGTTTTTCTCGATTGTTTACACACATTTTCTGAAAGCATGCCTCATATTCTCAGAACTCTACACACAAATCAAAAAACACACACACAATGTGCAAAACCCCTCAATTCTCCTGCAAAATGAAACTTTTCATTCAAAACAATGTTATTTCTTCTCAAAATGGTATTTTGTTTTCAAATGACACACACAAACCATCATATGAATAGACAATTATAAGAACCAGTTGAACACTGATGTGCTCAATGTAAAACACTATGATGAATGGAAAACACTTCTTCTCCATTCATCATAATGACTTAGGCCTTTTTTTGTTCAGTGTTACACTTACTACAGACAGTACATACATAAGTGTGTTGTAAAATATTTGAGAATATTGTTTTTATACTCAGAACACACAAATTCACGGTAACAAATATATTTGATTTTTCCCACAAAAACATTGTACACAGTGTACATCCCAACCAACACAAAGTTGTACATACAGTGGTCTACATACAAAACAACAGAAGAATTGACTGTATACAGTTACAGTAAAAAAAAAAAAAAAAAAAAAAATTCCAATGTTGGCATCCATTGCTCCATTGAAGAGCTCACCTGTGGCCCTTTTATGCTAAAGCTCTGATTGCTAATTGTAAAACTGTGTGACGGGTGTTTGCCCATGTGATGAGTCAGAGTGCATATCTGAATGGCAGTGTGTTCCTTGTGAAAACAAGAGATTTTCTGCATGAAAATTGTGCCAAAAGCAGAGAATGGTGTGTAGTGTTTTGAAAAAGGTGTCTTTTAGAGCTGCAATTTGAGTGTAAAGCAGGAATTGTGCTTGTAGTTTAGCAGAATTGGTTCAGGGGGTTGGTGAATGAGTTACATGTTGTGGTCATTGTGTCTCAAGTACCAGTATTTGTGTGTAAACAATTGAGAAAAACTGTACAAAATATTTTTAAATCGATCCTTTAATATAATTTTTTAACATTCAAAGAGGGCCAGTCTGGGTTGGGGACAAGCATAAAACGGCAAAATCTGCTAATAAACAGCCTTGCAAAAGCATTTTTAAAAGAAAACGGGCAAGATTTGGTGGTTACTAGGATGTTGGAGCATGACCTTCATAATGACAATGTATTTGTGCATTTGTTTGTTAATTTATGTACAAAAAAAGGCTAAGGACACAAAAGTGCCTGTAGTTGGAGAATCACCCATTTATGTATATGTATGTCATTCATTGTGATATAAAGAAAAAGACATAGACTATATAAATCGTAGCCATATAGTTTAAATCTGAAAATACTGAACGAGTACACTTTTATATTGACAACATGACTAAGCATTTTTACTATCTTGTTTGTGAACAATGACACAAGGACTTTTCATTCTGATGGCACTATATGTTCATTGACATGAATACTGACTTTTGAGAGATGATCGAAGGATTTTGAGCAAGTTACAAGCTTTTTAATCCACTGTGTGGGGCTGCAAGTATGGATTATTTTGAGAAATGCATTTACTGGTTTGCAAATCTTAAGGATGATTCAAGAAATGTATCAAAGTGACTGAGAAAAACTGCAAAAAGACATTCAGGGCAAACAGTATGTGCAAAGGGATTTAGTATATGGGTGAACATGATTTCATCAAGTACAACATCCCTGAATCAACGTCCTTTTTGATCATGGAGCCATATATAACTTTACAGTTAATATCAGTTTCAGGCTATAACCAATGCAGAGCCTGAGCTCCAAGTAAATGAACAAACCACAGACAACAGCCTATTCTTTTACACAACCTATAGAATGATCAGAGTGTAGGCCTAGTCAATTTATTTATTATCAAACGAGTTTTGAGTTTTTCTATCAGTCGCTAAATAAAAAGAGCATATACTTTGTTCACTTTCTTTATAATCTATTCACACTTTAAATAAAATAGTTTTGTTTGTCATAAAGGAAAGAGTGAATCCAAATTGTTCTGTGGGTCAGTAGTTTCCAGCTTCGTTGTGCAGTGTAAAAATCGGCCAAGCTGTCAATCACACAGCGCGAGTTTATCTGGACACTTGCCAAAACTCGTTATGAAATCAATGACGCTGTTACACTGCACAACGAAGCTCGAAACTACTGACCCACAGAACAATTTGTGCAATTTTTTTTAATTGTAATAGTATTAAATTGTAAAATAAATGCTCCTCTGCTGCCATCTACTGATTATAGTGGTAATCTCATGTCGTTTTTGTTTTAAAGGTCCCATTGCATGAAAATGTCACTTTATATGAGTTTTCTTTAACCTTAATATGAGTTCCCCTAGCCTGCCTATGGTCCCCCAGTGGCTAGACGTTTTGATGGGTGTAAACTAAGCCCTGGGTATTTTTGAGAAAATGAAAGCTCAGACGGGCGAATCTAGAATCTTCCCCTTATGACGTCATAAGGGGAAAGGTCACCTCCCCTTTCTCTTCTTTGCCCGCAAAAAGAATTTGGCCGCCCATGAGAAAATGAGCTGCGCGATCGTGATATTGGTTTTTCCTCGAGAGACATCATGGCTTGCAAACGAGCGAAGCATGGCAGTTGCTCAGTGTTTGGATGTACAAATGAACACAAAAGTATTTTTTTTAGTTCCTTCATCCGAGCCTCTGAAGAACCAGTGGGTTATGTGAATTTCTGATGTGTAATTGTTCAAGTTCAGACAGATAATCTTTCTCTCAAAGTCGTTCAATACTGTTTATGCATCAGTAAATCAAGCCAGTGACTAAACGATCAACTTCACGTCATTTTTCTTAGTAGGATGAAAATAATTTTACTTAAACTGTGATTAATATATATACAGAAAGCGATCAAAGAACAGTCCCTTTCCAGTCGCTCAAGCTGTCAATCACACAGCGCGAGTTTATCTGGACACTTGCCAAAACTCGTTATGAAATCAATGCCGCTGTTACACTGCACAACGAAGCTCTTACTGTACTTACCTCATGTTTGCATTGGTGAAATCATTAGTGAGAGTGCAGAAACTGTGTTGCAATGATAAGATCTTCATTCACTCGATCAACAGACTGTCATCTGCTCAATGCTCATCACTGCAACCTTTTATGTGATGGGAATAGATCTAAATACTTAAAAAACTTCTCACTATTCGTTAATCTCAATAGCTGTAATAGTGAAAACGTATACTAGCTGTAATAGTAAAAGTTTTCGGGAGAGTTCCACATGTAATGCTAGATATTTCATATGCAAGCATGTCAGCCAATCACAGCAGTGGGCGTTTACACTGAAGTCTCACAGCCAATCACAGCAGTGGGCGTTTACACTGAAGTCTCACAGCCAATCACAGCAGTGGGCGTTTACACTGAAGTCTCACAGCAGACACGCCCCTTCAAACAGAGCATTCAAATCAGAGGCTAAAATCAGGCTAGGAAATATGCCTTTTGTTTCTAAATTATAACAACTTTTGATCTAAAAAACATACTAATATTATAAGAGCACCCCAGGAAACATTCTAAAATAATAAAATAATCCATGCAATGGGACCTTTAAGTCTTTGTTTTTCCTGCAGGTGAAAACAAGATGCATCCGTTTGCACCTCTTACTTTATTTATCTGGGCTGTCAATTGTTTTGCCTGACTGATGTTTGTAGTATGACTAGGCTACATTTAATAGAGTGCTAGGCTTTATAAAAACTTTAGTGTAGCTCTATTAAATAGTACATTTATGTTAAACAATTTTAAATTGAACGATTAATTACTTGTTCAGAATAAGTATAGCTAACTAATTAGAAGTAGGCTAACTAATTTTTGTTTAAAATCCAATAAGCTCTAAAATGGTTTCTGAATGGTTAATTAATGCTAAATGCAGCATCTATGAGTGAACTTGAGGCATGCAGACCTCCTGCTGCAGAGCATTAACTAATCTTAAACCAACAAATAAATAATGATAAGACCCACTTTTTCTGAATTTTACTAGCCCATTTTATTTGTCTCTCAGAAGATCGTATAATCAAAATACATGACAATAGACTTTTATTACAAAGTTACATCTATCATTGGGATACCAAATGTATTGTACATTAACAAAAATTCAGCATTATAGAAATAAGTATATCAAATGTAGTCCTACATAAACTGTGCCAAAATAAGATTATCTTTTATAATGTCTATAACAGTAAATTAATGTTTGAGAAAATAAGGAAAATGGCAGACGCACATACAGTTATCATCATCATCATCATCTTCATCCACTGAAACAGCTCGACTCAGTCAGGAACGAGAGAGCTCAGATTGTCCCTGAGAAACTCAACATGAACACAAATAATACAGGAGAGATGCTGGAAATGCTCTTCATGAACGTTGTTGTTTATTTGTTGGCTGACTGTAGATCTTTGTACATTGTCAGATTGTTCAGCCAGAATTAAAGCACATCGACCTCATTTATACAGGACACTCAGATCTGCAGTAACTGCTCCATCTTTTCATATCTTTTTATCATGTCTTTATGTTTTGGGCCAAATTATGGAGAGTATCAGGGATTAAATCATTATTAAACTAATGAATCATGAGACTTACTTTTTCAAAAAGAAACTGAATCATTGGTTACCCTCTTCATTCAATGATTATATTGTTTCATTTATGAATTGATGTGTTCAGTTTTCTGTACTAGTGACTTGGAAATACTGTACATGGTTACATGATTACAAAGATATAATGTTCAAAATGTATTGGCGATCGATCGGCCGCGCCCAGAGCAGCCGCTGTGATGTCAGGCGCGTTCACAGCGCGTTCCATATGACGTCACAGGCCGAGTTGCTCAGGTTACCAGACTCAGAGTTATTAGTCAACAGTGACAGTGTAGAAACTCAGACTCAGAGTTATTAGTCAAACATTGTAGAAACTCAGACTCAGAGTTATTAGTCAAACAGTGACAGTGTAGAAACTCAGACTCAGAGTTATTAGTCAAACATTGTAGAAACTCAGACTCAGAGTTATTAGTCAAACAGTGATAAAGTCCAGGATCTGCACGATGTTTGAACACTTCCCGATGGATGAGGAGATCTGCAGTGCAGTGTTGGAGGAGCCGCTGAGTGGCGCTGTTGAGGAGAGAAACACAGCAGAGGAGTGTGAAGCTCCTGCTCCAACTAGAATCGCGTGGGAGAACAACTCAGGTGCATTCACACACACACACACACACACTCCAGGGCTGCCAACTGACACGCTCTCACGCCACTCTCACGAAAAATCGCGAAGAAGAGGACACTGACACAGACACAGACAGAGCTGGTTACTTTTGATATGAAACAAATATGAACCTCTCAAATTCTGTCAATTTTATTGCGAAATTCAAACAATAAATACCGTTTTGGCGCTTGTAAATGTGTGGTGACAGATCGCTGGCGCACGTGAACCGATCATCTCTTACTCTGACTACTACTAGTTAATAGTAAATAAATACGAATGAACGATTGGTATGTTGAAAGATGCAGTAGGCTACAACTTACCGAAATGTTTATGCCTCATACAGAATGTCGATCATTCAGTGTTTTTCTCCCGTGGAAATGGTCAACAAAACAGCTGTAATATGGTACTCTGTAAATTGTAATATGGACTCATGCACTTAAGCACTATACAAATAAATGTGAATTGAATTAAATATAAGTTGCACCGTATTAACATATACGATTTTTACCTATATCATTAATATTACGTTGTTATTATAATAAACACATTATATTTATATTTGAGTTGTTATTTTTAACCTTTAGGCTATCTATTAACATGTATCTACTGTAACCCTACCTAATATTTGTCTAAATGATTTGATATCATTATTACATATGTTTAATTCATATAGTTTTTTTTTTCATTACATGTTGCCCTAATTTACCTATCGGACTATAGGCATGCTGAGTTTAATGAGTTCGAGAGATTACCATCCGGTCTGAGATTTAGGATGACAAATTGGGGCATAACATATGAATAAAATATCCTTTTTCACAAATGTTTTCCCCCATTTGTTTTGAACTAGCAACATAAAGCAGCTGTACATGAGGACAATCACTCAGCTGTAATCTGTGCTAATAAAACACATGTTTCTAATCAATATTGTTGTTTGCAGAAAAGCAATCAAGATGGATGAGTTTCCATGCTGGCGTCTCGAGAGTGTGGAATGCTGGGAAACGTCTCTTCCAAACCCAAGTGTGTGCTTTTCCGCCGTCGCAGGAGCTTCCACACACACCCAGTGTCGAGCCGACAGACCCGCTCGAGTCCAGGCCGGCAGACCAGCTCGAGTCCAGGCCGGCAGACCAGCTCGAGTCCAGGCCGACAGACCCGCTCGAGTCCAGGCCGACAGACCCGCTCGAGTCCAGGCCGACAGACCCGCTCGAGTCCAGGCCGGCAGACCCGCTCGAGTCCAGGCCGACAGACCAGCTCGAGTCCAGGCCGACAGACCCGCTCGAGTCCAGGCCGACAGACCAGCTCGAGTCCAGGCCGACAGACCCGCTCGAGTCTAGGCCGGCAGACCAGCTCGAGACCAGGCCGACAGACCAGCTCGAGTCCAGGCCGACAGACCAGCTCGAGTCCAGGCCGACAGACCAGCTCGAGTCCAGGCCGACAGACCCGCTCGAGTCCAGGCCGACAGACCCGCTCGAGTCCAGGCCGACAGACCAGCTCGAGTCCAGGCCGGCAGACCCGCTCGAGTCCAGGCCGACAGACCAGCTCGAGTCCAGGCCGACAGACCCGCTCGAGTCCAGGCCGACAGACCCGCTCGAGTCCAGGCCGACAGACCCGCTGGAGTCCAGGCCGACAGACCCGCTCGAGTCCAGGCCGACAGACCAGCTCGACTCCAGGCCGACAGACCCGCTCGAGTCCAGGCCGACAGACCAGCTCGAGTCCAGGCCGACAGACCCGCTCGAGTCTAGGCCGGCAGACCAGCTCGAGACCAGGCCGACAGACCAGCTCGAGTCCAGGCCGACAGACCCGCTCGAGTCCAGGCCGACAGACCCGCTCGAGTCCAGGCCGACAGACCCGCTCGCAAGTCCAGGCCGACAGACCCGCCGTGCTCGAGTCCTAGTCCAGGCCGACACAACCGCTCGAGTCCCGCTCGACTTCATACGGTCAAGTGAGTGTTTATTACACTCTGATATTATCACTCTGATTCATCTCCATTTCTGCCTGATGCTTCTGGCTTTAGTTTAATCTCTACTCCTGTCGGTTCCTCACCTGATCTCAGGTGTGTTTGCTGCTGGAGTTCAGTCTCATGCTGTATATTAACATGCTAACGTGTGTTTTTCAGGATCATTTGAATCTCTTTATGAAGTGGGACGGAAACTGAAATCCAGAGGTGATCGCAGTGATTATAAGGGAGTTCGAATCTCGGATGGCAAACGAGTATGTTGCTCAAACTTTTCCCCTCTTGTTTCCTTCTATCTTTAGTCTTTTAGTCCTGACATAAACATCAGTGTTTACAGTTTTCATCAGAAATGTAAAGATTGTAGATTACCATGCACACAAACAAAAATGGTTCAGATTACTTACGTTTGCAACAATTTTCTTCATTTTTTAGGTGATCATCCGTCGTATTAAGAAGAGCCAGCCTGAGAAGCTGGTGAAATTGGTAAGTTGACAACTTTATTCTTCATGAAATTCTCCAAGAATCGTTTTATTAAATTGTAATTTGGTAATTGATACACCTGTATGTACAGTATAAGATATAGTTGAAAGCCTAGAAACATCAGTTTTTGTTCAACAAAGTAAATTGCTTTGATTTTTAATTAACTCTTTAAGCCCAAAGTATGTGGTTTACTTATATTTAAGTAATTAAATTAATATAAACATGCGATTAATCAACTAATGGCTTGAATGAATGACTAATCTTTAGTCAGGGCAGCCCAAGAGTTTACTTTGAAAAGCTCACGAGATGGAAAATGAAGTATCCCGGGCCTTTAGTTAGGAGATTAGAGATTAGTTAGGAGTCAACTAACCTTCTGTCAATCTCTTTTCTTTAGCCTGAGATTCCCATACCTATGAGTCGAGACGCAGCTGCAATGTTTATGCTACAAAAGTCTCCCACTAGCACTCATATCAACCAGCTATATTGTATGTATGTCCTGAAAAATCAAGACGTCCTGATTCTGGAATGGCCACATCACAGAATGACCTTGTTGGAGTTCTGCCAACCAAACCGAGGTTCCCTGACGGAACACGTAGTGAGAAACATCGTTCAGCAGCTCGTTGTTGCGCTGCAGCACTGCCTGGATCAAGGTGTTTATCACAAAACAAACATGAAGAACGTTCTCATCTACCCAAACACCCTGAAAGTGAAGCTGACGGACTTCGGAGACGCACTGATCCTTGAAGAAAGACGTGAGTCGGCTTCTCGCACACCGTTCACTGTTGATGTGTTTGATGATGTTTTACTAAACACTGGAAATGTATTCTTACAGGTGCTGATGAACCCATATTAAACTCAGAGGTCAGAAAGTCAGCTGAGTGGGTCCCGACAGAGGACATACACATACTGCTGGATCAGCTGGTCAAAAGAATAGGCCGTTGGTTTTGGCAAAGGTCACGTCTGTCCAAAGGTGAGACCAACAACAAGAACGAAATGGGAATAACATTGCTTAAAAACATGAAGAGCTCAGTAAAATTATTAGTGTCAATGATGAGCAAAGTGTAAAACACAGCAGATTGACAATGAATGTTTAGCAATGAATAAATGTTCATGGGCATCGTGAGAATATCATAGTAACAGCAAGAAATGCTGTGTATTTCATGGTAACGACCTTACATGAACTACATTTCTCAAAATCTGTTTGTGAGTGTCTATAAGGACAAACGTGACTAATCAGCTGTCTTCTGAAAACTTTGACAGAATGCCTGGATCTTCTTGAGAAACTTCATGACAGTGGGTCACGGATCACCTTGGATAAAATTTTACATCATGACTGGTTTAAAAACCTTTCAAAGTGATGAAGATGTTGTCCAGGACGGAGCAGGCAGTTCAGGCGACCAGGGCGAGGCAGGCAGTTCAGGCGACCAGGACGGGGCAGGCAGTTCAGGCGACCAGGACGGGGCAGGCAGTTCAGGCGACCAGGACGAGGAAGGCAGTTCAGGCGACCAGGACGGGGCAGGCAGTTCAGGCGACCAGGACGAGGCAGGCAGTTCAGGCGACCAGGACGGGGCAGGCAGTTCAGGCGACCAGGACGGGGCAGGCAGTTCAGGCGACCAGGGCGGGGCAGGCAGTTCAGGCGACCAGGACGGGGCAGGCAGTTCAGGCGACCAGGACGGGGCAGGCAGTTCAGGCGACCAGGACGGGGCAGGCAGTTCAGGCGACCAGGGCGGGGCAGGCAGTTCAGGCGACCAGGACGGGGCAGGCAGTTCAGGCGACCAGTTCAAGCGACCAGGACGGAGCAGGCAGTTCAGGCGACCAGGACGGAGCAGGCAGTTCAGGCGACCAGGACGGAGCAGGCAGTTCAGGCGACCAGTTCAGGCGACCGGGGCGGGGCAGGCAGTTCAGGCGACCGGGGCGGGGCAGGCAGTTCAGGCGACCAGGACGGGGCAGGCAGTTCAGGCGACCAGGACGGGGCAGGCAGTTCAGGCGACCAGTTCAGGCGACCAGGGCGGAGCAGGCAGTTCAGGTGACCAGGACGGGGCAGGCAGTTCAGGCGACCAGGACGGGGCAGGCAGTTCAGGCGACCAGGACGGGGCAGGCAGTTCAGGCGACCAGTTCAGGCGACCAGGGCGGGGCAGGCAGTTCAGGTGACCAGGACGGAGCAGGCAGTTCAGGCGACCAGGACGGGGCAGGCAGTTCAGGCGACCAGTTCAGGCGACCAGGACGGAGCAGGCAGTTCAGGTGACCAGGACGGAGCAGGCAGTTCAGGCGACCAGGGCGGGGCAGGCAGTTCAGGCGACCAGGGCGAGGCAGGCAGTTCAGGCGACCAGTTCAGGCGACCAGGGCGGGGCAGGCAGTTCAGGTGACCAGGACGGGGCAGGCAGTTCAGGCGACCAGGACGGGGCAGGCAGTTCAGGCGACCAGGACGGGGCAGGCAGTTCAGGCGACCAGGACGGGGCAGGCAGTTCAGGCGACCAGTTCAGGCGACCAGGGCGGGGCAGGCAGTTCAGGTGACCAGGACGGAGCAGGCAGTTCAGGCGACCAGGACGGGGCAGGCAGTTCAGGCGACCAGGACGGGGCAGGCAGTTCAGGCGACCAGTTCAGGCGACCAGGGCGGGGCAGGCAGTTCAGGTGACCAGGACGGGGCAGGCAGTTCAGGCGACCAGGACGGGGCAGGCAGTTCAGGCGACCAGTTCAGGCGACCAGGACGGAGCAGGCAGTTCAGGTGACCAGGACGGAGCAGGCAGTTCAGGCGACCAGGACGGGGCAGGCAGTTCAGGCGACCAGGACGGGGCAGGCAGTTCAGGCGACCAGTTCAGGCGACCAGGGCGGGGCAGGCAGTTCAGGTGACCAGGACGGGGCAGGCAGTTCAGGCGACTATCAAGGTCCTATCAAGGGACACACTGGAGCCTCCAAAGGAGTCGGCGGCCGAACAGAACGGTCCCGTTAACGGACAGGGGAATTCATAGACCCAGCCGGAGAAGAGCCGAGTCCCAGAAACACCAAACGGCAAACTCCCCGAGATGGACATTGACTAACTCCTCTTATACGCCTCTGCGTTCGAATTAAAAAACATTACCCAATCCAGCAAATGTTCTTCAATCCAGCTTGTTTAGTGAAAACATGTTTCTGTTTCTATTCTACTATTGGGAAAGTTTATTGGCATTGAAAATTATTTGCGTTTCAAACGTGAGATTCTTGATGAAGTTTCCAGACATCAGAAGCACTGACACAGAGGAGGAAGAGCCTGAGGGTTTCTCGAGGCAGAGGCGACGAGCTGCACTGGATGTTAACGTAGAGTTACTGTTATGCAGTATTTGGTTGTAAAAGGTGCGTCATTCTGTGGCCACTTTTGGGTTTAGCCACGTTTGTTTTACTTTTACTTTTCTACTCTGCAACCTGTGTGAAGGATGGAGACCATGCTTTGGTGTCCATCCAGTCATAAATAATGATGAGAATTATAAATAAACCATTCATTTTGGTATACAGACAAGGATTTATTGGAATGTATAACTCTTATGAGGTATTGGATGTACATACTGGTTCACTGTTAGTGTAATTATATTGTCAGTTTATTGAGTTGAAATAAAATCATGTTGGAGGTATTTTGAGCCGTTTGCTGAAGTGGAAATGCAAAAGGTACAAAAACCTTATGACATGTCACCTAAAGAATTATACAATACATACATTGAATACCTAAAATAATTTATATAAATTATAAAATTGTAAATCAATTTTAACTGTCCAAAAGTATGCATCTTAACTAAGCAGTCAAATATGTATTTATACTGTGTGAATTTTAAAGTCCCCCTGTAGTCAGTAATTTTATCCCATAAAACTCATCTTCGATCACCAAAATGACGTTTAAACGTTTTTTCCTTGAAACAAATCATCATGCCTTAAAATATCTTGAATGTAACTCGACACCCTTGCCTCATTTAGTATATGTGGTTCTCTGAATATGCAAATGAGCCCCGCCTCCACTCACTCACTCAGCTCAGAGATCCACTCGCTGACGATCACACGTTGATCTGATTGGTTACAAGGTAGTTTGTGACGTCAGAAACACCAGCGATTTCAAAGCGTGTTTTTGAGACTGTCTTTGGTTCACTGCAGTTTTAAGGAGAAAATACTCAGCAATGGTGTCGACTTATGAATGTACACATGGTTTGTCTTAAAGCATATTAAAAACACCACATAGACATATAAACAACATTAAAAGCAGGATTTTCACCACAGGGGGACTTTAAGACATTGTAAGAAATTGGTCCCTTTGAAAACATCAGTTAATACATTATCAGAAAATACAACAATAGGCTATTTATAAGCACTTTCTCACAAACACATCATTTTCAGATACAACTGCTTAAAAGACGTTTTTTTACTTTTTAAAGTACTGCATTATTGATACTTAAGTACATTTTCATTGTCACTGAATTATTAGTATGTTTTTTTTTTTCTTATGTGCTGATTTTATGAAAGTATTGTAAAATAAATAAAAAATCCTTACCAGAGTGGACAAAGTACCCAAGATCGTGTTTAACAATATTTGTGTGAGAAAAAGTGTATTTTTTTATCTTAAATGCTGTTTTGAATTTGATATGTACTTCCGGATGACGTCACGGTCATCGATCATCGAATGTTGGTTTCCGGTGGAGCATCCCTTGATTTCAGATCAACTCCTTCTTTTCTGCACTCTCAGAAAAAAAGGTACAAAAGATGTCACTGTGGCGGTACCTTTTCAAAAGGTACACCTTTGTACCTAAAGAGTGCATATTAGTTTCAAAAGTGTACATATTAGTTCCAAAAGTGTACATATTAGTACCTAAATGGTACAGTACATATTAGTTCCAAGAGTGTACATATTGGTACCAAAAGTGTACATTTTAGTACCTAAATGGGACATATTAGTACCTCAAAGGTACATATCGGTACCAAAAGTGTCAGCATTCGGCCGGGGTTTTCCGTTTTTGGCCACTAGAGGCCACCATTGTGTTTTTTGTCAGATTATTTTGTTTTCCCTTGTTTCCAGTAATCATTTGCACCTGTGCCTTGTTTCCCTTGTATGTATTTAAACCCTTTGTTTTCCTCAGGTCTTTGCTCTGTGTTTGTATGTTAGCACCCAGCCTAGGTGAAGCTGTGAATGTTTTTTGCTCCAGTTGGACTCTCTTGTGGAACTCTGGTTTGGTACTTGTTTACTTTTTGGATTTTTTTTTTTTTTTTTTTTTTTTTTACTTTACCTACTTTCCTTGTGGATTTACGTTTTGACTTGGTGGATTATCCTTTTTTCTCTTGGAATTACTTTTGATGTTGTGGATTTATATTTTTTTTGTCTGAAGAACTTTACTTTTTCATTATTAAAACACTGTCTCTAGTATTGCTGTGTCTGCCTCATCTTCTGGGTTCTGCTGACTATTAGTGGCTCAGTTTGCTAAGTGACTGTTTCTCACACCGGAGACCCGAGGGGTCCTGACAGAAACACAGAGCCAAGGTGAACCCAGAGGCAGCCAGTACCCAGGATCTTTTTGCCACGCTCTCCCACCACGAGGGGACTGTCCAACGCCACAAAGCCGCTCTGGCTCAGCAAGAGGCCTTGAAGGTTAGACACTCTCAACTTCTGTCGGAGATGCTGACTTCCATAAAGCAGATATCTGATCGATTTCCCCCGGCAACTGCTCCCGCCCTAGTGCCCGTGGCAGTTAACCCCCTGGCTGAACCCCAACGGTTCTCAGGTGATCCGAGTGCTTGTAAGAGTTTCTTTACCCAATGTTCTCTCTCCTTCGAGCTGCAACCCTCGTCATTTCCCACAGACCGGTCCAAGATCGCATACATCATCACCCTGCTGTCGGAAAAAGCCCTGGTCTGGGCCACTGCTGTGTGGGATGCCCAAAGTCCCTGCTGCGCCAGCTACTCTGCTTTTACTGAGGAATTACGTAGGAGTGTTCTAAGGTCCTACCAGCAGTCCTGACTCAGCTAAACAGCTCCTGACTCTCCGCCAAGGTCGGCGCAGCGTGACGGATTATGCCATCCAGTTCTGCACGGTGGCACCAGCGAGTGGATGGAACGACGAGGCGCTCACAGTATGCTTTCTAAAGGGTCTCTCCGACACCATCCAAGACGAACTGGCCACTCGGGAACCACCGGACAATCTCGAGTCCCTGATCAAGTTGGCCTCACGTATAGACCAGCGCCTGAGAGAGAGAGAACTCAACCGTAAACCTCTCGTCCTAGCTCCTATTGGCCCCAGCTCAGAGACTCCACCTCTATCCCCGCTGGCTCCACCGGAACCCATGCAGATCGGACGCATCTCCCAGGCTGAAAGAGATCACCGGATGAGCGAGCAATGCTGTCTATATTGCGTCAAACCGGGCCATTTCCGCTCTGCGTGTCCCGGGCTCCAGGGAAATGCACTGTCCCTTGCAGGCCTGGGGGGACTGTAACGGGAAACATAACCTCCTCCCATCCGTCCAACTCCCATCTGCTCATCCCAGTCACCCTTTCCTGGGACAACCACGAGCTACCCCTTCAAGCTTTGGTAGACTCTGGAGCCGCAGGAAACTTCATGGACGGTATCTGGGCAAAGGAGAATGGCGTCCCCTCTGAACTTCTCTCGGACCCCACGAGGGTTACTACGTTGGACGGAAGTCCTCTGGGATCTGGACTTGTCACTCACGTCACTGCTCCCTTGCGACTTTCAGTTTCCCAACACCAGGAAGTGATCAACTTTCATCTGATCCCCTGTTCCGAGTTCCCTCTCGTCCTTGGCTACCCCTGGCTGCACACCCATAACCCATAACATCGACTGATCCTTGGGCACTGTCAAGCAGTGGGGCCCTACGTGCCAAGCAACTTGCATCTTCCCGAGTTCTCCTCCCGAGCCTCTAGAATCCATCGACCTGTCCCGAGTTCCTGAGTGTTACTGTTTGGTTCTTTAAAAATCTCCCCACCGAACGGGGCGTCAGGAGAGGACACGTTGTTGTAACTCGTTGTGGTTTTTTATTTACTCTTATTAATTTTTCACATACAGTTGATTAGTCCACAAATAGCAGGTTATAAACCTGTAGAAATAGAAAAGCTATGGTGTAAACATCAATATTTATAGCCACATACATAATATACCATAAATTCTGAATAATATACAAATATAAATAAAATATAAATTTCAATATAGTCAGTATTTAATATTATAAATATTATAATATACTTAGTGTTTAAACTTAATGACTAAACAAAGCACATGCATCTAAACACAGAAATGCAACAATTTCACACACACCAAATGTACATCAATGTCAATGTTACACATTAAACCAATAGCCCTAAACCACAAAAGTGTTCTCAGTATGTTGGCTTAAAGTGAAAGACAGTGAGTGTAGTTTTAAGTAGCAACGCTGAGCATAGCAATCCATTACCAATGTAAAGTGATTAACTACATTACCCATCCACCACCGCAAACAGGAAGTAACTCGTGTGACAGTGAAACGCTCCAATTTTAAACATTTACTGGAATATAGCCACGGATACTATCGAGCCGACAACGTTAAACATTAGACCGCAAACAAGGTTTTATCCGCGTGACCAAAGTAACAGTTATCAAGCATACAAACAGCGCACATATACAGCGGCAGCACAGCGGTAGCGCAAACAGATAAACAAACTTAAACCGCAGCTCAATGGATAGAAACAGCAGCTTACCGGTGGCGCATCTCTCCTGACGAGACAACATGCCAAAACTAGTACTCGCTCCCGCTTATAGCTCGTGCTCATTCATTACTGGATTCTAACACACTGCTTTGGGATTTTACTGGTCCACGTTTCAACTCTTGACTGGCCCATGCTTCAATCAGGTAAGTGAACCTCCCACCTATTAACCTACGTTACATTGCTGCTGAACACCCATGACGTAGTGAACGCAACACCTCCCACTTGACCGACTGATCATGTGATTCAAGGCGGTCACAGACAAAACATTTCATTACACCACATAATATATAATTTTTTTTTTTTTTTTTTTTTCATCATCATGAAGAATAGAACTCCATTGTCACTGTTCAGGCACCTCCCCTGACAGATGTGTGGTATTCTGCCAGGTTTGGTCATATGGGGTATGTACTTTTCATTCTTCGTGAATGGTGGTGCAAGTGGTGGCAAAGGCAGCATAGATGCGTACCAACCAGCGAGGGAGAAAGAGAGAGAGAGACAGAGAAAAAGAGAGGTATCCTGAGGTAATGCCTTCAGAATCAGGGGTTTGGGCGTTTAGACGTGGTAGAACTGGTGGCCGAAGAGACGAGGTCTAGGAGTCACTGGTCTTCCACAGGGATGAGGACTACCAGTCTTCTCACGTCTCTCCGTAGGATGACTGACGTCAGCTGCTGAGGGTTCTTCTTAAATTGCCCAACTATTAGGGAGGCAGGGGGGCCTGCACACGTCTTAACGTCTGCGTCTCTCACAAGTCCTTTCTTGTCAGGGTACACGGCCTGGATCCGTCCAAGCCGGAATTGCCCTCGCAGTGCGTTTTGATCAGCAATCCAAACAATGTCACCAATTGCTACATTCCTTTGGGTCTGGTGCCACTTTGGCCGAATGAATAGGTTAGGTCCGGCTAGTTCACTCCACTTCTTCCAGAACATATCCACACCAATCTGGATGGCTCTTAGACGGCGCCAGGGATGAGTGCATAAATCAATTCCTCCTGTATCTCCTCCTTGCCTGGTCCTCCCGAGAAGCAGAATATTGGGGGTCAAATACTCTATAGAGTCTTCTTGTTCTTGTGCCCTGGCATCAATTGGCCTTTCATTGGTGAGGTTAGCTGCCTGGTAGAAGAGGGTTTGGAGTTCACCCCAGGTGAGTGAGCTTGTTGTCCCTCTGAGGTTAGTGAGAGCCCTTTTTATGAGCTTAACTGCAGCTTCCGCAGCCCCGTTGCGATGAGGTGCGTCAGCCGGATGAAAGTTCCATGCCCAGACTGTCCCATTCCTGGCGGCTTTGTCCTCTATGGATGCTTCCCGTAAGGTAGCTAAGTACCTATGCAAGTCTTGTAGGGCAGGTTTAGCTCCAATGAAATTGGTTCCCCTATCTGACCACAATTTTCTGGGATGGCCTCTCAATGCTACAAAGCGAAAGTAAGTTTGGAGAAAACTTTCAGATGATTGGTCGTCAGCGAGGTCCACATGAACTGCCCTTGATGCCATGCAACAGAATACTATGCCCCAGACTTTTTTTCCTGTTCTTTTCTTGACAGCATCCTTGATTTCAAAGGGGCCAAAAAGGTCAAGTGTGGTATACTCAAATGGGTTAGCACGCTGTGAGCGTTCTGGCGGCAGATCACTCATCATCTGCTGGCACATCTTTTCTTTCAGTTTGCGACATGTAATACAGTCGTTCGCAACTTTCTTTACTATCCTCCGACCTTGCACAATCAATGCTTTCCTTCTGGTGCGCAGAAGCGTGGCAGCAACACCTTCATGGTTCTCGTCATGAGCTTCTCTTGACAGTAGCGTTGCGAGCCATGAACAAAATGGAATTAAAGGAACCGCTGTTCCATCTTCTTTCCAGGACTGGATTCGTCCTCCACAGAGAAGGATTCCTGTGCTCTCGTCCATGTGGACCACCAAGCGATTCAGTGTTGAGTCCAGGAACTGACTGCAATCTTGTGCTGCGAGGACCAGGTCTCGGAAGGCTTGTGCTCTCTCTTCAGTAGACAGGATAGAGCGGTTTGCCTCCCACTTTGATGCGTCTGGTGCCTGGCGTTTTCTCAGCCAGGTTTCTGCAGCCCGTCGAGTCCAGGCTATGGAACCACACAACTTGGACAGAGAACCTAAGCGTTGAGGTTCCACAAGGCGCACCAGTCCAATTGCCCAGGGCCTTCTCTGTCTGTCTGCCGCTAATGTTGCATCCGGGACAGCTGGTGATGTCGGCCTACCATTGACTCCTTCATGCTTGAGGTCCGCCTTGATGTCAGGCCCGTTAAGGCCAGTTCTTTCTTTTGACTGGGCCCTGGTGACCACTGCTGAGAAGGCTTTCCACTGAAGTTTTCCCACATCTTCAGCAGCAGAGGGTGTAATCTCACTGGCCATCTTCATAGGCCAGTCGGTCTTGGGCAATTTCAGGAACTCAGGGCCTTGCTGCCACTCTGACCCTTCGTTAAGTTCCTTAGGAGTTGCACCTCTGGTAAGTATGTCAGCAATGTTTCTTCTGCCTTCAATCCACCTCCAATCTTCCACTTGTCCGGCTTTCTGAATCTCACCGATTCGATTAGCGAAAAAGGTCTGGAAGCCATAGCTGTCCTTTTGGATGGCTGCCAGGATTGTTTGGCTGTCCACAAAGTGAATCCATTGTTTGACTTTAATGTGGCAGTGCTTCTCAAAATACTTTTTTAGGCGGGTAGCGAAGACTGCGCCACAGAGTTCCGCCTTGATCACATCTCCCTTTTGGTCGAGAGGGGTGAGTTTAGCCTTGGATTCCACCAACTTCATTACAACTTTGTCTCGGGTTTCCCACCGCAGGTAAAGTACGGCTCCAAAGGAGGATTCGCTTCCATCTGAGAACGTGATCCCTGTTGGTGGGCCTATGGCTCCAGGCGGCGTGAGACTTCTCTCAAACCTTACCTGGCCAAGTCTCACAATTTCTTCAAAGAGCGTTATTGAGGCTTCTCGAAGTTTTAATGAGAGAGGGGCATCCCATGTGTCTTTAGATGGGTTGTCCTTGCCAGCTTCCTGGAATGATTCTCGTACCAACATCACTCCCTTCTGTTTGGCTGGTGAGACAAGACCAACCGGGTCATATAATGCGGCAATCTGGCTAAGAAGTATGCGTCGGGTAAGGGGATTTGGTGTTCCTTCCCTGACATCCTCCATGCTCAGATTAAATCCTGTCCTCATTTTCCCTCTTTTCTTAGAGAAGTTGATAGAAGTCAGCAACCGAAGCTTGTCTGTCTCAGGTTCATAGCCGACCCCAAGTGCTTTGTTCTCCCCATCATGCATTTGGTTGGGCAGTACCAGGGTCCTGGGTACAGTTGTTTCAGCAGGGGCTCCACTCCTCCCACTTTGGTGTGACCGAACCCACGGTTTGAGGAAGAAACCTCCTGCTTTCAAAATCTCCTCCACCCCTTTGTTGATCCTCTCCAGCGTCTTGAGGTCATCGTGTGAGGTCAGGATGTCATCCACATAGCTGTCCTCAGTCAGAGCTCGCCGTTCTTCAATCATATCAGCAAACTGAGGAAGGTTGGCCGTCTCCTTCATTGCAACTTGGGCGATACATCCTGCGGGTTTATCACCGATATTAACTCTGACGACTGCAAACACCTCAATGTCGTCCTCAGGGTCTCTCCAGAGAAAGCGGTGGAGATGAACTTCATCATCTTTCAGCCACACTGAGTTATACATCTTTTTTACGTCACCCAGTGCGGCATGAAGTCCACTCCTGAACCTCAGAAGGACACCTCTGATGGGATTGAGTACATCGGGACCCTTGTGAAGGAGATCATTTAGACTTATGCCTCGGAACTCTTGGCTACTATTCCACACAATTCTCACAGGGGTTGAGGAGGAGTGAGGGTTCGGTGCAACTAGATGGCTGATGTACCATTTAGGTCCTTCCCAGTTGTTAATTTCCTCCCTTGTGAGTTTTGCAGCAGCCCCTCTAGAAACCATTTCATGTATTTGTTCTTTGTATGCAGCCTTCCACACAGGTTCCTTCTCCAGACGTTTCTCAGTGTTTCTGAAGGTTGCCTCCACTGCCTGCCGATTGTCTGGCAGTGTTGTGAGGTCGAGGTTTGTCTTCCAGGGATAAGCTGCATCCCAGTGGGGAGAGTTACTGTGTTTGTCCGCCAGCACGTATGTTAGGCATTCTTTTATCTTTTCCAGGTCCCGCTCTTCCTTGAGGGTCATTTCTTTTCCTCCAGGGGGGCACCTACCACACTTGCAGCCGCCACATTGAGGACTGCACGCAGCTCCGATGCTGTCCCACCTGAACCACTCGAAGACCTCTTTGTTGGCGGTTGCGGTGCTCCGGACAAGCGCATTCACTTCCTCTTCTTGAGGTATGATGGTCTCTTTATACGCCATCGAGGCTGATCTCATGGTCCTTGCAAGGTGAGTTTCAGAGCGGTACACGGCCAGGTCGACTGTCTCAAAGAGATCGGGATGGGTTCCCCCAACAGTCTTTCCCAGCGGGCCGTCCCAGAGAACGAGGTCTCCCACAATCTTGATTGGCTGGGGAACAAGACGACCTTCCCGGTGACTGATAAGGAGGTCAATTTTTGTGGGACGGACCAGTTCGTCTCTGGGTACATTGGGGAAGAACTTCTGCAGTTGCTCGGCAGTGACTGATTGAGTCACCTCCGCGATGTTTTCCAGGCCATAGCAGAGAATTCTATGCTCTGCCACTTTTCCCTTGGATGTCTTTACCTTCAGCCACAGGGAATATCTTTTGGTCAGGACAGTCTTCTTCATCCCCCCGACTCCATGGACTATAAGTCTGATGTTCTCACCGCACAGTCCAAGGCGATCGGCTGTTTCATTGGTGATATAATTGGTATCAGATGCGAGGTCGATTAGGGAGCCAATTAGGCAACCCGAGTTTGTCATCACTTCCATCAGCATCATCACCACTGGATGTTCTTGCAGTCCATCTCCAGCCTTGGCGCATACAGTTGATGATATTTTGTTTGAGAACGCATTTTTGTATTTCTCTCTTTGTTCTGGAGTAAGCTCTGCCAGAAACTCCTCTTGTTTGTTGGTTAGGCCAAGTTTCTTTCCTCCAATTTTTATGGTGCTCTGCTCTTCACTGCTGCTGTCCTTCTTTGGAGTCGGTGGCTTAGGAAACAGAAGGTAATTGTGGTCCGACACCCCTCCTTTCCGACAGTCTACTTTTGGGCAGAGGTATCTGGGTGTGCATCCTTTCCCATCCTTGGGGTGGGGCCGCAAACACTTGGAGCACAACCCTAGCTTTTTCACATGGGCCCTTTTTCTTAAGAGATCTTGCTCCCTGAAGACCTTGCACGCAAATAGCTTGCCGGCATGGGAGTCATCTTCACAGACAGTACAGCTGGAATAGTCGTCCTTCTGACCTGCTGTGGATTTAGTGAAAGCCTTCCTCCCTCTCTTATCCGGGTAGTCTGTAGCACCCTTTTCCACAGGGCCTTTGTCTGCAGGGCTTGGCTCCAACTGATCCAACTCTTCAAGAATCTCCTCCTGCTTCTTCAAGAATCCTAGGAGGCAATCAAAATGATACAGTGGAGAGAACCTGTTTACCGGGTCAGTTTTGTGCATAATCCACTCCTTCTTGAGCGAACTGGGAAGCTTGCTTTCAAGAGATTGAGCAACAACACGGTTCTTCACAGCGTCCTCTTCACCAAGAATCTGAAGGTTGCACAGTGCCCTTTCCACAGCCTGGATCAATTCAATGGTTCTTCTTGGATTGTTTCCTTTGACTGGGGGAAGAGACTGGACCTCGTTAGTGATCATTAGGACTGTTTTCGCTCTGTTCCCGTATTTGCTGTCCAGTAACCTGAACATATCGTCGGCGGATCCACAGCTAGATAAGACGAGATCCTTCTTGACCTTTTCATGGAGACTATTTAATAAGTGGAACTTTTTTATACATTCCACACCTTGTGGGTTACCCAATTCTTGTAGGTCCTCCCACTCAATCTTCCAGCGGTAATAGTCCCTCATGTCACCAGAGAAAGTGGGTAGCCGTGCTCTTTCAAGGCTGATTTGAGGCTTGAGATTAAAGTTTCCTTTGGTCCTTTCCGGGCTGCTTTGCTGTAAGAGAGGCCGGGTGTTCATGTCACGTTTATCCGTGTACGTTTTGGGCTTCAGCTTGAAATCGGCAGACATGACAGGGAGAGAGAGGAAAGAAGCATCTTGTATCGGCTCACCAACCGTGCTGCTATCATCTCCCAGGTTTCTTTCTCTACCCTTTACTTGGTCTGCTTCGTCCTCCTCCAGTTTGTCAGACAACGCCAGGACTCTCTTCTTTAGTGTCTTGTGGCGTGTTCTGAGATCTAATTCCTTCGGACCAGGAACCAGCTCCTTCCACTCTACCAGCATTTCTCCGAGTTCAATGACCTCTCTTTCAAGACCTCTATTTCTTAGCCTGCGGTACTTGATTGACTTCCGAGGGTTAACTTCCTCTTCCTCTGCCTGAGTAATGGCCGACTCAGCTGTTTTAGCCTGCTTAAAAAACGCCTCCTCTGCATAGCTGGTCCAAAAGGTTTCCTGGGTGACTCTCTTTACCTCGAGGAACCTGTTCTCACACTCCGCTGTCTTTACATCAATTTGGTTTGCAGATGCTATGACCTCTTCATCCGTTGATTCCCTCAGGGCTTCAGCATACTCATGTCCCGCATCTGTGACTTTAGAAAAGTCTGTCCTGAAAATCTTCCATTCCCTGAGGACTTCAGTCGCTTCCAAGAGTCCCGGTTTGGTGAGAGTATGAGCCCTTTTGGTGAATGAAGCCTGTGCTCTTGATCGCACACTTTTAAGCTTTTCCAAGTCTGCCATTGTTACTCCCTTTGTGTTGACTGGAGAGCTTTCACTGCCAATGTGTATACACGCTCTTTTATCCTTGATCAACGGGCAGTTTGATTGGTGACAAACTTGGGGTCAGTCACAGAAGTGAGAGGCCAGCTGTTCCTGTGTTGATTGAGCTTCCTTAATGAAGCGGTCCGTGGCTTTTTTGTGCTGCACTTAATCCAGTGCAGTGGGCCGCGGTTTATAACTGTTCGGTTCGTTAAAAATCTCCCCACCAAACGGGGCGTCAGGAGAGGACACGTTGTTGTAACTCGTTGTGGTTTTTTTATTTACTCTTATTAATTTTTCACATACAGTTGATTAGTCCACAAATAGCAGGTTATAAACCTGTAGAAATAGAAAAGCTATGGTGTAAACATCAATATTTATAGCCACATACATAATATACCATAAATTCTGAATAATATACAAATATAAATAAAATATAAATTTCAATATAGTCAGTATTTAATATTATAAATATTATAATATACTTAGTGTTTAATTTTAATGACTAAACAAAGCACATAAACACAGAAATGCAACAATTTCACACACACCAAATGTACATCAATGTCAATGTTACACATTAAACCAATAGCCCTAAACCACAAAAGTGTTCTCAGTATGTTGGCTTAAAGTGAAAGACAGTGAGTGTAGTTTTAAGTAGCAACGCTGAGCATAGCAATCCATTACCAATGTAAAGTGATTAACTACATTACCCATCCACCACCGCAAACAGGAAGTAACTCGTGTGACAGTGAAACGCTCCAATTTCAAACATTTGCTGGAATATAGCCACGGATACTATCGAGCCGACAACGTTAAACATTAGACCGCAAACAAGGTTTTATCCGCGTGACCAAAGTAACAGTTATCAAGCATACAAACAGCGCACATATACAGAGGCAGCACAGCGGTAGCGCAAACAGATAAACAAACTTAAACCGCAGCTCAATGGATAGAAACAGCAGCTTACCGGTGGCGCATCTCTCCTGACGAGACAACATGCCAAAACAAGTACTCGCTCCCGCTTATAGCTCGTGCTCATTCATTACTGGATTCTAACACACTGCTTTGGGATTTTACTGGTCCACGTTTCAACTCTTGACTGGCCCATGCTTCAATCAGGTAAGTGAACCTCCCACCTATTAACCTACGTTACATTGCTGCTGAACACCCGCAACGTAGTGAACGCAACAGTTACCATGACCTCAAGCCGGTATTTAGCAAACAGAGGGCCACCATGCTACCACCCCATAGACCTTACGATTGCCCCATCGACCTGTTTCCAGGCACCTGCCCCCCCAGGGGTTGGATCTTTTCCCTATCTCCTCCCGAACGAGCTGCTATGGATACCTACATCAAGGACGCACTGGCAGCAGGCCTCATTCATCCATCCACCTCGCCCGCGGGAGCAGGTTTTTTCTTTGTGGCCAAAAAAGACGGTGGATTACGTCCATGCATTGACTACCGGGGACTCAATACCATAACCGTCCTCGACCGCTACCCCCTACCCCTGATGGCCACAGCGTTTGAGCTGCTCCAGGAAGCAGCCATCTTCACTAAGCTTGACCTGCGGAACGCATACCATCTTGTGCGGATCAGACACGGTGACGAGTAGAAGACCGCTTTCAACACGCCTACTGGTCACTACGAATACTTGATGATGCCCTTCGGCCTGACCAACGCCCCGGCTGTGTTCCAAGCGCTCATAAACTATGTTCTTAGGGATATGCTTAACATCTTCGTGTTCGTTTACTTGGATGATATCCTCATCTTTTCGAGCTCCCTGCAAGAACACACTAAGCATGTCAGACAAGTACTCAAACGCCTCCTAGACAGCCATTTGTAGGTTAAGCCGGAGAAATGTGAATTCCATTCCTCCCGAGTACAATTCCTGGGATTTGTAGTGGAACCCGGTCGAATCCAAATGGACTCCAGGAAGGTAGAGGCGGTGGCGGATTGGCCCACCCCTAATTCTGTTAAGGAAGTTCAGCGTTTCCTGGGCTTCACAAACTTTTACCGCAAGTTCATCAAGAACTTCAGCTTGGTGGCAGCTCCTCTCTCAGCTTTAACCAAGGGTAGCAACGCAAGGTTTCTGTGGGGAAAAGAAGTTGAGACGGCCTTCCAAGGACTCAAGCAGCGCATCCTCTCTGCTTCCATCCTGACACTACCTACAGCAGATGAACCTTTTGTGGTGGAGGTAGATGCCTCAAAGGTTGGTGTTGGAGCTGTCCTGTCTCAGAGGGGTGAAGACAAGAAGCTCCACCCTTGCGCCTTCTTCTCACATCGGCTTACCCCGGCCGAGAGGAATTACGATGTGGGGGATCGTGAACTCCTAGTGGTTAAGATGGCATTGGAGGAGTGGAGACACTGGCTTGAGGGGGCTTCTCAACCGTTTCAAGTGCTTACGGACCACAAAAATCTGGAGAATATCCAGCAGGCGAAACGGTTGAACTCCAGACAAGCTCGATGGTCTCTTATTTTTTTTTTCAATCGATTTCAGTTTATTCTCACCTATCGGCCCGGGTCGAAGAATCTCAAACCGGACACCTTGTCCCGAGTCTACGCTCCTGCCGTTCGAGAAGATACTGATATGCCTGTCCTTCCTACCGCTACCGGGTGCAGTGGTCCTGGCAGTATCTGGTGGACTGGGAAGGCTACGGTCCCGAGGAGCGCTCCTGGGTTCCTGCCAAAGACATACTGGACCCTGACCTCATTCGACAGTTCAGGGCCCTCCACCCCGAGAAAGCTAGTAGGAGCGTCAGGAGCCGTTCCTAGAGGGGGGATTCTGTCAGCATTCGGCTGGGGTTTTCCGTTTTTGGCCGCTAGAGGCCACCATTGTGTTTTTTGTCTTATTTTGTTTTCCCTTGTATCCAGTAATCATTTGCACCTGTGCCTCGTTTCCCTTGTATGTATTTAAACCCTTTGTTTTCCTCAGTTCTTTGCTCTGTGTTTGTATGTTAGCACCCAGCCTTATGCGAAGCTGTGAATGTTTGTTGCTCCAGTTCGACTCTCTTGTGGAACTCTGTTTTGGTACTTTTTTTTTTTTTTTTTTTTTTACTTTTTCTACTTTCCTTGTGGATTAACCTTTTGACTTTTTTTTTTTTCTCTTGGAATTACTTTTGACGTTGTGGATTTATATATTTTTTTTGTCTGAAGAACTTTACTTTTTCATTATTAAAACACCGTCTCTAGTATTGCTGTGTCTGCCTCATCTTCTGGGTTCTGCTGACTATTAGTGGCTCAGTTTGCTAAGTTTCTCACACCGGAGACCCGAGTTCGTATCCGGGTCCTGACAAAAAGTGTACATATTAGTTCCAAAAGTGTACATATTAGTTCCAAAAGTGTACATATTAGTTCCAAAAGTGTACATATTAGTTCCAAAAGTGTACATATTAGTTCCAAAAGTGTACATATTGGTACCAAAAGTGTACATATTAGTTCCAAATGTGTACATTAGTACCTAAATGGTACATATTAGAACCCTTTTGAAGGGTACTGTCCCAGTGACAGCTTTAGTAGGCCCTACCTTTTTTTCTGAGAGTGAAACTGAACAATTCTCCAGTTTAAAGATGTTTAAAAAGAATATTTCATTATTGATTGAGCAGTATTGGGAGAGAGCTTTAGCGTTAGATTCATATTGTTGCCTGTGGGAGCTGATGAAGTTTGAAATGGCTAAATATTTCCAAAAATTTGGTAGTAACTTAAAAGAGTTGAAGAAAATAAGGTGATGTCTAAAACTGCAATACTTTCTTCTAAACCCCCAGAGCTGCTTTCTGAATCTGATGAGCTTGAGTATGCTGAACTGCACTGTACATTAGATGAGCTGTACACTTATAGAGCGCAGGGTGCTTATGGGTAATTCTCCAACTAGGAGCACTTTTGGCACTGTGAGCGTATGGAAAATTCACTCTCTTAAAACACACTTAAAACAGTCTTCCTTCCTTCATGTGTCTTCTAACACAATATTGGGCAGTTTTAGAATTCCATGCAATATTATTATTTTTAACAGTTTTTGTGAAGAGCGCTTTCAAAGATGTAATTTCCACCACTTTTCAATTTATGTATTTTATTACAATATAATATTGTAAAACTGATTATGTAAGATTATGTATCAGTCAACAACATCAGTGGCTGCCTAATCATGTAACAAAATAATTCTTAATACTTCATGAACTTAATACATTTTTAAAGTTGCTAAATGCCACATGTTGCTAGGAATTGGGATTTTTACCTACAACATTTCATTTTTGCTAAGGTCAATGTTTATTATAAGTCACTCACACATATATTGTAAGTAATGAACTATTAATACTTGATTTAAAATACATTTAGATTCACATAATTTGTTATTCTTTTTTCTTTTCTTTTTTTTCTTAAAAACTGTGTAGTGGAAAGTGGTGGAAATGACGGTTTATGGTGGAAAGATTGTTTCTGTTTATTTTTACTTAAATTGCCAGTCCAAAATATTTTTTAATTTGTGTGTGTGTGTTCATGTTCAAATTTCAATTCTCTCTGTGCAAATGTCATTAGCCTGTACTTCTGGAGAATTTTAGAAGACATAATTTTGGCAATCAGACTGAGAAATGATGGTGTTTTGAAAGGTTAGAGTCCTCCTTAGTTTTTTTTGGTCCCTCCGCCATTTGTCTTGCCGCTTTACTCTGTGGTGAGTCATTGTGACAGATTATTTTCTGTAGTCTGGCAAACCTTTTCTTATATTTTTCGATTAGGCATCACCCAGCTGTATATTAACCACAGACACATCTCTGAAAAGCTTTGATCTATCTCTCCTCACTTTCTTCCTACCCCTGGATGTAGATCTTTCCACTATGGGGGGAGTGTGTGGTGTGTCTGGCGGCGTAGTGGCCGACACAGCGTTTGCTATACTCCACTGTTTTCTTTTTCTTTCCTTCTCCTTACTGGAGACCTCTAAGACTGGTGTCACTATTCCTCTTTCTTTTTTCCTGTGATATCTTTCTCTGTCCTTTTCTATTTTCTGTTGATATTTAACTGGATCGGCTTTTATTCTGTCCCTGTATTCCTGTGACTTCTTGGCCATCGCATTCGGCATCTTAAATATAAATATAGATAAATAAAAATAAACATGCCTCTTGTTAAATTTAATTAGACTAATTAAAATAAGCAAAAATAACACAATTGTTTAATATTTTGTCACAACTTAATTTAATTGTGTTCAATCAACCTAATATATTTAAAACTGAAGTTAACTTACTTAATTTGTGTGAAAACTACATTAATCATTTTTGTTGACAACTAACTGGGCAGTGGATCTGTAGTTCCCAGCATGCTTTGCAAGGGACTGCATTAGGAGGGTAAATTTAGGGATTAAAGTGTTATTTTATGTGTTTTTCTGTAAATGGAAAGATGTTGTTAGTTAATGTTAGTGTTTAATATTCAGTTATGTTAGAAACTTATAGGACTTTCTGTAATGTTTTTGAATTTTGTGGTTACCATTATGCAGAAGAGTGGCGACTGTGTTTAGTTTAGAGCTGTGGCCACTCAGTATACATACATTAAACCTCATTTGCAGACCTGCATAAGAAATATTCAATATTCTTCTGTAAAAGGTGGTTTTAATTAAATTGAACACTAGTAACTTCTTTCATTGGAAATAACTGCAGAGTCAAATTAGCTAAAATTATAGTGTTTTGGCGATTTTAGGCGGAGCAAAAATTAAATGTAGTCAACCTGACAAAACTTTAAATGAATTTAAGTTCATACAACAAGATTACAACAAATAATTTCAAACAAATTAGATTTTGTTGGAAAAATGTCATTCATTTTCGTGGAAAAGTTTTCCTTAATTTAATCAGGTTTGTTCAACAGCTTATTTTTTTGAGTGCACTGGAATGGTGATATATAAAGGTCTCGGTCCAAAAGCACAATATGTCATGAGAACATGCAAATAGCGCGCACAAACGGCATATATCATGTCCAAAGCTACGCCTGTAACTTCCCAGAGGTGGAAATGACATTTTAGCAGTTTTTCTGCAATATTAGCACACCCTCATGTCAGGCTTAGCTACTTTTGGACTTAGCATGTTGTTTACTCGTAATAAACATAAATACATTATTTTCATATTTGTTGTACATAATTCATCCGAACTACAGCCAAGGTGGAAATGACGATGAATAAAAATACTCTGTATAAAAGCTTGAGTTACCTTGATTTATTTTCTTGTGCTGAAGAGCACATGTGCCTGAAGTTTCATTGTCAACTAATATGTCCTTTTCACTATTATTTCCATGGTTACCAAGTAAATAAAATATTTAAGGTGGATCTTTTGAGGTGGATTTTGTTAAGGGAGGTGGAAATGAAGGAAAACCTGGGGACAGCCTTATTTTATTCCAAAAATAGTTTAAAATTGTGATATACATGTGGAATTTCGATGTATGATATTATTTCTCTTTTTTTCAGCTATCAGCTACCGGAAGTTAGAGGACGCTGGCGCGTTTTGGCTGCCGGCGAGGAGGTGGCATCGCGGTCATCCACCGCAGCGATATCTCCATCCGCCCCATCCCCATCCCGGTTGTATCCTCATTTGAACACTTGGCTTTCAGACTTCCTGGTTCCCAATCACTCACTGCTGCAGTCATTTACCGCCCTCCCAAAACTTGCCCATCGTTTCTTTCTGATTTCACTGACTTCGTAACTCAGCTGTCCTCCATTTCTCCGTCCGTTCTCCTCATTGTTGACTTCAACAGTCATATCGACTCTCCGGCAGCAAAATTCACATCTGACTTTTTGGACATTTTAAACTGCCTCAACCTCACCCAGCATGTCACTTCACCCACACATAATCATGGACATATCCTGGACCTGGTCTGTTCCACACCCTCCCTCACCATACATAACCTTTCATTGACCGACCTCACAATTTCTGATCATCTGGCCATCACCTTGGATATCATTACCCCCTCTCCTACCGTCAAACACACAAGAACAATTACATTTCGAAACCTGAAATCCATTAGTCCCATCTCTCTCACCTCCTCCATATCCCATGCCATCTCTACTTCTTCGCTTCCCTCTGATCCGATTGCCTCTGATCTAGTCAACTTCTACAACCACACACTCTCAACCTGCCTCAACCAAATAGCCCCCCTTAAAACTGCCTCAGTCTCCTTCTCCACCTCTGCACCTTGGTACACCCCAGATCTTCACATTCTCAAAAGACAAAAAAGACAACTTGAAAGGATCCATAAAAAATCCGGTCTCACTGTCCATGCCCAAGCCTACAAACACGCCATAACCGCATACAATTCTGCTCTCAAAACTGCCCGGTCCAACTTCTACTCACAACTCATCCACTCAAATTCTTCCGACCCCCGCACACTATTCTCCACATTTGCAAAACTGACCAAACCCAAGGACAATATAACCTCCACATTCACTACAGACAAATGCAATAACTTCCTGTCATCCTACCATACCAAAATCCATACCATACACTGTTCACTAGCATCCACTTCCTCCGCTTCTCCTCCTTCTGAATTTCAACTCACTCCGCTCACACACCACAGCTTTTCCTCCTTCTCTCTTCTGTTTCCCTCCGACACCTCCAAACTCCTCTCAACCATGAAATTCTCCAACTGCCAGCTTGACCCGATCCCTTCTCCCCTCCTCAAAACCTGTCAACAAATCCTCATCCCTCTCATCACCATCATCGTCAACACTTCCCTTACATCTGGATCTGTTCCATCCCCGCTAAAACTTGCGTCCATTACACCCCTCCTGAAAAAACCTGGCCTCAACCCTGACAATCTGGACAACTTCAGACCCATCTCCAATCTCCCGTTACTTTCAAAAATTCTGGAACGCGCCGTCATCACACAACTCCACCAACATCTCCACTCCTCTCAACTCTTCGAAACATTTCAATCCGGATTCCGTCCACACCACAGCACAGAAACAGCACTTCTTAAAGTCACAAATGATCTCCTCATTGCTGCTGACTCTGGTTCCATATCCATCCTCCTTCTCCTCGACTTCTCCGCTGCATTTGACACAATAGACCAGGGGTCGCCTCTCCCCTGCAATAGACCATACCGTCCTCCTCCATCGTCTTAAATCTATTGGCATCTCAGGCACAGCACTTCTCTGGTTCACCTCCTACCTCTCTGACCGTCACCACTTTGTCTCTGTTAACAACTGCAACTCCCACACCTCCCCTGTCACCCATGGTGTCCCCCAAGGTTCCGTGCTCGGCCCCCTCCTCTTCACCATCTACATGCTTCCCCTCGGTCAGATCATCCGCCACCATGGACTTCATTTTCACTGCTACGCCGATGATACCCAACTCTACATGTCCACCAAATCCATCACCCCGGCTATCCTCTCCACCATCACCAATTGCATTTCCGACATTAAAACCTGGATGGACAATAACTTTCTTAAACTCAACAGAAATAAAACAACTCCTCATCACTGGCCCAAAATCTCTCCTCCCTTCTATTCAGAACTTTACTCTCCTTATCGACGGACATAATGTCACCCCCTCCCTCTCTGTCTGAAACCTTGGTATCATAATGGACTCCACCCTCTCATACCGAACACACATCAACCATATCACTAAACTATCCTTCTTCCACCTCCGCAACATTGCCCGCTTTCGCCCCTCCTTTACCCTGTCAACAGCTGAAATCCTCATTCACGCATTCATAACTTTAAGACTTGACTACTGCAATAACCTTCTTTACGGACTTCCTACCAATCAACTACAAAAACTGCAATACATCCAGAAATCACCCACACCCGGTCCAGAGAACACATCACCCCCGTTCTCCAGCAGCTCCATTGGCTACCTGTTCATTATCACATTCAATATAAGCTCCTCCTCCTCACCTACAAGTCCCTCCATAACCTGGCCCCGCCCTACCTCACTGAGCTCCTGGAACAGCACCAACCCACCCGCCACCTCCGCTCAGCTGGCACCAACCGCCTCACTCCGATCGTCCGCACTAACCGCCGGACCTTGGGGGACCGAGCCTTCGCTATCACCGCCCCCACCCTCTGGAACTCACTCCCTACATCCATTAGAAACTCCGACTCACTACCAAACTTCAAATCAGTACTCAAAACCCACCTGTTCAAACTAGCTTTTCCTTAAAATCCCTTTTGTTTTGTTCTGTTTTATTCCCCATGTAAAGCGTCTTTGAGTGTCCAAAAAAAGCGCTATACAAGTGTGATGTATTATTATTATTTATTATTATTATTTTATTTGTCCTTAAGAAAAACATGTTACAGTTTTTCTCGATTGTTTACACACATTTTCTGAAAGCATGCCTCATATTCTCAGAACTCTACACAACTACTTTCTTGCTCCTCGGTCTCCATGCTTTCCCTGGTATAGGGCAATTTTTTACAAGAGTGATTGGTATGGTGAAGGTGACACCACATCGGATCACTAAGGGCGGAACTCTCGGTACCAAGAAGTGTGATCAATTGAGATAGATCACTGTGTTGTTTTGGTTATTCTGGAGGAGGTTCACCCTTTGCTCATGCTTGCTTTAACAATGTAGATTGTTTCAAAATGTTGTCTAAGTCCAACATTGGCGAACAACCGGTCGGGGGTTTGGGATCGAACCCCACCGGTATTGCAAGATCCCCACCCTATCCCCAGGCCAGGGATGCGGGTGTCTGCAAGAGGCCTCCGATTGCTGGTAACGCCGCTTTGGGAGTACGATTTAAAGAAAGTTCTGTGGTTCTGACTCGCCTAGGACCGAGGCGGTCAGTCGTTGAGAATGTGACAGCCACGAACGATGAACAGATGGTTAACATTACGGTTGTCGGTTCGCAGGAAAGGTTCGTGGTTCTGACTGGCCCGGGACCGGGTCGTTGAGAATGGGACAGCCACGAACAATGATCAGCTTGGTAGCACGAGTCTAGCCAGAGACTCCCTGGGAGCGGGGCAACCCGACGCTACCCCTCGGAGGGACCTCCGTCAGGTCCCCCCAGCGGATGAGGCACAGGAGGGATCTTCTGGGGTGGTGATTACATTGCCGCTCCAGGGTTTCACCTGTGCCTTATGTGGCGTGTCGGCAGACACTTGGACGTGGGCGCAAAAGCACTTTGCAACCCGTCACGGCAATGTGTCTGTTAGATACAGTTGCCGGTCGTGTGGAAAAACCTCTCACCTCGGGCAATCTATTGCTTGTCATATTCCACGGTGTAAAAAGCCGAGACGGGCGCGGCAACGAAGGATTATGTGTGAAGGTTGTGAGGAGACCTTCTGTACGGTGAGAGCGCGAAGTATACATGAAATGCACGTCCACCCCAATATTCACAACGAGAAAAGGATCGTAGAGGCAAAGAAGAGGGGTGGTTCTGCTGTTGAGCAGACAGGTGAGGAGGCTGAGGCTTCAGCCGCCCAGATGATCGTGGAAGGAGGTACCCCGGACGGGGTACTTCCTCCGAAACGCATACGGCTTACAGAGGACTGTGGAGTACCGTCGGAGCCTGTTGCGAGCCCGTCGGTCCCCCCAAAGAACCCCACCTTGCCAGAGGGTGGTCTCCGGATCCTTCTCCAGGAGATAGCCCGTAAAATGGTGAGCGAGGCGGGGGGCGACGACACGGATCACATCCACGTCCTTAAAGCCTGGTTGGATGGCAACGACCAGTTGCCCGAGCTGGTTGAGGCGGCGACGCACAGGATGCTCCGGGACTGGGGGCCCGGAGGGAGAGGTAGCCCCAGACAGGCAACTCGAAGGGCTGGAAGGGCGCCAAGGAATGGCAGGTCGCGCCGACATAAATATCTCGCCAGACGTCGCGCATTCTCTGACTGCCAATTCCGTTATGTGAAGGACCGAGCCCGCCTGGCGAAGTTGATATTGAATGGCAACGATGCAGAGAGTTGTCCAATACCCCGGGACACAATTTACAACTAACAAATATGCATCTGATTCTAACTGAACTGAAATTTGTGTGACCAGTATGGAACATGAATCAGTCTGTGTCGGTGGCTCAGCCCCCAGTGAGGGTATGATAAAAAAATAATAAGTAACTCTTTAGTTTAGGGTTTAATGCTCACTATTAACTTGTTTCATTAACATGCAGATGGCAGGGTTTTTTCATCACTGAGGTCACGAATGTGAGATATGCTAGTTAGGGGGGTTCGGAGGCACCCCTGAGAAAATTTTGATTTCTCTGATCTACATATGTGCATTTTAAGATGTTTTGAAGGCCAAAAAAATTGGATAACAATAGCTTTAAAACCATGTCAGTGGGCAGCTGAATATTTTTCTCTCCTCATCAGCATCACACTCCTATTCTCTTAGTTTTTCTCTTGCTCTGTCTCTTCCCCTCCTAAAGCTGAGCTTTGACCGATAGAGGCTTTTCATTTTTGTCTGTCAGTGAAAAAAGTAAACAGGGTCAACTGATAGGTTGATTTATTAATCATTTTGTCAGATGCATTCATTTACTGAAAGCTACTAGGAAAGCTAGCTAGCCTAACTAAGTTTATTGAATTCATTCACAATAGTACATGTACACATTCATTATTGATCTTATTCCTAATACAGGGCCGTATACAGGGCTTTATAATCAAAGAGGTCCTACATTTAAGGTTATTAGGGGGTTTACATTTTTTATTTCTCGGATATGTCCATTTCAAGACGTTTGAAGGCCAAAAAAGGATAAGAAATAGCTTTAAAACCATGTCAGCAGGCAGTAGATGATACCTGCTCTCACTTCTTATCCATCACTCTTTCTTTTTCTCTCAGTCTCCTCATCTTGCCATCTCTTCTCCCTACCTAAAGCTGAACTTTTTTAATTTACTGAAGGCTACAAATTGTATATTAATTCTCAACATGTACACATTCATTATTAATCTTGTGCCTATGATGAAAACGGCTTTGTTAATGATAATGTCCCCTCCCAATGACAGTAAACTAATTATTAGTCACATTACAGGCCTATTTTCAGTTCCAAATGGCGAAATTTGACAAAAGTATATTCATTTGCCTGATTATTTTTGTCATTTGTTTCACATTTATGACCTAAAAAAGCTGTCAAATATGAAATGTTTAGTTTAGCTAATGTTGTGGAAATTCTTTTCTCAACTTTTCTCAATAATTGTAAGACAGTAGGATATCTCAAAGGTTAACAAAGATCAGCTTTATTTCTTGCAAGAAAGGCTGTTCACACATCAGTCAGAGTCTGATATGAGAAGCGCGTCGACTTCTCCTTTTTGCCAGCTTATATACACAAAACACATCCTGGTCTGTCTCAAAAGATCGCCTTAGTTACCTTAAAAGGAAATGTCTTTGTTCAAGATCTCTTTGTCCAACATAAATTCTATCTAGACAGAACAATATCACGTCTACAAAAGTTTCCTGTTTTTAGCTGCAGCTTTTTCACACATTTTGCTTATCTCTATTTCTATCAAAGCTGCGCACATACTTTTCACACTTGGAGTACACAAAAGGACATTTGAAGTACAAAAGGTCACTTGAGTACTCATAGTCTCTTTGCTACCCAAAACATTTTGTTCCTGCAAGCTTATATGATTATATTTCTTTAAATGCTCATGAATAAAAATAAAGTAAAAGATGTTAATACAAGTGGTACACGTCTAAAAGTAAAAACACATCTAAGAGTAAAAGAACACATCTAAAAGTAAAAGAACACATCTAAATGTAAAAGAACACATCTAAAAGTAAAAGAACACATCTAAATGTTAAATTTCTATTACACTACTTACATCTTATCTCGCACTTGACCGTAAACTGAAGCGTCGAGTCGCTCTGCTCAAATTCGCGCTCAGCAGCTTCTTGTGAACATAAAGCCCGCCTACTTTGATTTGATTGGTCATCTCAATATTCTGACATTGACGAGCACCGCAGACCAATGAGACTCAGATGAACACACACACCCCCGTCCTCTCTGTTTCTGACGTGCTCGGCACCGCTTCGGATTGAAGATGAAGAACGCGCTGAATCTGATTATAACAAGACTGAAGCGAACACTATTTCAGATAGCCCGTCGGGCAGGCCGGTTATGCATTTTGGTAGCCCAACTGGAAAACACTATAGCCCCGGGACGTCGGGCAGGCGATTTTGCGAGCCCTGCTCATGCTGTATATTAACATGCTAACGTTTTTCAGGATCATTTGAATGTCTTTATGAAGTGGGACGGAAACTGAAATCCAGAGGCGATCGCAGTGATTATAAGGGAGTTCGAATCTCGGATGGCAAACGAGTATGTTGCTCAAACTTTTCCCCTCTTGTTTCCTTCTATCTTTAGTCTTTTAGTCCTGACATAAACATCAGTGTTTACAGTTTTCATCAGAAATGTATAGATTGTAGATAACCATGCACACAAACAAAAATGGATCAGATTACTTACGTTTGCAACTATTTTCTTCATTCACAAAAGTCTCCCACTAGCACACATATAAACCAGTTATATTGCATGTATGTCCTGAAAAATCAAGACGTCCTGGTTCTGGAATGGCCACATCACAGAATGACCTTGTTGGAGTTCTGCCAACGAAACCGAGGTTCCCTGACGGAACACGTAGTGAAAAACATCGTTCAGCAGCTCGTTGTTGCGCTGCAGCAGTGCCTGGATCAAGGTGTTTATCACAAAACACACATGAAGAACGTTCTCATCTACCCAAACACCCTGAAAGTGAAGCTGACGGACTTCGGAGACGCACTGATCCTTGAAGAAAGACGTGAGTCGGCTTCTCGCACACCGTTCACTGTTGATGTGTTTGATGATGTTTTACTAAACACTGGAAATGTATTCTTACAGGTGCTGATGAACCCATATTAAGCTCAGAGGTCAGAAAGTCAGCTGAGTGGGTCCCGACTGAGGACATACACATACTGCTGGATCAGCTGGTCAAAAGAATAGGCCGTTGGTTTTGGCAAAGGTCACGTCTGTCCAAAGGTGAGACCAACAACAAGAACGAAATGGAAATAACATTGCTTAAAAACATGAAGAGCTCAGTAAAATTATTAGTGTCAATGATGAGCAAAGTGTAAAACACAGCGGATTGACAATGAATGTTTAGCAGTGAATAAATGTTCATGGGCATCGTGAGAATATCATAGTAACAGCAAGAAATGCTGTGTATTTCATGGTAACATGACCTTACATGAACTACATTTCTCAAAATCTGTTTGTGAGTGTCTATAAGGACAAATGTGACTAATCAACTGTCTTCTGAAAACTTTGACAGAATGCCTGGATCTTCTTGAGAAACTTCATGACAGTGGGTCACGGATCACCTTAGATAACATTTTACATCATGACTGGTTCAAAGTGATGAAGATGTTGTCCAGGGCGGAGCAGGCAGTTCAGGCGACCAGGGCGAGGCAGGCAGTTCAGGCGACCAGGACGGAGCAGGCAGTTCAGGCGACCAGGACGGGGCAGGCAGTTCAGGCGACCAGGACGGGGCAGGCAGTTCAGGCGACCAGGGCGAGGCAGGCAGTTCAGGCGACCGGGGCGGAGCAGGCAGTTCAGGCGACCAGGGCGAGGCAGGCAGTTCAGGCGACCGGGGCGGAGCAGGCAGTTCAGGCGACCAGGACGGGGCAGGCAGTTCAGGCGATCGGGACGGAGCAGGCAGTTCAGGCGACCGGGGCGGAGCAGGCAGTTCAGGCGACCGGGGCGGAGCAGGCAGTTCAGGCGACCAGGGCGAGGCAGGCAGTTCAGGCGACCGGGGCGGAGCAGGCAGTTCAGGCGACCAGGACGGGGCAGGCAGTTCAGGCGATCGGGACGGAGCAGGCAGTTCAGGCGACCGGGGCGGAGCAGGCAGTTCAGGCGACCAGAGCGGAGCAGGCAGTTCAGGCGACCAGGGCGAGGCAGGCAGTTCAGGCGACCAGGGCGAGGCAGGCAGTTCAGGCGACCGGGGCGGTGCAGGCAGTTCAGGCGACCAGGACGGGGCAGGCAGTTCAGGCGATCGGGACGGAGCAGGCAGTTCAGGCGACCGGGGCGGAGCAGGCAGTTCAGGCGATCGGGACGGAGCAGGCAGTTCAGGCGATCGGGACGGAGCAGGCAGTTCAGGCGATCGGGACGGAGCAGGCAGTTCAGGCGATCGGGACGGAGCAGGCAGTTCAGGCGACCAGGGCGAGGCAGGCAGTTCAGGCGACCGGGGCGGAGCAGGCAGTTCAGGCGACCAGGACGGGCCAGGCAGTTCGGGCGACCGGGGCGGAGCAGGCAGTTCAGGCGACCGGGGCGGAGCAGGCAGTTCAGGCGACCAGGGCGAGGCAGGCAGTTCAGGCGACCGGGGCGGAGCAGGCAGTTCAGGCGACCAGGACGGGCCAGGCAGTTCAGGCGACCGGGGCTGGGCAGGCAGTTCAGGCGACCAGGACGGGCCAGGCAGTTCAGGCGACCAGGGCGAGGCAGGCAGTTCAGGCGACCAGGACGGGCCAGGCAGTTCGGGCGACCGGGGCGGAGCAGGCAGTTCAGGCGACCGGGGCGGAGCAGGCAGTTCAGGCGACCAGGGCGAGGCAGGCAGTTCAGGCGACCGGGGCGGAGCAGGCAGTTCAGGCGACCAGGACGGGCCAGGCAGTTCAGGCGACCGGGGCGGAGCAGGCAGTTCAGGCGACCAGGGCTGGGCAGGCAGTTCAGGCGACCAGGACGGGCCAGGCAGTTCAGGCGACCAGGACGGAGCAGGCAGTTCAGGCGACCGGGGCGGAGCAGGCAGTTCAGGCGACCAGGACGGAGCAGGCAGTTCAGGCGACCAGGGCGGGGCAGGCAGTTCAGGCGACCAGGGCTGGGCAGGCAGTTCAGGCGACCAGTTCAGGCGACCAGGACGGAGCAGGCAGTTCAGGCGACCAGGACGGGGCAGGCAGTTCAGTAGAGGGCCATATCCATCTTGCATAAGAGAGACTGAGGTTGGCAATCACAATGGAAAGTTGTCTCATTCACAAACTGCGTTTTTGACTCAAAGTCTGAATTACACACGTTACAAATATGTTTGTTTGTATGTTGTTTCAAACAACTAGTTCAAAACTCATATTACAATATTTTATTTAAAACTTTAGTGTAATATTTGTATTGCTGTTGCAAGTGCACACAATTAAACCACACTTGTATTAATTCAGTCGAAAAACATCTACAATATACAATGAAGGTAAATTTTACCCAAAAGTTTGAACTGGTTCCATTGTGACAGCTTACCACATATTGCGACAAAATGCCTCACATTTGTGTGTTCAATTAAATATAATCTTTTTTTTTCCTGGTACATAACGGTGGAAATGCTCGGTAGCTTTTTTTGTAGGCTTTGAGGTATGTACCTAATGCAAAAATGTAAACCAGCTTAAACCAACTAATATAAACACTGGAGTAAGTAACAAGCAGCCCCAGCCTCTCCTAAATATTCTATTTAATTAAAATCATACCTCATTGTTATCTGAAGTTTGTTCAGAGTTTTGATCAACAGCAGAATTGATCTCTGTGGGAGGGGGTGTGCAGTTTAGGAAGGTGAAGTTTTCATAACAATTACAGTGGGACCAGATTAACCATGTGGGGATACAGGTAGTAATTCATCCATATGGCTAAACTGGCCCTATCATGTAACATACATAACAATAATAGTAATGGTAATAATATGATTGATATAACAGGAAAAAAAAAATCTGCAAAGATCACCAATACTTACCAATTGCTGTTTGAGGGTGTTTTAAAGGGGGGCTGCTCTCTGAGGCATTGAGTGAAACAAAAATGCATCACAATATTCAATATACACAAAAAAATCTGCAAACTTATGAATAACAAACAGTGCAAGTTTTTAAGAGCACTGGAATTAGAGAAGGCAATAAAATTAGATTTGATAAATGTAATAGTTTTTAAATAAGTTAACCAGGTTATTTGTAAATGAGGCTTTTATCCAAAATGACTTTGACAAATTAGGAAAATACAAGCAATTTTCAAACATTACATAGGCCTATGTGTAAAATCATCCTTAGCAGACACAAATGCATTCAGTAAGTGCCTTGGTGTGGTGGTAATGTTTTTAAAAGCCAGTCCTACCAGTTGTCTTTGGAAGAGCTGTAGTGGCTGCGGTGGTGTTGCAACCTGAAAGATATAATGTACCCACAAATGCAAAAAAATGATCTCTCAACATACTGCAGAAAATAAAATTGGCCTTTTTCAGTTCATTGAGTAATTCCCTGTAATCTTTAAACAAAAAAATGCATCACAATATTCAATATACACAAAAAATCTGCAAACTTATGAATAACAAACTGCAAGTTTTTAAGAGCACTGGAATTAGAGAAGGCAATAAAATTAGATTTTAATTTTTAGATTTTATGAATGTAATAGTTTTAAAATAAGTTGACCATGTTATTTGTAAATGTAATCTTTATTATTATTATTATTATTATTGTTTTTGTTGTTGTTATTATGGTGCACAAAATCTTACCAGTTGTCACTGGAAGGTCTGGGATGGAGGCTGGAGATGTGTTGCTTCCTGGAACATAAAGTCTCAAATATTATGTATGTGTAAAAAAAAAAGAGAAAAAAAAAAAGAAAAGATAATGCTACTAATAATAATATTAATAATTACCAGAAAGAATGTTGGCTACTAAACATGTTTGAAGCTCAGCATTTAATTTCCTCAGTTCCTTCCCTTCTGCAATAGCTTCTTGATATTTCCGAGTTAGAGATTTGTATCGGTTCTCAAGCTCATCAAATTTTGATTTTGGAATTAGTTCATCCTCACTCTCACTTGTTGTTATCTCATCATCTACAATATTTTTTCCTCTTTTAGGTGTAGAATGAGGAGGAAATAGTGGTTGCTTCCTTTTCAAGGCTTGTCTCTTTTTTTAAATGTCCATCAGAAATGTCTGCTTTCCTTCCTCAATGCTTGCCTTTTGGGCTGCCTGAAAATACAACTAACACAAGTAAGAGGTATTTAAATTATTCAATGAATTGAGTTCATCGTGCAGTCTTTTCATGTTACTTACAGCATTATCCTTAGCTTCCTTCCTTTCTGACGTTTTGTTCTCTGGTGGACTTTTATCAAGCAGCTTTGGCACTCGAATCCTTTTCCCAGTTGCCAGCACATTTTCAATTTCCTCACAAGTTTCTGGAAAATGGGAATAGCTTTCTTCTTACTAAGTACTTGTTTATTTTCAGTCTAGAATTACACTAATGAAAACATCCATTTTTACTCTAGATTTAGTTTGATTCATAAATTAAAATGACCTTTTTTTATTTTACTTTAATGAATGGTCACCTGGTATTATACACTGGCAGAAAATAATATTGAAAAAGCATTTAAATGAACTAATTTGATATCAAATCATATTGTTTAAACAATTAGGATCTTAAAAAATTAATACATTAGGTTATTAAGATACAATGAGCTAGGTAACAACTAGCAGCTACAGGTTAACCTTATGTTATTAATAGCAGCGCTTTTCATTAAGTTATCTGGTTCACAGATGTCACAAAAACGTCCTCAGTTTTGTAAGCTGTTTATTAAGCATATTTATAGACATAGTACTGTAAATTGAAAGATTTAGGCCTACCTTTCATCAACAGAATCTGTCCTTTTATGAAGCGTCCTTTCTGCAGGATCCAGTAAGTGTGAGACGAGAAATCCGTCGTATTTTTTGGGTCAAAGTGTTTAATGTCTTTAACATTAACAACGTCTTTAACTCCATCGTCTAAATAATGTACATATGCGAACATTTTGTATTAAAAACGCAGATATCTGAAGCCTTCTCCGTGTCTGATAGAAGCCGATCCGAAAAGTTACCGTTAAATACGTGACGTGCATATGCGCGCGACACTTTGTGGCTCCCGCCACTTTGTGGCTCGCGCAGCAGTTGCCCATGGATACGCGCAGTAGTTGCGCATGGATACACACATTCAGGGGGTTTTTTCAAGTGAATTAAAGCTCCACCAATGTAAGTGACAAAAACAACCTGTTACTCTTATATTCCTCCCAAAATTTTCTAATTGTATATAATTAACTTTTATTAATTTGACAAATTTAGTTGACCGTTAGATGGCGCGCAGCTATTTCTGACAGATACTAGAGGTCCACAAAGGCTATGATTCTCACTATTTACAGAGACTCATGGTGGTGAGTGAAAAGTCTACTAGCTATTCTGTTTAATATTGTAGGATATCAAATAAATAAAAATAACAATTTGTTCAGCACAAATATGGTAGGCCTATGTATGTCTCGTTGCAACCTTAACGTTACATTGTTTAACAGAGTTTAAGAACCAGACAACAACAGAGGGACTAAAATGAAGAGGTATAAGCAGTACCTGGAGCCAGATACTACTTATCTGTTGCCAAGGACAACAAAATTTAGATCAAACACTTATAGCTCCAACAATGCCGCACCTGGACCATCTAACAATGAGCACCCTGAACTAGAGGACAGAAATAGTGTAAATGGCACTGAAGTACATAATGAGGAAGAAAGTGAGACAAACGAAGCAAGCGACGGAGAAGCAATGGAATTGGAGGAAGGAAACTGTGTAGATGGTGACAGTGAAACGGCAAGTGATGGGGAAGTCACTGAAGCCGATGAAAGTGATGAAGGCAGTGATGTTGAGGAACATGATGGAGAAGAAAGCCAGTCATTTGCACATGATACTGGTCCAAAATTTGATGAAAATCTAAATGTCCCAGTATGCAGATTTCTCTCAATTACAAAGGCTGAACTCCTCCTGCTGCTCATAACATTCACACTAAGGCACAATTTATCATTTGCTGCACTGCTTGAAACTTTTGAAACTGATTAATTTTGTTTTCTCTAAAACAGTACTGCCAGCCAGTAAGCACATGCTTAGTAAGGTGTTCACACACACTTCAGTCAGAGAACAGAACTTCATTTCCTTTGTACATTCGGTCAGTCATATCTTGCAAGTCATAAAAACAATAATCCGAGGAAACACTATGTGTGTTCACACTGTAACAAGACAAACAGTACCCAAGATCTGAAAAGCCAGAGTTACTTTGTAACTTTACCAGTTGATTTACAGGTTAAGTCATTCCTTGAAAATGACAACTTCAGAAATTCGCTCAATTTGAGATTTACAAGAGCAACATCAGAGAATGTACTCAGGGACATTTATGATGGCGATATGTACAAAGAGCTCTCGCGCCCAGGTGGAATTCTGCACAATAAGGATAACCTTTCATATGTGTTCAATTCAGACGGAAGTCCCTTGTACAAAGCCTCAGGTACATCAATCTGGCCAATACAGCTGGCTATTAATGAAATTCCACCTGCCGAACGTAGAAAAAACATGATACTTGCTGGTTTGTGGCATGGGAAAGGGGAACCAAGGATGGATATATTTCTTGACAAATTTGTAGAGCACGCAAAAAAATTGGTTGTAGATGGGGTAATCTGGTGGAACAAAATCACAAATTCATGGATAAAAAGTAAACTGGTAGGGTTATGCTGTTGTGTGGACTCTGTTGCTAGACCCTTGATGCAAAGCCTCACTCAGTTTAATGGTTACTATGGTTGTGGGTTCTGTTACCATCCAGGAAAATATATCTGCGGAGCAGTCAGGTACCCTGTTAGTGAAGAGCAACATGCTGACAGAAATGCATCAGAAATGATCCATGACATGGAGGAGGCTGTTAGAGGTGGACATCCTATCAGAGGGGTTAAGGGCCTATCACCATTGGTCAATTTACCATATTTTGATGTGGTTCATGGATTTGTGCCAGATTATATGCATTGTGTTTTACTTGGTGTGACTAAACAATTGTCAAAGTTGTGGCTGGAGGAATATGGTAGCGAGTTCTACATTGGCTCTCCGGACAATCAACGTGTTATAAATGGACGCTTGTCTAAAATAAAACCCCCTCAGTATATTCGCAGACTCCCCAGGGATCTCAGTGAAAGAAAGTACTGGAAGGCTGCTGAGTGGAGAGCTTGGCTTCTTTTTTATGCATTGCCTTGCTTGAAAGATATTCTCCCATCAAAATATCTTTGCCATTTTGCGCTATTAGTGCAAGCTGTATACCTGCTTCTGAGTGACAGCATTTCAAAAGATGATGTAAATGCAGCAGACCTACTACTCCTTGAGTTTGCATTTCGCTTTCAGATGCTGTATGGAGAAAAGTCTATGACATTTAATGTCCACTTACTACATCATTTGTCAGCGAGTGTGAAAAATTGGGGACCTCTTTGGGCGCATTCAGCCTTTAATTTTGAAAATGGCAATGGAAAGCTTGTAAGACTTGTTAAAAATGCCAGGGGAGCACCACTTCAAATTGTTAACAAGTTTATAATGAGTAAAACTCTTCCCATTTTAGCTAGCACAGACACAATCAGCGAGAGCGTACTCGAGTTTTGTAAAGATGTGACTGAAACAAACAGACTTAAGCATTCTGACTCAGTTGGTGATGTCTGTTTACTTGGCTCTGCTGCAGTTTTGACACTCAGTTTTGAGGAGGAAGTTGCTGTGAGGCAAATTGTTCAAAACATGCCTATCGGTATAGAGTGTAACGTTTACTGCCGACTAATAGTGAACACTGAGGTCATTCACTCCACAGATTACCTAAAACCAGTCAGGTCAAATGACAATGTAGTGGTCTTGAAGGATGGAACATTTGGCATTGTCAGCAAGATCTTAACTTTGAGAATTGAAGAGTCAGAGAGATGCATTGTGCTGATAAAAGAAATATGTCCTGTTGATGTGCCCCTTTTGCAGAATGGAAGATCAAGGGTTTTTCTTCCTCACATTTTAGTATGCTCTTCTAATTTTGGTCAGTTACGGGCAGTTTCACCAACCGAAATAGTGAACAAATGCTTGCACATTAACTTCACCAACGAAAAATACATCTGCATGTTTCCTGACACTATTGAAAGGGACATTTAATCTAATTGAAAATATAAATAAGACGCTCTATAACAGCACCACAAAATTACTGTAAAAAGTTAGCTTACACATATGATAATGTGTCACGATATTTTTTAAACAGTAAAACTTTACTAAACAGTAGCTAGGTGCAAAAACAATTATTTTAAATAATTACAGTATGTTAGCATTTTATTTCAACTACAGTATTTTATTGCATTTTACCTATGGTATTTAGCATTTAAAGGTGCATATATACTCTGTATTTTTTGTATCTGTTTGCCTATTTAACTTAATTTTTAAAATGGCATATTTACGCTGTATTGCTTTGCTTTGTATTCTTACCTATGAATTGTAATTATTTTTTACATTTGATTCACTTTGTTTAATTTTTTTAATATCTGTTTACATATTTAACTTAGTATTAAAAATTGCATATTCACTAGGCATTTGATCTGCATTTATTTTCATCTTACTTGTGTATGAAGTATGATAATTTTTCATCATTCAACTGTTTAATTGTCTTTAATATAGCAATTTCACAAATTACTCAAAGCATATTTTACATTAAATGTACGGTGGCGAGAGCTCAACGCGCTGCAACTGAAGAAAACACATGCAAATTAGAAAAACACCAGCAAATTAAGAAAACTTCTTCATCAGTTTGACAACACACTGCAAATACTCACAATTCAGACGTATTGCAGATGAGCAAACACTAACTAAAAAATAGTCCCAGATGTAACACGCACATCAAATAGACATCACAGAGATGTATGTGTGCTATCAGAAATGGTTCCACCAGCTCATCCAGGTCCCCACCAGGTTAGCCAAACTGGTCCACCAGCTCATCCAGGTCCCCACCAGCTTAGCCAAACTGGTCCACCAGCTCATATGGTCCCCACCAGCTGGTCCAAGCTGGTCCACCAGCTCATCCAGGTCCCCACCAGCTGGTCCAAGCTGGTCCACCAGCTCATCCAGGTCCCCACCAGCTTGGACCAGCTAATGACCAGCTTGGACCAGCTAATGACCAGCATGGACCAGCTAATAACCAGCTTGGACCAGCTAATGACCAGCTAATGACCAGCTTGGACCAGCTAATGACCAGCATGGACCAGCTAATGACCAGCTAATGACCAGCTTGGACCAGCTAATGACCAGCATGGACCAGCTAATGACCAGCTTGGACCAGCTAATGACCAGCTTGGACCAGCTAATGACCAGCTTGGACCAGCTACCAGCTTGAGCTGGTATTAGCTGGATTCTCCAGTAGGGCATACAGAAACTGTTATGTCGTTATGACAACCAGTCAAAATAAAATTTCGGGGTTATATTACAGTAGCCTATACTCACTACAAAAAACTAGACACCACTGATTTATCGACATGTCAGACAGTGGCAACGCGCCAGCTTTCAGACACGACATTCTTCTCTTCTTTAGCTATAGTTCTTTTGAGGCAGTTTCTTTCTATTGTGTAATTTTAATAACGACTGTCAAGAGCATATTATTGTAACACTTGAGTGGTTGTTAATGCGCAAGAACGAATCTCTTCGCAGGCGAATTTCCTTCTCTCTCACACGAATGTCGGGTCGCACTTTCAAAACTCGCTCTGCATTCGCTGACTCGCTGAGATATTGCGCGTGCACGCTCAATCTTGGTCCTTTTGACTCAATCTCCATACTTTTTATATAATTATCTAACCTCTTTTATTTAATGTGTTTATAAGTTGTCGACAAACAGAATAAGCCATCACCGATTAAATAACATAAGGATTTATTAATAGCTACTATTATAAGTCATCATTAGTAGGCTAGCCTAATTATTGTTTTAGGTCAGTGATGGAGTACTCGAGTCCTGGACTCTATTCTCTGGACTCGTGACTTGACTTGGACTCGCGGACTGATCTCGTGCTTGGACTCGAACTTGAGGATAGCCTAAAATCGGACTTGAGCATTCATCAAATGAATGACGTTGGATGAAGTTTCTGACCAAATAGGTTATAAAATTTGGATTTAAGATGTTACACTTTTCCTGTTTCGGGCTCCCAGACTGGCCGGGATCTCTTTTTTCCCCGCATAAGAACGAGCAGAGAGAAAGCCCCGGCCACGCGCGCACTCACCATCTTCAAACGCTACAGCGCTCTGCCTATGGCTAATGCATCCCCACCCCCCGCTCCACCCCCCAGTGGAACTGGTACGGTCCAACCGCGAGCAAAACACATAGAAATGGAAAATCACAGCAATGAGTAATTTTTTATGTTTGTTCAAAAATCAGACTCGGACGCAACAACCCAGCTTGTAGAATTGAAAATTAAACTGAGAAGCAATTATCCGTTTGTGAATTATTCCAAAGAAATGGAAAATGAAAGTTTGAAGCCAATTTTTCATTTGGTTAATTTTGATGGTGCAAATTGAACAAAGAACTGCAAAGCGTTACACTGACCCTTAAAGCATATTAAAAACACCACATAGACATATAAACAACATTAAAAGCAGGATTTTCACCACAGGGGGACTTTAAGACATTGTAAGAAATTGGTCCCTTTAAAAACATCAGTTAATACATTATCAGAAAATACAACAATAGGCTATTTATAAGCACTTTCTCACAAACACATCATTTTCAGATACAACTGCTTAAAAGACGTTTTTTTACTTTTTAAAGTACTGCATTATTGATACTTAAGTACATTTTCATTGTCACTGAATTATTAGTATGTTTTTTTCTTTCTTTTGTGCTGATTTTATGAAAGTATTGTAAAATAAATAAAAAATGCTTACCAGAGTGGACAAAGTACCCAAGATCGTGTTTAACAATATTTGTGTGAGAAAAAGTGTATTTTTTTATTTTAAATGCTGTTTTGAATTTGATATGCACTTCCGGATGACGTCACGGTCATCGATCATCGAATGTTGGTTTCCGGCGGAAGTGCCTCACGAGGGAAAATTATGATTTAAAAATAAATTACTGGGTATAAATGCCTATAGTCAGCCTGAATATGTAGCCAAGATTGTATTTGAGTGTTATTTGGGCGAAATCAATTATATTTTAGATTTTAAATGTCGTTTAAAAAATAAAATGTGTTTTTCCCTGGTAGGGATGATGTCGGATGACGTCACGACCATCGATCGTCGTGTGGACTGTTGTTTGAAATAGAGACTAGAAGTGCCACATTTTCTTTTGTTAGTGATTTTACTTGGCCAGAACACAGTTCTTCTTAATATATATGGATATAATTCTTCTAAGGAAAATACCACCTTAATGGATGTGATTAGTGAGCATATAGGCTACTACTGGATAAATAAATACCCAAATGCTGGTCTTATTTTGGGTGGGGATTTTAATTTGGTATTAAATAGTGATTTGGAAAGGTTTCCTTCAAGAGCGGATTCTATATGTCCAGTTAATAATGCATTTATGATGCGATGTAGTGTTGTTGATATATGGAGAGGAGAAAATCCACAGCAGAGACTCTATACCTGGAGTAAGGACCAGTCTAAACAGTCTCGAACACATTATTGGCTTATTTCCCAAAGTCTAGCAAACAGCTGTAACTCAACCAGCACTCATGCTACGCCTCTTGCAGACCACAGTGCTGTCTCTCTTAAAGGATTAGTCTCTCAGCATCCCTTGATTTCAGATCAACTCCTTCTTATTGCACTCTCAGAAAAAAAGGTACAAAAGTTGTCACTGTGGCGGTACCTTTTCAAAAGGTACACCTTTGTACCTAAAGAGTGCATATTAGTCCCTCAAAGGTACATATTGGTACCAAAAGTGTACATATTAGTTCCAAAAGTGTACATATTAGTACCTAAATGGTACATATTAGTACCTCAAAGGTACATATTAGTTCCAAAAGTGTACAGTACATATTAGTTCCAAGAGTGTACATATTAGTACCTACATGGTACATATTAGTACCTAAAAGATACATATTGGTACCAAAAGTGTACATATTAGTTCCAAAAGTGTACATATTAGTTCCAAAAGTGTACATATTAGTTCCAAAAAGTGTACATATTAGTTCCAAAAGTGTACATATTAGTACCTAAATGGTACATGTTAGTACCTCAAAGATACATATTGGTACCAAAAGTGTACATATTAGTTCCAAAAGTGTACATATTGGTACCGAAAGTGTACATATTAGTTCCAAAAGTATACATATTGGTACCAAGAGTGTACATATTAGTTCCAAAAGTGTACATATTAGTTCCAAAAGTGTACATATTGGTACCAAAAATTTACATATTAGTTCCAAAATTTACATATTAGTTCCAAAAGTGTACATATTGGTACCAAAAGTGTACATATTAGTTCCAAAAATGTACATATTAGTTCCAAAAGTGTACATATTAGTTCCAAAAGTGTACATATTAGAACCCTTTTGAAGGGTACTGTCCCAGTGACAGCTTTAGTAGGCCCTACCTTTTTTTCTGAGAGTGAAACTGAACAATTCTCCAGTTTAAAGATGTTTAAAAAGAATATTTCATTATTGATTGAGCAGTATTGGGAGAGAGCTTTAGCATTAGATTCATATTGTTGCCTGTGGGAGCTGATGAAGTTTGAAATGGCTAAATACTCCAGAAAATTTGGTAGTAACTTAAAAGAGCTGAAGAAAATAAGGTGGTGTCTAAAACTGCGATACTTTCTTCTAAACCCCCAGAGCTGCTTTCTGAATCTGATGAGCTTGAGTATGCTGAACTGCACTTTACATTAGATGAGCTGTACACTTATAGAGCGCAGGGTGCTTATGGGTAATTCTCCAACTAGGAGCACTTTTGGCACTGTGAGCGTATGGAAAATTCACTCTCTTAAAAGATTGTTTCTGTTTATTTTTACTTAAATTGCCAGTCCAAAATATTTTTAATTTGTGTGTGTGTGTTCATGTTCAAATTTCAATTCTCTCTGTGCAAATGTCATTAGCCTGTACTTCTGGAGAATTTTAGAAGACATAATTTTGGCAATCAGACTGAGAAATGATGGTGTTTTGAAAGGTTAGAGTCCTCCTTAGTGTTTTTTGGTCCCTCCGCCATTTGTCTTGCCGCTTTACTCCGTGGTGAGTCATTGTGACAGATTATTTTCTGTAGTCTGGCAAACCTTTTCTCATATTTTTCGATTAGGCATCACCCAGCTGTATATTAACCACAGACACATCTCTGAAAAGCTTTGATCTATCTCTCCTCACTTTCTTCCTACCCCTGGATGTAGATCTTTCCACTATGGGGGGAGTGTGTGGTGTGTCCGTTCTCCTCATTGGTGACTTCAACATTCATATCGACTCTCCGGCAGCAAAATTCACATCTGACTTTTTGGACATTTTAAACTGCCTCAACCTCACCCAGCATGTCACTTCACCCACACATAATCATGGACATATCCTGGACCTGGTCTGTTCCACACCCTCCCTCACCATACATAACCTTTCATTGACCGACCTCACAATTTCTGATCATCTGGCCATCACCTTGGATATCATTACCCCCTCTCCTACCGTCAAACACACAAGAACAATTACATTTCGAAACCTGAAATCCATTAGTCCCATCTCTCTCACCTCCTCCATATCCCATGCCATCTCTACTTCTTCGCTTCCCTCTGATCCGATTGCCTCTGATCTAGTCAACTTCTACAACCACACACTCTCAACCTGCCTCAACCAAATAGCCCCCCTTAAAACTGCCTCAGTCTCCTTCTCCACCTCTGCACCTTGGTACACCCCAGATCTTCACATTCTCAAAAGACAAAAAAGACAACTTGAAAGGATCCATAAAAAATCCGGTCTCACTGTCCATGCCCAAGCCTACAAACACGCCATAACCGCATACAATTCTGCTCTCAAAACTGCCCGGTCCAACTTCTACTCACAACTCATCCACTCAAATTCTTCCGACCCCCGCACACTATTCTCCACATTTGCAAAACTGACCAAACCCAAGGACAATATAACCTCCACATTCACTACAGACAAATGCAATAACTTCCTGTCATCCTACCATACCAAAATCCATACCATACACTGTTCACTAGCATCCACTTCCTCCGCTTCTCCTCCTTCTGAATATCAACTCACTCCGCTCACACACCACAGCTTTTCCTCCTTCTCTCTGTCTCCCTCCGACACCTCCAAACTCCTCTCAACCATGAAATTCTCCAACTGCCAGCTTGACCCGATCCCTTCTCCCCTCCTCAAAACCTGTCAACAAATCCTCATCCCTCTCATCACCATCATCGTCAACACTTCCCTTACGTCTGGATCTGTTCCATCCCCGCTAAAACTTGCGTCCATTACAACCCTCCTGAAAAAACCTGGCCTCAACCCTGACAATCTGGACAACTTCAGACCCATCTCCAATTTCCCGTTACTTTCAAAAATTCTGGAACGCGCCGTCATCACACAACTCCACCAACATCTCCACTCCTCTCAACTCTTCGAAACATTTCAATCCGGATTCCGTCCACACCACAGCACAGAAACAGCACTTCTTAAAGTCACAAATGATCTCCTCATTGCTGCTGACTCTGGTTCCATATCCATCCTCCTTCTCCTTGACCTCTCCGCTGCATTTGACACAATAGACCATACCGTCCTCCTCCATCGTCTTAAATCTATTGGCATCTCAGGCACAGCACTTCTCTGGTTCACCTCCTACCTCTCTGACCGTCACCACTTTGTCTCTGTTAACAACTGCAACTCCCACACCTCCCCTGTCACCCATGGTGTCCCCCAAGGTTCCGTGCTCGGCCCCCTCCTCTTCACCATCTACATGCTTCCCCTCGGTCAGATCAGCCGCCACCATGGACTTCATTTTCACTGCTACGCTGATGATACCCAACTCTACATGTCCACTAAATCCATCACCCCGGCTATCCTCTCCACCATCACCAATTGCATTTTCGACATTAAAACCTGGATGGACAATAACTTTCTTAAACTCAACAGCAATAAAACAGAACTCCTCATCACTGGCCCAAAATCTCTCCTCCCTTCTGTTCAGAACTTTACTCTCCTTATCGACGGACATAATGTCACCCCCTCCCTCTCTGTCTGAAACCTTGGTATCATAATGGACTCCACCCTCTCATACCGAACACACATCAACCATATCACTAAACTATCCTTCTTCCACCTCCGCAACATTGCCCGCCCTCGCCCCGCCCTTACCCTGTCAACAGCTGAAATCCTCATTCACGCATTCATAACTTCAAGACTTGACTACTGCAATAGCCTTCTTTACGGACTTCCTACCAATCAACTACAAAAACTGCAATACATCCAGAAATCACCCACACCCGGTCCAGAGAACACATCACCCCCGTTCTCCAGCAGCTCCATTGGCTACCTGTTCATTATCACATTCAATATAAGCTCCTCCTCCTCACCTACAAGTCCCTCCATAACCTGGCCCCGCCCTACCTCACTGAGCTCCTGGAACAGCACCAACCCACCCGCCACCTCCGCTCAGCTGGCACCAACCGCCTCACTCCGATCGTCCGCACTAACCGCCGGACCTTGGGGGACCGAGCCTTCGCTATCACCGCCCCCACCCTCTGGAACTCACTCCCTACATCCATTAGAAACTCCGACTCACTACCAAACTTCAAATCAGTACTCAAAACCCACCTGTTCAAACTAGCTTTTCCTTAAAACCCCTTTTGTTTTGTTCTGTTTTATTCCCCATGTAAAGCGTCTTTGAGTGTCCAAAAAAGCGCTATACAAGTGTGATGTATTATTATTATTTATTATTATTATTTTATTTGTCCTTAAGAAAAACATGTTACAGTAAAAAATATTTTTAAATCGATCCTTTAATATAATTTTTTAACATTCAAAGAGGGCCAGTCTGAGTTGGGGACAAGCATAAAACTGCTAAATCTGCTAATAAACAGCCTTGCAAAAGCATTTTTAAAAGAAAACAGGGGCAAGATTTGGTGGTTACTAGGATGTTGGAGCATGACCTTCATAATGACAATGTATTCGTGCATTTGTTTGTTAATTTATGTACAAAAAAAGGCCAAGGACACAAAAGTGCCTGTAGTTGGAGAATCACCCATATATATATGTAAATGTATATGTATATGTATGTCATTCATTGTGATATAAAGAAAAAGACAAGACTATATAAATCGTAGCCATATAGTTTAAATCTGAAAATACTGAACGAGTACACTTTTATATTGACAACATGACTAAGCATTTTTACTATCTTGTTTGTGAACAATGACACAAGGACTTTTCATTCTGATGGCACTATATGTTCATTGACATGAATACTGACTTTTGAGAGATGATCTAAGGATATTGAGCAAGTTACAAGCTTTTTAATCCACTGTGTGGGGCTGCAAGTATGGATTATTTTGAGAAATGCATTTACTGGTTTGCAAATCTTAAGGATGATTCAAGAAATGTACCAAAGTGACTGAGAAAAACTGCAAAAGGACATTCAGGGCAAAGAGTATGTGCAAAGGGAGTTAGTATATGGGTGAACATGATTTCATCAAGTACAACATCCCTGAATCAACGTCCTTTTTGATCATGGAGGAATATATAACTTTACAGTTAATATCAGTTCCAGGCTATAACCAATGCAGAGCCTGAGCTCCAAGTAAATGAACAAACCACAGACAACAGCCTATTCTTTTACACAACCTATAGAATGATTTGAGTGTAGGCCTAGTCAATTTATTTATTATCAAACGAGTTTTCATGGGAGTTTTTCTATCAGTCGCTAAATAAAAAGAGCATATACTTTGTTCACTTTCTTTATAATCTATTCACACTTTAAATAAAATAGTTTTGTTTGTCATAAAGGAAAGAGTGAATCCAAATTGTTCTGTGGGTCAGTAGTTTCCAGCTTCGTTGTGCAGTGTAAAAATCGGCCAAGCTGTCAATCACACAGCGCGAGTTTATCTGGACACTTGCCAAAACTCGTTATGAAATCAATGACGCTGTTACACTGCACAACGAAGCTCGAAACTACTGACCCACGGAACAATTTGTGCAATTTTTTGGAACATTGTAATAGTATTAAATTGTAAAATAAATGCTCCTCTGCTGCCATCTACTGATTATAGTGGTAATCTCATGTCGTTTTTGATTTAAAGGTCCCATTGCATGAAAATTTCACTTTATATGAGTTTTCTTTAACCTTAATATGAGTTCCCCTAGCCTGCCTATGGTCCCCCAGTGGCTAGACGTTTTGATGGGTGTAAACCAAGCCCTGGGTATTTTTGAGAAAATGAAAGCTCAGACGGGCGAATCTTCCCCTTATGACGTCATAAGGGGAAAGGTCACCTCCCCTTTCTCTTCTTTGCCTGCAAAAAGAATTTGGCCGCCCATGAGAAAATGATCTGCGCGATCGTGATATTGGTTTTTCCTCCAGAGACATCATGGCTTGCAAACGAGCGAAGCATGCCAGTTGCTCAGTGTTTGGATGTACAAATGAACACAAAAGTATTTTTTTAGTTCCTTCATCCGAGCCTCTGAAGAACCAGTGGGTTTATGTGAATTTCTGATGTGTAATTGTTCAAGTTCAGACAGATAATCTTTGTCTCAAAGTCGTTCAATACTGTTTATGCATCAGTAAATCAAGCCAGTGACTAAACGATCACCTTCACATCGTTTTTCTTAGTAGGATGAAAATAATTTTACTTAAACTGTGATTAATATACAGAAAGCGATCAAAGAACAATCCCTTTCCAATCGCCCAAGCTGTCAATCACACAGCGCGAGTTTATCTGGACACTTGCCAAAACTCGTTATGAAATCAATGACGCTGTTACACTCCACAACGAAGCTCTTACTGTACTTACCTCATGTTTGCATTGGTGAAATCATTAGTGAGAGTGCAGAAACTGTGTTGCAATGATAAGATCTCAATGCTCATCGCTCATCGCTCATCACTGCAACCTTTTATGTGATGGGAATAGATCTAAATACTTAAAAAACTTCTCACGATTCGTTAATCTCGATAGCTGTAATAGTGAAAACGTATACTAGCTGTAATAGTAAAAGTTTTCGAGAGAGTTCCACATGTAATGCTAGATATTTCATATGCAAGCATGTCAGCCAATCACAGCAGTGGGCGTTTACACTGAAGTCTCACAGCCAATCACAGCAGTGGGCGTTTACACTGAAGTCTCACAGCCAATCACAGCAGTGGGCGTTTACACTGAAGTCTCACAGCCAATCACAGCAGTGGGCGTTTACACTGAAGTCTCACCGCAGACACGCCCCTTCAAACAGAGCATTCAAATCAGAGGCTAAAATCAGGCTAGGAAATATGCCTTTTGTTTCTAAATTATAACAACTTTTGATCTAAAAAACATACTAATATTATAAGAGCACCCCAGGAAACATTCTAAAATAATAAAATAATCCATGCAATGGGACCTTTAAGTCTTTGTTTTTCCTGCAGGTGAAAACAAGATGCATCCGTTTGCACCTCTTACTTTATTTATCTGGGCTGTCAATTGTTTTGCCTGACTGATGTTTGTAGTATGACTAGGCTACATTTAATAGAGTGCTAGGCTTTATAAAAACTTTAGTGTAGCTCTATTAAATAGTACATTTATGTTAAACAATTTTAAATTGAACGATTAATTACTTGTTCAGAATAAGTATAGCTAACTAATTAGAAGTAGGCTAACTAATTTTTGTTTAAAATCCAATAAGCTCTAAAATGGTTTCTGAATGGTTAATTAATGCTAAATGCAGCATCTATGAGTGAACTTGAGGCATGCAGACCTCCTGCTGCAGAGCATTAACTAATCTTAAACCAACAAATAAATAATGATAAGACCCACTTTTTCTGAATTTTACTAGCCCATTTTATTTGTCTCTCAGAAGATCGTATAATCAAAATACATGACAATAGACTTTTATTACAAAGTTACATCTATCATTGGGATACCAAATGTATTGTACATTAACAAAAATTCAGCATTATAGAAATAAGTATATCAAATGTAGTCCTACATAAACTGTGCCAAAATAAGATTATCTTTTATAATGTCTATAACAGTAAATTAATGTTTGAGAAAATAAGGAAAATGGCAGACGCACATACAGTTATCATCATCATCATCATCTTCATCCACTGAAACAGCTCGACTCAGTCAGGAACGAGAGAGCTCAGATTGTCCCTGAGAAACTCAACATGAACACAAATAATACAGGAGAGATGCTGGAAATGCTCTTCATGAACGTTGTTGTTTATTTGTTGGCTGACTGTAGATCTTTGTACATTGTCAGATTGTTCAGCCAGAATTAAAGCACATCGACCTCATTTATACAGGACACTCAGATCTGCAGTAACTGCTCCATCTTTTCATATCTTTTTATCATGTCTTTATGTTTTGGGCCAAATTATGGAGAGTATCAGGGATTAAATCATTATTAAACTATACCAATGAATCATGATGAGACTTACTTTTTCAAAAAGAAACTGAATCATTGGTTATACCCTCTTCATTCACTGATTATATTGTTTAATTTATGAATTGATGTGTTCAGTTTTCTGTACTAATGACTTGGAAATACTGTACGTGGTTACATGATTACAAAGATATAATGTTCAAAATGTATTGGCGATCGATCGGCCGCGCCCAGAGCAGCCGCTGTGACGTCACAGACTGCGCGAGTTCCATATGGTTGCTCAGGTTACCAGACTCAGAGTTATTAGTCAAACAGTGACAGTGTAGAAACTCAGACTCAGAGTTATTAGTCAAACATTGTAGGAACTCAAACTCAAGAATTATTAGTCAAACAGTGATAAAGTCCAGGATCTGCACGATGTCTGAACACTTCCCGATGGATGAGGAGATCTGCAGTGCAGTGTTGGAGGAGCCGCTGAATGGCGCTGTTGAGGAGAGAAACACAGCAGAGGAGTGTGAAGCTCCTGCTCCAACTAGAATCGCGTGGGAGAACAACTCAGGTGCATTCACACACACACACACACACACACACACACACACACTCCAGGGCTGCCAACTGACACGCTCTCACGCCACACATCCATTTTCTCACGCAGAGAAAAATCGCGAAGAAGAGGACACTGACACTGACACAGACAGAGCTGGTTACTTTTGATATGAAACAAATATGAACCTCTCAAATTCTGTCAATTTTATTGCGAAATTCAAACAATAAATACCGTTTTGGCGCTTGTAAATGTGTGGTGACAGATCGCTGGCGCACGTGAACCGATCATCTCTTACTCTGACTACTACTAGTTAATAGTAAATAAACACGAATGAACGATTGGTATGTTGAAAGATACAGTAGGCTATAACTTACCGAAATGTTTATGCCTCATACAGAATGTCGATCATTCAGTGTTTTTCTCCCGTGGAAATGGTCAACAAAACAGCTGGAGAACATGACACATAGCGTTACGTTTACCCCAGGAAAGCCATTAATGACCATAGCACAAGAGGACTATTTTGCTAAATTTGGCACCAATGCTATATTTTCTAAATGTCATAATCATTTGTTAACAAACAAGTATTCATTTCTTCAATGAGCTCATTGTTTCTGCATTAAATTATTACATTGTTTAAATTAATACATTTTTAGCTAACTGTGACTATATGTACAGTACATTTCTGAAATGCATAACTTAGACAGTTTTCTCTGATAACAGATTACTCTAAATTGTAATATGGACTCATGCACTTAAGCACTATACAAATAAATGTGAATTGAATTAAATATAAGTTGCACCGTATTAACATATAATATTTTTTACTTATATCATTAATATATTATTACGTTGTTATTATAATAAATGCATTATATATATATTTGAGTTGTTATTTTTAACCTTTATGCTATCTATTAACATGTATCTACTGTAACCCTACCTAATATTTGTCAAAATGAATCGATATCATTATTAGACTTTTTTTTTCATTACATGTTGCCCTAATTTACCTATCGGACCATAGGCATGCTCAGTTTAATGAGTTCGAGAGATTACCATCCGGTCTGAGATTTAGGATGACAAATTGGGGCATAACATATGAATAAAATATCCTTTTTCACAAATGTTTTCCCCCATTTGTTTTGAACTAGCAACATAAAGCAGCTGTACATGAGGACAATCACTCAGCTGTAATCTGTGCTAATAAAACACATGTTTCTAATCAATATTGTTGTTTGCAGAAAAGCAATCAAGATGGATGAGTTTCCATGCTGGCGTCTCGAGAGTGTGGAATGCTGGGATACGTCTCTTCCAAACCCAAGTGTGTGCTTTTCCGCCGTCGCAGGAGCTTCCACACACACCCAGTGTCGAGCCGACAGACCCGCTCGAGTCCAGGCCGACAGACCCGCTCGAGTCCAGGCCGACAGACCAGCTCGAGTCCAGGCCGACAGACCAGCTCGAGTCCAGGCCGACAGACCCGCTCGAGTCCAGGCCGACAGACCAGCTCGAGTCCAGGCCGACAGACCAGCTCGAGTCCAGGCCGACAGACCAGCTCGAGTCCAGGCCGACAGACCAGCTCGAGTCCAGGCCGACAGACCAGCTCGAGTCCAGGCCGACAGACCAGCTCGAGTCCAGGCCGACAGACCAGCTCGAGTCCAGGCCGACAGACCAGCTCGAGTCCAGGCCGACAGACCCGCTCGCAAGTCCAGGCCGACAGACCCGCCGTGCTCGAGTCCTAGTCCAGGCCGACACAACCGCTCGAGTCCCGCTCGACTTCATACGGTCAAGTGAGTGTTTATTACACTCTGATATTATCACTCTGATTCATCTCCATTTCTGCCTGATGCTTCTGGCTTTAGTTTAATCTCTACTCCTGTCGGTTCCTCACCTGATCTCAGGTGTGTTTGCTGCTGGAGTTCAGTCTCATGCTGTATATTAACATGCTAACGTGTGTTTTTCAGGATCATTTGAATCTCTTTATGAAGTGGGACGGAAACTGAAATCCAGAGGCGATCGCAGTGATTATAAGGGAGTTCGAATCTCGGATGGCAAACGAGTATGTTGCTCAAACTTTTCCCCTCTTGTTTCCTTCTATCTTTAGTCTTTTAGTCCTGACATAAACATCAGTGTTTACAGTTTTCATCAGAAATGTAAAGATTGTAGATTACCATGCACACAAACAAAAATGGTTCAGATTACTTACGTTTGCAACTATTTTCTTCATTTTTTAGGTGATCATCCGTCGTATTAAGAAGAGCCAGCCTGAGAAGCTGGTGAAATTGGTAAGTTGACAACTTTATTCTTCATGAAATTCTCCAAGAATCGTTTTATTAAATTGTAATTTGGTAATTGATACACCTGTATGTACAGTATAAGATATAGTTGAAAGCCTAGAAACATCAGTTTTTGTTCAACAAAGTAAATTGCTTTGATTTTTAATTAACTCTTTAAGCCCAAAGTATGTGGTTTACTTATATTTAAGTAATTAAATTAATATAAACATGCGATTAATCAACTAATGGCTTGAATGAATGACTAATCTTTAGTCAGGGCAGCCCAAGAGTTTACTTTGAAAAGCTCACGAGATGGAAAATGAAGTATCCCGGGCCTTTAGTTAGGAGATTAGAGATTAGTTAGGAGTCAGCTAACCTTCTGTCAATCTTTTTTCTTTAGCCTGAGATTCCCATACCTATGAGTCGAGACGCAGCTGCAATGTTTATGCTACAAAAGTCTCCCACTAGCACTCATATCAACCAGCTATATTGCATGTATGTCCTGAAAAATCAAGACGTCCTGGTTCTGGAATGGCCACATCACAGAATGACCTTGTTGGAGTTCTGCCAACAAAACCGAGGTTCCCTGACGGAACACACAGTGAGAAACATCGTTCAGCAGCTCGTTGTTGCGCTGCAGCACTGCCTGGATCAAGGTGTTTATCACAAAACAAACATGAAGAACGTTCTCATCTACCCAAACACCCTGAAAGTGAAGCTGACGGACTTCGGAGATGCACTGATCCTTGAAGAAAGACGTGAGTCGGCTTCTCGCACACCGTTCACTGTTGATGTGTTTGATGATGTTTTACTAAACACTGGAAATGTATTCTTACAGGTGCTGATGAACCCATATTAAGCTCAGAGGTCAGAAAGTCAGCTGAGTGGGTCCCGACAGAGGACATACACATACTGCTGGATCAGCTGGTCAAAAGAATAGGCCGTTGGTTTTGGCAAAGGTCACGTCTGTCCAAAGGTGAGACCAACAACAAGAACGAAATGGAAATAACATTGCTTAAAAACATGAAGAGCTCAGTAAAATTATTAGTGTCAATGATGAGCAAAGTGTAAAACACAGCGGATTGACAATGAATGTTTAGCAATGAATAAATGTTCATGGGCATCGTGAGAATATCATAGTAACAGCAAGAAATGCTGTGTATTTCATGGTAACATGACCTTACATGAACTACATTTCTCAAAATCTGTTTGTGAGTGTCTATAAGGACAAACGTGACTAATCAACTGTCTTCTGAAAACTTTGACAGAATGCCTGGATCTTCTTGAGAAACTTCATGACAGTGGGTCACGGATCACCTTGGATAACATTTTACATCTTGACTGGTTTAAAAACCTTTCAAAGTGATGAAGATGTTGTCCAGGGCGGAGCAGGCAGTTCAGGCGACCAGGGCGAGGCAGGCAGTTCAGGCGACCAGGACGGGGCAGGCAGTTCAGGCGACCAGGGCGGGGCAGGCAGTTCAGGCGACCAGGGCGAGGCAGGCAGTTCAGGCGACCAGGACGGGGCAGGCAGTTCAGGCGACCGGGGCGGGGCAGGCAGTTCAGGCGACCAGGGCGAGGCAGGCAGTTCAGGCGACCAGGGCGAGGCAGGCAGTTCAGGCGACCAGGGCGAGGCAGGCAGTTCAGGCGACCAGGGCGAGGCAGGCAGTTCAGGCGACCGGGGCGGGGCAGGCAGTTCAGGCGACCAGGGCGAGGCAGGCAGTTCAGGCGACCAGGGCGAGGCAGGCAGTTCAGGCGACCGGGGCGGGGCAGGCAGTTCAGGCGACCAGGGCGAGGCAGGCAGTTCAGGCGACCAGGGCGAGGCAGGCAGTTCAGGCGACCGGGGCGGGGCAGGCAGTTCAGGCGACCAGGACGGAGCAGGCAGTTCAGGCGACCAGGGCGAGGCAGGCAGTTCAGGCGACCAGGGCGGGGCAGGCAGTTCAGGCGACCAGGGCGAGGCAGGCATTTCAGGCGACCAGGGCGGGGCAGGCAGTTCAGGCGACCAGGACGGAGCAGGCAGTTCAGGCGACCGGGGCGGGGCAGGCAGTTCAGGCGACCAGGACGGGGCAGGCAGTTCAGGCGACCAGGACGGGGCAGGCAGTTCAGGTGACCAGGACGGAGCAGGCAGTTCAGGCGACCAGTTCAGGCGACCAGGGCGGGGCAGGCAGTTCAGGCGACCAGGACGGGGCAGGCAGTTCAGGCGACCAGTTCAGGCGACCAGGGCGGGGCAGGCAGTTCAGGTGACCAGGACGGGGCAGGCAGTTCAGGCGACCAGGGCGGGGCAGGCAGTTCAGGTGACCAGGACGGGGCAGGCAGTTCAGGCGACTATCAAGGTCCTATCAAGGGACACACTGGAGCCTCCAAAGGAGTCGGCGGCCGAACAGAACGGTCCCGTTAACGGACAGGGGAATTCATAGACCCAGCCGGAGAAGAGCCGAGTCCCAGAAACACCAAACGGCAAACTCCCCGAGATGGACATTGACTAACTCCTCTTATACGCCTCTGCGTTCGAATTAAAAAACATTACCCAATCCAGCAAATGTTCTTCAATCCAGCTTGTTTAGTGAAAACATGTTTCTGTTTCTATTCTACTATTGGGAAAGTTTATTGGCATTGAAAATTAGTTGCGTTTCAAACGTGAGATTCTTGATGAAGTTTCCAGACATCAGAAGCACTGACACAGAGGAGGAAGAGCCTGAGGGTTTCTCGAGGCAGAGGCGACGAGCTGCGCTGGATGTTAACGTAGAGTTACTGTTATGCAGTATTTGGTTGTAAAAGGTGCGTCATTCTGTGGCCACTTTTGGGTTTAGCCACGTTTGTTTTACTTTTACTTTTCTACTCTGCAACCTGTGTGAAGGATGGAGACCATGCTTTGGTGTCCATCCAGTCATAAATAATGATGAGAATTATAAATAAACCATTCATTTTGGTATACAGACCAGGATTTATTGGAATTTATAACTCTTATGAGGTATTGGATGTACATACTGGTTCACTGTTAGTGTAATTATATTGTCAGTTTACTGAGTTGAAATAAAATCATGTTGGAGGTATTTTGAGCCGTTTGCCGAAGTGGAAATGCAAAAGGTACAAAAACCTTATGACATGTCACCTAAATAATTATACAATACATACATTGAATACCTAAAATAAGTTATATAAATTATAAAATTGTAATCTTTAACTGTCCAAAAGTATGCATCTTAACTAAGCTGTCAAATATGTATTTATACTGTGTGAATTTTAAAGTCCCCCTGTAGTCAGTAATTTTAACCCATAAAACTCATCTTCGATCACCAAAATGACGTTTAAACGTTTTTATCTTGAATGTAACTCGACACCCTTGCCTCATTTAGTATACCTGGTTCTCTGAATATGCAAATGAGCCCTGCCTCCACTCACTCACTCAGCTCAGAGATTCACACGTTGATCTGATTGGTTACAAGGTCGTTTGTGACGTCAGAAACACCAGCGATTTCAAAGCGTGTTTTTGAGACTGTCTTTGGTTCACTGCAGTTTTAAAGAGAAAATACTCAGCAATGGTGTCGACTTATGAATGTACACATGGTTTGTCTTAAAGCATATTAAAAACACCACATAGACATATAAACAACATTAAAAGCAGGATTTTCACCACAGGGGGACTTTAAGACATTGTAAGAAATTGGTCCCTTTAAAAACATCAGTTAATACATTATCAGAAAATACAACAATAGGCTATTTATAAGCACTTTCTCACAAACACATAATTTTCAGATACAACTGCTTAAAAGACGTTTTTTTTTACTTTTTAAAGTACTGCATTATTGATACTTAAGTACATTTTCATTGTCACTGAATTATTAGTATGTTTTTTTTTTTCTTTTGTGCTGATTTTATGAAAAATAAATAAAAAATGCTTACCAGAGTGGACAAAGTACCCAAGATCATGTTTAACAATATTTGTGTGAGAAAAAGTGTATTTTTTTATTTTAAATGCTGTTTTGAATTTGATATGTACTTCCGGATGACGTCACGGTCATCGATCATCGAATGTTGGTTTCCGGTGGAAGTGCCTCACGAGGCAAAATTATGATTTAAAAATAAATTACTGGGTATAAATGCATATAGTCAGCCTGAATATGTAGCCAAGATTGTATTTGAGTGTTATTTGGGCGAAATCAATTATATTTTAGATTTTAAATGTCGTTAAAAAAAAAAAATGTGTTTCCCTGGTAGGGACGATGTCGGATGACGTCACGTCCATCGATCGTCGTGTGGACTGTTGTTTGAAATAGAGACTAGAAGTGCCACATTTTCTTTTGTTAGTGATTTTACTTGGCCAGAACACAGTTCTTCTTAATATATATGGATATAATTCTTCTAAGGAAAATACCACCTTAATGGATGTGATTAGTGAGCATATAGGCTACTACTGGATAAATAAATACCCAAATGCTGGTCTTATTTTGGGTGGGGATTTTAATATGGTATTAAATAGTGATTTGGAAAGGTTTCCTTCAAGAGCGGATTCTGTATGTCCAATTATGAATGCATTTATGATGCGATGTAGTGTTGTTGATATATGGAGAGGAACAAATCCACAGCAGAGACTCTATACCTGGAGTAAGGACCAGTCTAAGCAGTCTCGAACACATTATTGGCTTATTTCCCAAAGTCTACAAACAGCTGTAACTCAACCAGCACTCATGCTACGCCTCTTGCAGACCACAGTGCTGTCTCTCTTAAAGGATTAGTCTCTCAACATCCCTTGATTTCAGATCAACTCCTTCTTATTGCACTCTCAGAAAAAAAGGTACAAAAGATGTCACTGTGGCGGTACCTTTTCAAAAGGTACACCTTTGTACCTAAAGAGTGCATATTAGTCCCTCAAAGGTACATATTGGTACCAAAAGTGTACATATTAGTTCCAAAAGTGTACATATTAGTTCCAAAAGTGTACATATTAGTTCCAAAAGTCTACATATTAGTACCTAAATGGTACATATTAGTACCTCAAAGGTACATATTAGTTCCAAAAGTGTACAGTACATATTAGTTCCAAGAGTGTACATATTAGTACCTACATGGTACATATTTGTCACGGTTCATAGATCCAATGTCTCTCTCTCGTCCCGTGCTTTGTTTGTTTACATGTGTGTGAGCGCGTGAGTGGGTGTGATGAAAAAGTCACACCCACTTTTTCAATGGCTCGTCAATGACGTGCTGCGAGATATGATAGATCAGTTCATATATGTCTACCTGGACGACATACTGATTTTTTCTTCTTCTCTCCAGGAACACGTGCAGCACGTCCGACGAGTGCTTCAGAGGTTGCTAGAGAATGGGCTTTTTGTCAAGGCGGAGAAATGCGACTTTCATTCACAGTCTGTTCCATTCCTAGGGTACATCGCGTCGGTTGAGGGAATGTGCATGGATCCTGAGAAGATCAAGGCTGTGGTGGATTGGCCAAGCCCAGAGTCTCGTAAGGCCCTACTGAGATTTCTGGGGTTCGCCAATTTCTACCGGCGTTTTATTCGCAACTTCAGCCAACTAGCCGCACCTCTGACTGCCTTGACCTCCCCCAGAACGACGTTCAGGTGGTCAGACGCAGCTGAGGCTGCGTTTGCCAAACTGAAGGGTTGCTTCGTTTCAGCCCCCATTTTGACAACCCCTGATCCTTCACGTCAGTTCGTGGTGGAGGTTGACGTGTCAGAGGTGGGGGTAGGTGCAGTGTTATCCCAGCGTTCTCTCTCAGACGACAAGATGCACCCTTGCACGTTTTTGTCTCATCGTCTATCTCCTGCCGAACGCAATTATGACATTGGGAACAGAGAGTTGTTGGCAGTCAAGTTAGCATTGGAGGAATGGCGGCACTGGTTAGAAGGGTCGGGGGTACCTTTTATCGTCTGGACCGATCACAAGAACTTGGAATACATTCGGACTGCTAAAAGATTGAACTCCAGGCAGGCTCGGTGGGCACTTTTTTTTGGTCGTTTTGATTTTACTCTCTCGTACCGCCCGGGTTCTAAGAACATCAAACCCGATTCTTTATCGCGCATTTTTGATCGTTCCGAACGCCCGTCTACTCCCGAGTGCATTTTACCGGAGACTCTATTCATCTCCACACTCGTATGGGAGGTCGAATCGAAGGTCAGGAAGGCCTTAGAAGGGGTAACGCCCCCGGTCGGTTGCCCACCGAATCGTTTATTTGTGCCTGAGAGTTTACGGTCCAGCGTTATTCAGTGGGGGCATTCTTCCAATGTGGCTTGTCATCCAGGAGTCAGTCGTACTAAATTTTTAGTTAAGCAACGATTCTGGTGGCCTCTCATGGCTCGTGACATTCACAGTTTTGTTTTGGCTTGCTCAGTTTGTGCCACTGGTAAGACTTCCAATCGACCCCCAGATGGGTTACTCCAACCGCTGCCGGTCCCTTCGAGACCCTGGTCCCATATCGCACTAGATTTTGTTACCGCCCTCCCACCCTCTCAGGGTCACACGGTAGTTTTGGCCGTGGTGGACCGGTTCTCGAAGGCGGCCCATTTCATTCCCTTGCCCAAATTACCCTCAGCCAAGGAGACAGCGGTGATTGTCGTTGACCATGTCTTTCGGTTACATGGCCTCCCGACAGACGTGGTTTCTGACAGAGGACCCCAGTTTGTGTCCAAATTTTGGCGAGAGTTTTGTAGATTACTGGGTGCGACTGTCAGTCTGTCCTCTGGGTTTCACCCCCAGAGCAATGGCCAAACTGAGTGAGCCAACCAGGATTTGGAGAGAACGTTACGATGTTTGGTCTCCAAGAATCCTTCCTCTTGGAGTCACCAACTCTCTATGGTGGAGTACCCCCACAACACGTTGCCAGTGTCATCCACGGGCCTGTCTCCGTTTGAGTGTAGTGTAGGTTACCAGCCACCAATCTTTCCTAGTCTGGAATCCGAAGTCGCGGTCCCCTCCGCTCACGCCTTCGTCCAGAGGTGTCACCGCACATGGACTAGAGCCCGCGAGACTCTACTCCAGGTTGGGTTGCGCACCAAGGCCAAAGCCGATCGCCACCGGTCTAGGCCTCCCGTATACGTCGCTGGTCAAAAAGTGTGGCTTTCTACCAAGAACATTCCTCTCCGTTCCGTATCCAATAAGCTTGCTCCCAAATTCATTGGCCCGTTTACTGTCACCAAGATCATTAGTCCGGTGGCAGTCCGCCTCAACCTTCCTCCGGCGTACAGGAGGATTCACCCCGTCTTCCATGTGTCCAAAATTAAGCCCGTATTTCACTCCCGTATTAATCCGCCAGCCCCGGTTCCTCCCCCGCCGCGACTCGTAGATGGGGAACCCACTTATTCGGTCAATCGTGTGCTGGACTCAAGGCGGAGGGGACGCGGATTTCAGTACTTGGTGGACTGGGAAGGTTACGGTCCAGAGGAGAGAAGTTGGGTACCTGCCAGATACATTCTGGATCACTCACTTATCGATGATTACAATCGGCAGGTAAGGGGGCCTGGGAACACCAGGAGGTGTACCTAGGGAGGGGGGTACTGTCACGGTTCATAGATCCAATGTCTCTCTCTCGTCCCGTGCTTTGTTTGTTTACATGTGTGTGAGCGCGTGAGTGGGTGTGTCCGACTTGTTATCACTGATCAGCGATCTAGCTGCAATCACTCATCATCAGCTGCAGCCCATCTCATCACAATATATAAACTCACCACTTTCTCATCACCCCTGTCAGATCGTTGTATGAAGTCCTTGTGTTGTGTCTGATCCTGTTCCCGTTCCTGTTCATCGTCTCCGTCCTGAGTTCCTGTGTTCCGGTCTCCGTCTTGTGGATTCGTTTCATGTCAGGATTTTGTCAGCACTTCAGAGCACCCTGCACTTCTGTCTTCACCGTGTCTGGCCATCGAAGTCCCTGCGCCACAGCCTGCATCATCTCGGACTTTCATCATCATCATCATCATTACTTCATTCTAAATAAAAGAGTTTTACTTGCACATTGTTTCCTCGTTTCTGTCGTAACACATATTAGTACCTCAAAGATACATATTGGTACCAAAAGTGTGCATATTAGTTTCAAAAGTGTACATATTAGTTCCAAAAGTGTACATATTAGTTCCAAAAAGTGTACATATTGGTACCAAAAGTGTACATATTAGTTCCAAAAGTGTACATATTAGTAACTCAAAGATACATATTGGTACCAAAAGTGTACATATTAGTTCCAAAAGTGTACATATTAGTTCCAAAAGTGTACATATTGGTACCAAAAGTGTACATATTGGTACCAAAAGTGTACATATTAGTTCCAAAAGTGAACATATTGGTACCAAAAGTGTACATATTAGTTCCAAAAGTGAACATATTAGTTCCAAAAGTGTACATATTGGTACCAAGAGTGTACATAGTAGTTCCAGAAGTGTACATATTAGTTCCAAAAGTGTATATATTGGTACCAAAAGTGTACATATTAGTTCCAAAAGTGTACATATTGGTACCAAAAGTGTACATATTAGTTCCAAAAGTGTACATATTGGTACCAAAAGTGTACATGTTAGTTCCAAAAGTGTACATATTGGTACCAAAAGTGTACATATTAGTTCCAAAAGTGTACATATTAGTTCCAAAATTGTACATATTGGTACCAAAAGTGTACATATTAGTTCCAAAAGTGAACATATTAGTTCCAAAAGTGTACATATTGGTACCAAGAGTGTACATATTAGTTCCAAAAGTGTATATATTGGTGCCAAAAGTGTACATATTAGTTCCAAAAGTGTACATATTGGTACCAAAAGTGTACATATTAGTTCCAAAAGTGTACATATTGGTACCAAAATTGTACATATTAGTACCTAAATGGTACATATTAGTTCCAAAAGTGTACATATTGGTACCAAAAGTGTACATATTAGTTCCAAAAGTGTACATATTGGTACCAAAAGTGTACATATTAGTTCCAAAAGTGTACATATTGGTACCAAAAGTGTACATATTAGTTCCAAAAGTGAACATATTAGTTCCAAAAGTGTACATATTGGTACCAAAAGTGTACATATTAGTTCCAAAAGTGAACATATTAGTTCCAAAAGTGTACATATTGGTACCAAGAGTGTACATATTAGTTCCAAAAGTGTACATATTGGTACCAAAAGTGTACATATTAGTTCCAAAAGTGTACATATTGGTACCAAAATTGTACATATTAGTACCTAAATGGTACATATTAGTTCCAAAAGTGTACATATTCGTACCTAAATGGTACATATTAGTACCTCAAAGGTACATATTAGGTCCAAAAGTGTACATATTAGTATCTAAATGGTACATATTAGAACCCTTTTGAAGGGTACTGTCCCAGTGACAGCTTTAGTAGGCCCTATCTTTTTTTCTGAGAGTGAAACTGAACAATTCTCCAGTTTAAAGATGTTTAAAAAGAATATTTCATTATTGATTGAGCAGTATTGGGAGAGAGCTTTAGCGTTAGATTCATATTGTTGCCTGTGGGAGCTGATGAAGTTTGAAATGGCTAAATATTCCAGAAAATTTGGTAGTAACTTAAAAGAGCTGAAGAAAATAGGTTGGTGTCTAAAACTGCAATACTTTCTTCTAAACCCCCAGAGCTGCTTTCTGAATCTGATGAGCTTGAGTATGCTGAACTGCACTGTACATTAGATGAGCTGTACACTTATAGAGCGCAGGGTGCTTATGGGTAATTCTCCAACTAGGAGCACTTTTGGCACTGTGAGCTTATGGAAAATTCACTCTCTTAAAACACACTTAAAACGTACTCGGTTACTAACGTAACCTCTGTTCTCTCTAGAGAGGGAACGAGTATTGCGTAAGCTAGCTTACGCTGCGGGAAAGTCTCCTTTCTCGAGATACTGAAGCCAAAAATTATCCTTAATTTTTTAAATCTTGTCAACGCAGTGCGGCAGCCTGCAGACCTAGGGCAGGCGAATCGCGTGCCCATTGGCTGCTCTGCGGCAACTGCAGCAGCCTATGGCTGAGCCTTGCGCGTGACGTCACGTCCAATGAGCGCGCTTGGCGCGCTTGATGCGTCACAGCCCGTAATTAGGGGTGTGGCTTAGCGTATATAGGCAAGGTACAGAGGCTGCTTCGCTGGTTTCTGTCGCATGAAGCGAAATGAGCTCGTGGCGAGAGCACGGCGGGTTACGCAATACTCGTTCCCTCTCTAGAGAGAACAGAGGTTACGTTAGTAACCGAGTACGTTCTCTTACAAGAGGTTCTCTCGTATTGCGTAAGCTAGCTTACGCTGCGGGAACACCCTTGTCAACGCCGTGCGCGCGCCCAGCATCCTGAATGAATCCCATGGGGAGCCCAGGGAACGCGAAGTGGAGCTGGGCGGCCAAGATACCACAGTACACAAGCACATAATATGGGGCAGGGAGCGGCACAGCCGGTCCAACTGACACTTTCCACATAGTGCAGCTCAACCAGTAGAGCTAAATCAGCAACATAGCCCGCGCACAGACAGTGGGCTGGCTACGCGAGACTTAGGCTGATAACACTTTGGCCTGCAAAGCGGGAACTTCCAGGTTGTAAAACCTAACAAATGTGGAAGGGGAGGCCCAGCCTGCCGCTGCACAAATGTCATGAATGGGAATCCCACTGGACCACACCCACGATGAGGCCATGCCTCTGGTGGAGTGCGCCCGAATGCCCAAAGGGCACTGCAGGTTTTTAGATGCGTAAGCAGCTGCGATAGCGTCAACTATACATCTGGATAGGGTGTGTTTCGAGGCGGCGAGACCCTTGGTGCGCCCACCAAACGAAACAAAGAGCTGCTCTGAACGCCTGAAGGCGGCGGAGCGTGAAATATAGCTTCTCAGCGCCCTGACTGGGCAGAGGAGATTACTATCTGCCTCGCAGCCAGCATTCGGCAGGGCTGAAAGGGAAATGACCTGCGCTCTGAAGGGAGTGCCCAAAATTTTGGGGACATACCCATGCCTCGGTCTGAGAATAACTTTAGAGTCATTGGGTCCGAACTCGAGGCACGCAGCGTTAGTGGATAACGCGTGAAGGTCTCCCACACGTTTTACTGAAGACAGTGCTATCAGAAAAACGGTTTTGACCGTGAGGTATTTCATATCCACAGTTTCCAGGGGTTCAAAGGGATGTGCTTTCAGGGCGTCTAAGACCAGTGAAAAATCCCACATAGGAACCGAAGGGGGTCGCGGGGGGTTCATCCTTCTCGCTCCTCTAAGGAAGCGGATGACAAACTCGTTCCTTCCTAATGCGCGGCCCGGCTCTGAGACAGAGAGCGCTGAAATGGCCGCGACATAGACTTTGAGCGTGGAGGGGGACCTGCCCGCGTCCAGTAGCTCTTGAAGGAAGCACAATACTTGCGAGACCCCACATGTCTGTGGATCGAGCCCTCTGGCAGTGCACCATTTGTTAAACACCGACCATTTAGACGTGTAGAGCCGCCTCGTGGAGGGAGCTCTAGATTGTATGATCGTGTTCATCACCCCTTCTGGTAAATCACTATGAAGAGCACTGTGTGGCGCACTTTCCTGGCTCTCTCGATGACCTGAGGCAGCAGAGAGACCGGGGGAGAAGCATATAGCGGGCCGCTGGGCCACGTCTGGGCCAGCGCGTCCTCGCTCTTGAAAAGAATACTGGGCAGTGTGCGTTGTCTTTTGACGCAAAGAGGTCGACTTTCGCTCTGCCAAAGCGGCGCCACAGCGACTGGACTGTTTGGAGGTGTAGAGACCACTCCCCAGGGGAACGTTGTCCCTGGACAGTCTGTCGGGGCCCTCGTTCAGATGGCCAGGCACATGCGATGCTCTCAGAGAGCGCCGAGAGTGCTGAGCCCATACGAGGAGGCGTTCCGTCAGGGCGCAGAGCTTTTTTTTTTTTTTTTTGATCTGACACCGCCCTGGTGGTTCACATAGGCCACTACTGATGTGTTGTCCGTGCGGACTAGAACATGGTGACCATGGAGGAATAGGAGGAAGTGCATGAGCGCTTTCTCGACCGCGAGCATCTCTAGACAGTTTATGTGTAGGAGATTCTCCTGGTCTGACCAGCGGCCATAGACCGGTCTGCCTTCGAAGAGCGCTCCCCAACCTAGGTTGGACGCGTCTGTTGAGACAACTTTCCGGTGTGAAATCACTCCCATAATCACTCCAGTGTGATACCATTCAGCTGCTAGCCAGGGCTGCAGGGCTGAGACACAGCCCTGAGTCACTCTGATTAGCGAGCCACCGGTCGCCCAGGCTCGATGGGATACGCGCGCTCTTAGCCAGCGTTGAAGCGGGCGCATGCGCAGTAAACCCAACTGAAGCACTGCTGCAGCTGAGGCCATATGCCCCAGGATGCACTGAAATGCTTTCAGAGGAACCCGATTGCCTTCTTTGAAGGATGCGGCGAGGCGCCGGATGCGGCGCGCGCGCTGCTCCGACAATCTGGCCGTCATCGCCACCGAGTCCAGTTCCATTCCGAGAAAGGAAATTGACTGACGGGGCGAGAGCGAGCTCTTGGTCCAATTGACCGCTAGACCCAGACCTTCCAGATGGCTGAGAAGCGCTGTTCTGTGAGACACAAGTTCTGTCTCTGACTGCGCTATAACAAGCCAGTCGTCCAGATAGTTCAGAATTCGCATTCCCTGACTTTTCAGGGCGCGAGAGCCGTGTCCATGCATTTCGTAAATGTACGGTGTGCTAAAGACAGGCCGAACGGCAGGACTGTGTATTGATAAGCTCGACCGTCGAAGGCGAATCTCAAGAATGGCCTGTGACGGGGGGTTATCTGGATCTGGAAATACGCGTCTTTCAGATCGAGAGAGATAAACCAGTCTCCTGGGCGGATCTGCGCAAGGATCTGTCTGGTTGTAATCATCCTGAACGGCCGTCTCATGAGAGCCGTGTTCAGATGTCTCAGATCTAAAATAGGTCTTAAAGCTCCGTCCTTCTTGGGAACGAGGAAGTAACGGCTGTAAAAGCCTGACTCGCTCAAGGAAGGATGAACCTGTTCCATGGCCCCTTTGCGCAGCAGCTTTGCTATTTCTGCTCGAAGCAGATGCGCTGCTTCTAAACCGACTTTCGTCTCCGTCTGCGCTAGACACCCATTCTGACGCGCCCTGAATAGCTTCCCATGCTTTTGCACGCATAGCTAGGGGTCGAATGGTCTCTGGGTTCAGATCGCCGCGCTGCGCGGGATGGAGAACCTGTATCAGAGAGGATGGGGCGGCGCGCGCGCCGCCGGTGCACGAACACGGGGCTGATAAACAGTATTGGCCGGCTGTACAGCGTTCAGTAGCTCGGTCCTGAAGGATGGAGCGCGTTTTGCTGTCAAACACCCCTGGCGCGAGAGCGGCGTGGGGGATATAGTGTCTGAAAGTGAGTGCGCGTGCTCGTGAGCGGGCGCAGGGTTTACACTTATAACACGGCCAGTGTTTTGGAAGCTTTAGAGGGTCTGTAACCCGGGGTAACCGTATGGCAGAGCGAGCAGCGAGTAGGTGTGAGCACAGAGTTGTGGGCACATTTACTACACTTAATACTCGAGCGGCGTGTTTCCGCTTTATGAGAGCGCTCTGAGCGCATTACCGTGGGAACCATGTTGTGTGAAGCAGTGAACACATGGGAGTGGGCACATTTTCTATACTTAATATCCCCTCGGCCTGAGCCGTTGCAACTCGAGCAGCGGGTAGGTGTGATCACAGAGTTGTGGGCACATTTACTACACTTAATACTCGAGCGGTGAGTGTCCGCCTATGAGAGAGCGCTCTGAGCGCGTAACCATGGGGACCGTGTTTGTGCGAAGCAGTGAGCACATGGGAGTGGGCACATTTCTACACTTATGACACCCTCGGCCGGAGCCGGAGTGTTTCGGGGCTTTAGAGGGTCTGTAACCCGAGGTAACTGAATGGCAGAGCGAGCAGCGGGTATGTGTGAGCACAGAGTTGTGGGCACATTTACTACACTTAATACTCGAGCGGCGCGTGTCCGCTTTAAGAGAGAGAGCGCTCTGAGCGCGTTACCATGGGGACCGTGTTTGTGTGAAGCAGTGAGCACATGAGAGTGGGCACATTTTCTACACTTATCTTCGGCTAGAGCTGGAATGTAGTGAGCTTTAGAGGATCTGCAACCCGGGGTAACTGAGTGGCAGAGCGAGCAACGGGTAGGTGTGAGCACAGAGTTGTGGGCACATTTCCTACACTTAGTACTCAAGCGGCGTGTGACCGCTTTAAGAGAGTGCGCTCTGTGGACGTTACCGAGGAGACCGTGTTTGTGTGTAGCAGTGAGCACGTGGGAGTGGGCACATTTTCTACACGTATAACACCATCGGTGTAATAGGAAACTGATAGAGCGAGAAGCTTTGATGGCTCATAAGTTTAGACGCTCATAAATACTCAAGCACCATCCTGCGGGATACGGGTTCGCTTTCTGTATGTGAGAAAGCTGGCCGCGAGCTCGGAGAAGCCAGCAGAAAAAAATATTTATCTGCCGCCAGAGCAGGATTCGAACACGGGACTCCCGTGTGGAAGTCCAATGCTCTGCCACTGAGCCACAGGAGCATACATAAACTTTTAGTTAGTGCGAGCATATGACCGAGCGATGTTTCGTTTCGGCGTTTGTTTGCAGACGCGCGCGTGTAATAAAACAGGCTCGTTACTGCAGTATAGTATTTCCAGCCGCCTGAACTTGGAGGGGACTGAGAATATACGAGGACGAAAACACTCTCTCTTCCTCTTATCGCCGGTGCTCGTGACGTCCGCTCTGATGTCCCTTGAGAACGGCGCAGTTGCGCGGCTCGAACAAGGGAGAGAGAGCGGGAAGATGTCATCATGTGCTATGACATCGTATGTTTGCAGGCGTGCGTGTAATAAAACAGGCTCGTTTACTGCAATATTGATATTTCTAGTCGCCTGAGCTTAGGAGGGGACTGAGAAATGTGTGAGAAACGGAGGTGGCCGGAGAGTGACGCGCGCGACCGAGACGCGGGGTAGCTTTCTTATAACGTAAAGGAAGCCAGCCCGTGACCGTCTACTCCTGACATCCCTTGTGAGCGGCGCGTTTGCGCGGCTCGAACAGAGGGGGAGAGCGCAGGGAGGGGCGTGCGTCGTCCGGGGGGTAGCTTTCTTGTAACGTAAAGGAAGCTATAGCCCGAGACCGTCCGTTTCTGACATCCCTTGTGAGCGGCGCCGTTTGCGCGGCTTGACAGAGGGGAGAAAGCAGCTGTCTAAGAAAACAGCGCTGTCTGCTTCATCCCCTGAGGCGACGGCAGTGCGGGCGAAGCCGGCCGCTGCGCGTCGGGAGGTGGGGGGGAGAAGGAAATAGCGAGGCTCGCGGGAGGGGCTCCGGCGAGCGCTCAGCTGTCATAGAAGCCCAGGCAGAGAGCGCACACCACGTGGCGGTCTCCGTCGCTGAGCGCGGCTCTGCACGAGCCACAGGATGAGCGAGGCATTTGCAACAACGCCTCGCGCTCTTTTAGATGCAAGTGTGTCGCGGCGGACACACAAAACACACAACACAGAGCAAGGAAAGGATATATATGCCGGATGGCGCAGCAGGCAGGGAAGGCTGAAGGCGGCGAGCGGCCGGCGTCCTCAGGCTGAAATCCTCGGCGTGCTGGTCGCTTGATTCGACGGCGGCTTCCTCGGAGATCAGCGATGCGAAGTGTTACTCCCCTCGAGGTTTAATAAAGGCTCAAGTCGTTCCTGGGTTTCAACGGGCATTTATTTGGTGACAGAATCTTCAAACATGTCTTGACATGTTCCTTTATTGACATATTGCCATATTGCCGTCAGAACTGGTATAAATAAAACACAGAAAGCATAAATTAACCTTAAATTTGTGACATACTTGCAGACAATAAACGAAATTACATAGAAAACAAATAAATAAAAACATAAATTTATGCCATGTAAAATAATATCTTAATTGGCTTGTTACAAACACAGTCGCGTAACACAAATAAATGACAAAGACAGAAAATATACCTCATTGGCCGCATGAACCCGAGAGGGTAAACATAGGGGGGTATTCATCTTCACAATTCACCGACAAAACTTATGGATAACTTTTAAATCTTCTTCAGACAGCAGGCTTCGCAAGCCGCAGCACATATCTCTCTCTATGATCTTAGCAAGTGCACCCATGCAGCGTCCCCATAACAACAAACTATATTTTCCACACGGAACAAAAAATAAGTTCCCTCTTTTTACACAAAGTTTTTAACAAAAAGAAATAAACATGAAATTATTATTTATTGGCCATGAGACATCATTTATTTTAATCATATGATTTTAACCTTATATATATATATTTATATATATTTATATTTTAACTGCCAACCATATTTAACTTAAATATATGAGTTGCCTTTGATGGCAGCTACACTCCCACCAAATCACTCGTGATTTCAATCAATGAACTATGTATAAGCGATTACTGTAAAGTTAAAGTTATGTTAGTCAGCTTCGAGTAATGTGACTGTCTTGTGTATAGGTCTCTCCAGATAGACTGGTTTACTGAGTCTCTTTCCTTGATCATCTAATGCTGAGTTGCTGATCAGCAACTGGACCTTCCGCACACATCCATCTTCAGCTGGATACACCGTGGCGACTTTAGCCAGCTTCCATTCATTTCTGGGTGCGGTATCATCTTGTACAATTACTATATCATTGACTTTCGCATTTCTCTTTGTCTTGTGCCATTTCTGTCTTTGTTGTAAACTCAGTAGGTACTCTTTTTTCCATCTGTGCCAAAATTCATTGGCAAGGTATTGGACTCTACGCCATCTCTTGCGGAGGTAAAGATCTTCCTTTACGAAGTTTCCAGGTGGAGGCAAGATTATTGAGGATTTCATTGTCAGAAGCAGGTTGGGCGTAAGAGGCTGGGGACCTGTTGGGTCGCTGAGTAAATGTGCTGTCATAGGTCGGCTGTTAATGATTGCCATCACTTCATAAAGATAGGTCCGTAAAGATGAACTGTCGAGTGTTCGGGATGACTGATCCAGTATGGATGTTAACACACTTCTGATTGTCCGGATTTGCCTTTCCCAAACTCCGCCCATATGGCTAGCAGAGGGAGGGTTCATGACAAACTCACAGCCTAGTTGTTTAAGGCATTCTTGATTCATTTCCTTTACTGCTTGCAAGAATTCTCGCCTCGCTCCAACAAAATTGGTGCCCTGATCTGATTGGAGTTGACGAACGTTTCCACGTAGGGCAATGAAGGCACGAAGTGAGTTGATGAATGCATCGGTTGATAGATCATCAAGTAACTCTATGTGCACTGCACGAGAACACAAGCATGTGAACAATAGTCCATAACGTTTCAGCTCTTTTCGACCTTCTTTGATGTAAAATGGACCAAAACAATCCATCCCACAATACGTGAAGGGAGGAGTTGTCTCCATTCTCTCACGCGGCAGGTCTGCCATTCTCTGCTCTTCTGTGTGACGTCTAAACCTTCTGCACTTGACGCAGTGGTAGATGACTGATGATACAGCTTGACTACATCCAAGGATCCAGATACCATTTGATCTCAACTCATTTATGGTCATGCCACGCCCCTGATGTTGCACTTGTCTGTGATAGTGATCGATCAGTAACCTTGTTATGTGGCTGGTTTTTGGTAAAATGACTGGATGTTTGATGTGTGGATGCATGGCAGCATGATCTAATCGACCTCCCACTCTAAGGATGCCCCTGTGGTCCAAGAAGGGATTGAGTCGGTACAGCCTACTGGTTTTGTCTTTGGTCATCTCCCTTTGTGACTCAAGCTCATTGATCTCTTTGGAGAAGACTTCCCTTTGTACAATGAGCATGATGGCAAGCTCTGCATCCTGTCTTTCCTCGAGACTTGTGGCTTCATTGGTTCTCTGAATTGTACCCTTAAACTCCTTGAGAAATCTTTGGAGTCTGGCGATTGCTTTCACTAGTCTTGTCCAGCTTGAAAACTTAAGGAAGTGATTAGTGAGAGAATCTGTTGTGGTTGAGGTCTGGTGCACAATGACCCTGCGCACTTCTGGATCTTTGGCATCAAGTTCTCTCACCTTAACCTCACCGCTTGGAAGTTCTTCCTGCCAGAGAAAATCTGGACCACTAAACCAATTGGAAGTGATGAGCTCTTTTGCCTTAAGCCCTCGTGACGCATGGTCAGCGGGATTGTCTTCTGACGTCACGTATTTCCACTGGGTTGGGTTTGTACTTTCCTTGATGCGCTGTATGCGGTTAGCTACGTAGATATGAAACCGTTTTGCGTCATTGTTGATGTATCCTAAGACGACGTTTGAATCTGTCCAGAAGAACTCTTGAGCGTCTTCAAGCTCCAATTCTCCTCTGAGCATGTCACTTGTGCGCACTGCTACAACTGCTGCAGACAGCTCGAGTCTTGGTACCGTGGTTACCTTTGTGGGGGATACTCTGGCCTTAGCCATGACTAGGACGCAATGTATCTGTCCTGTTGTGCTGGTTGCTCTTAGATAGGTACAGACTCCATACCCCGAGACACTTGCGTCTGAAAAATGGTGGACTTCATACTTGTGCACTGTTTTGAAATCAACTGGTAGGTAGCATCGCTCAATCTTGACATTGGCTAAGTTCTGTAGATCCAAAAGCCAGGACTCCCACCGTGGCCTTAGCTCATTTGACAGTGGCTCATCCCAGTCAATCTTCTCACGACACATTTGTTGAAGTATTTGTTTTCCGAGTAGGACGAAAGGCGCCACAAAGCCAAGTGGATCAAAGATAGAGGCAACTGTGGACAAAACTCCTCTTCTGGAGAGAGGGCGCTCATTCACGACTACTCGAAACTGGAAATGGTCTGAGGCGACACACCATTTGACGCCTAGAGCTCTCTCAATCTGTTGTTCGCCAAGAGCTAGGTCTTGTTTCATTACTGTCTCTGCACAGTCTTCCTTTGGGAGGGATGCTAATACTTGTTGGCTGTTTGATATGAACTTATGAAGTCGCAACTTGCCTGTATTGCAGAGTTGTCTTACTTCATTTACCAACTGGATAGCCTCTTCTTCTGAGTGGACACTTATTAGGCCATCATCCACATAGAAGTTTCTCTCAATGAAACGGATTGTGGCATCACTGAAATGACCTTGCCCTTGAGCTGCGATGTACTTGAGGCCGTAGTTTGCGCAGCCGGGTGACGAAGCGGCTCCAAACAAATGAACACGCATACGGTAGACAGAGGGGTTGGAGTAAAAGCTTCCATTATCCCACCACAGAAATCGGAAGTAGTCTTGATCTTCTGGCTTGACATGGAATTGATGAAACATGCGTTCTATGTCGCACATCACCGCTACTTGACCCTTACGAAACCGACATAGAACACCTACCAAGCTGTTGGTCAACTCTGGCCCAGTAAGCAGAAAGTCATTTAATGACACACCTTCGTACTTTGCCGAGCAGTCGAACACGACTCTTATTTTTCCAGGTTTCTGGGGGTGGTAGACCCCATGGTGAGGGATGTACCAGGAGGGGCTTTTGTCCAGCTCATCAAATGGAACCTTTTCTGCATCTCCACGTGTAATTGTTTCATTCATGAATGTTGTGTAGTCTTTGTGGTATTGCGTGTCTTTCTCAAATCTTTTCTTTAGACATTTGAGTCTGTGTTCGGCACAGATTTTATTGTCTGGTAGATTTGGTCTGTCCTTCTTAAAGGGCAAGGGCAACTCGCAGTGACCATTTGCTTTCATTTTCACTCCTTCCTCCATTATGGAAATGAAACGCAGATCCTCTTGGGAGAAGTGAGAGTCCTCCACGCGGCGTTCATTGAAATCGGACTCCAGTACTTTGATCACATCTAGTGATGTGACTAGCTCTTTGACTTGTGTACGACAGACATACATGACTTCATTTGGTAAGGAGGTTGGTGACTGAACAGAAGGTGTCACTTCTTTGACTATGACTCTGTGGCTGCTTCCTATAGCGTCACCATAGTCCACACAGGGATCAGTACCGCCGACTATAGTCCAACCAAGGTCTGTTCTTTGAGCGAATGGTTCATTGTCCTTCCCTGACACTACTTCTCTGGGTATCAGAGCTTGCGAACAATTGTACCCTATAAGCAGGCCGACATCACACTCTATCATGGGAGCTATCTCTTCAGCAAGGTGCTCTAGGTGAGGCCATGCTCTTGCTATCTTAGGTGTGGGAATATGACTTGGATTGGCAGGGATAAAGTCTCTTGTGTATGTCGTTGGGAGAGGTATTCTCTTGGATGTGTAGAAGCCTCTGACTTGTAGCCCTAATAGCTTTTGACTTAGAATGACTGTGTCCCTGGATGACAGTGTAGAAAGTTTCAACTGCACTTGTTTCTTTTCAGTGACTAGAGCGTCCGCCTTTTCTTGAAGAACGAATGTGGTGTCGCTCTGACTGTCCAGAAGGGCATAGACAAGAACCTCGTGCTCTGGATTGCTTGTTGTGGATAACCAAACTGGAATGATTGTGGATGTGAGATCACTGTTAGTGTTTTGTACAACACGGTTGGATATTGCCTTGTTTGGTGTTTCTGTACTTGCTTGTTTGGTTTCCCTTGTGTCCTTTTGTTCCTTGTCAGAATCCTTTGTCCTTTTGACTTCCTTGTCACGTTCCTGATGTAAGCATGTTGGATGTTTTCCTTTGCATGTGTTACAAACACTTCTCCTTTCACATTTCTTTGAATGGTGTCCAGGGCTGAGACATCCAAAGCACAAGCCCTTAGTTTGTACAAACTTGACTCGTTCAGTAATTGACTTGTCCATGAACTTTCGGCAAACATGAATTCCATGGTTTGGCCTTTCACAGAAGATACACATCTTAATGTCTGGTTTCTCTTCTGAGCTGCTTGCTAGCACCTTTGCACCAACACTTCTGGTCTTTGTTTTTTCAGAGTCACTTGCCTTTAGTGCATGAAGCGACGTTACTGGATTGCACGCTATCTTGGCCTCTCTTGTGACGAAGTCGACAAAGTTGCTGAATGTTGGAAATGATCCGCTTTGCTCTTGTATCTCAATGACTTTTCTATTCCAACTTGCTGTTAACCAATCAGGAAGCTTGCTTAGCATTTTCTGGTTTTCGCTGCAGTCGTTGAGAACTTCAAGATTTTTAATCTGGAACATTGCTGCTTCACAGCCTCTGAGAAAGTCTGAGAACTCTCGTAGTTCAGCACAGTCCTTTGGTCCTATCCTTGGCCACGATGTGAGCTTATCCCTGAAGGCTTTGGCGATTACAAATGAGCTTCCATACCTTTCCTCCAGAATGTCCCATGCTGCAAGATATGCTGTGTCCGTCCCCAACAGAAAATAGCTCTCAATTGCTTTTCTTGCTGACCCACCAATATACTTGCGGAGGTAGTAGAGCTTTTCATTTACTGGGATGTTCTTCCTGTCTATCAGGGTTTGAAAGGACATTTTCCAATCTCTGTATTTGAGTGGGTCTCCAATGAAGACTGAAGGTTCTGGTACTGGTAAACGGCTTATGTTGATTGACTCTGCTAATGCTCTGGCTAATGCAGTAGTGCTATCTTCTTGTGTAGCATTGGTTGCATGTTGCCGGCTTGTGGCCTCTTGTGGCACAGTGCGTTGTTGCGGGTTAGCAGTGGTTTGTGCAAGGTGAAATTCAGGCAAACTAACCAGGTAAGGTGCAGCTTTCTTAGGCTTGGACTTACTGTGTAGAAGGTCTGATATTTCTTCATCTGAAGTTGATTCTTGTTCGTAGACTTTCAGACGGGCTTTGGCGGCTTCCATTTTCTTGACAGTTTCAAAGCGCTCTATCTGCCTTCGCTTTTCTTCTAATGCCTTTTGTTTTTCAGCATTTTCTGCTTCTTGTTGTGCAAGTCTTTTTCTGTTTTCAGCTTCAAGATTTTCAAGTTCCCTTTGCTCACGCTCCATTTCTTGCATCACTTTCAAGGTGGCTTCAGTAGCAGCCAATTCTGCTGCTGCTTCTTGTTTCTTCACAGATGACTTACTCGAATGACTTGAACGTGTGATTGCACTACCCGCACGTTTAGACCTGTGAGATGCTGCTGATTGGAACACCGAGCCAGCCTCACTCCAGTGAGTTGACCTTTTAGCTGGGTATTTACCACTTTCCTCTTCTTTAAGAATCTCTGTTGCTTGTTCTATTATCCTTACAGAAACAGCATGACATGTGTCTACTCTGCGACGGGTATCACTGTCAGGAGTGTCGTAACTGCGCAACTCATGATAGGTTTGCTTTACTTCTCCTGAAGCATTTTGGACCCTTACGATGTGATCCTGTAAACTTGCAGTGCTAGGTGCATCGAGTGCTCTCTTAGCTTGTTTGGCAATCACTTTCCATTTGTCATAATTGGTCTTAAAGCGACACTGAAGCTTATTCATTCTTTCTTCATGTAAAGCTTGGCCCTTTTCAGTAAGCTTTCTGGTTCTTTGGCTTTTTCTCAAAGCATCTTCTTCAACGGCTTGACTTGTATTTGCCTCTTGCTGTGGACTTGAGTCTACAGTTTCTTCATCGGGGCTTGCTTGCTCCTGCAACTTCACAGCTTCACTTCCTTGGACTTCAGGCTCAGACATTTCACTACTTGAGCTGATGTATGTGTATTGACTTAAGGTCAAATTACTTGTGTGTTTGTCTAAATTATTGTAATGAACTATGGGATATAATACTTTATAACTGTAAATATGAACTTTGTTAGAATTAATTTAAAATGTGTAATGAACGCCTTAATGCAAATTATGAACTGTTTTCACCTTGTATGAAATAAAGAAATGGCCTTCAATGTCAAAGAAAACCAATATGACTTGCCCTTTAAAATGCTTTAGTGCACCTTTAACTTAACAAATAACTTGTGATTAGACTTGCAATTCGTTTGTAATAATCACCTTACAAAGAAATGAACATACACTTAAACTTAAACTTGAATTGCAGAAACATACACTTCAACCTCTTTTAGCACTTTAGAGTCCCTTTAAAGTTAGCAGGATTAAACTACTTCTTAACATTTAACTTGTTTAAATGTGTTACTTCTTTGTAGCTTGACCCCACGACACTTCTGGACTCCGGTTGGTTGCCACTTGTCGGGTTTTCAGTGCACGCAGTTCGTGTTGTCTTTGATGCTCGTGAGCGTAGTTAACGATGTAACGAGCTGCTCGTTAATGGCTCGCTCTCTTCTCCTCCAGCACGAAGCAGGCTGAGTTCTGACTGTTACTCCCCTCGAGGTTTAATAAAGGCTCAAGTCGTTCCTGGGTTTCAACGGGCATTTATTTGGTGACAGAATCTTCAAACATGTCTTGACATGTTCCTTTATTGACATATTGCCATATTGCCGTCAGAACTGGTATAAATAAAACACAGAAAGCATAAATTAACCTTAAATTTGTGACATACTTGCAGACAATAAACGAAATTACATAGAAAACAAATAAATAAAAACATAAATTTATGCCATGTAAAATAATATCTTAATTGGCTTGTTACAAACACAGTCGCGTAACACAAATAAATGACAAAGACAGAAAATATACCTCATTGGCCGCATGAACCCGAGAGGGTAAACATAGGGGGGTATTCATCTTCACAATTCACCGACAAAACTTATGGATAACTTTTAAATCTTCTTCAGACAGCAGGCTTCGCAAGCCGCAGCACATATCTCTCTCTATGATCTTAGCAAGTGCACCCATGCAGCGTCCCCATAACAACAAACTATATTTTCCACACGGAACAAAAAATAAGTTCCCTCTTTTTACACAAAGTTTTTAACAAAAAGAAATAAACATGAAATTATTATTTATTGGCCATGAGACATCATTTATTTTAATCATATGATTTTAACCTTATATATATATATTTATATATATTTATATTTTAACTGCCAACCATATTTAACTTAAATATATGAGTTGCCTTTGATGGCAGCTACACGAAGAGCTTCGCTGAAGAGACAGAAATCAGCGAAGCAGCCTCTGTACCTTGCCTATATACGCTAAGCCACACCCCTAATTACGGGCTGTGACGCATCAAGCGCGCCAAGCGCGCTCATTGGACGTGACGTCACGCGCAAGGCTCAGCCATAGGCTGCTGCAGTTGCCGCAGAGCAGCCAATGGGCACGCGATTCGCCTGCCCTAGGTCTGCAGGCTGCCGCACTGCGTTGACAAGATTTAAAAAATTAAGGATAATTTTTGGCTTCAGTATCTCGAGAAAGGAGACTTTCCCGCAGCGTAAGCTAGCTTACGCAATACGAGAGAACCTCTCGTAAGAGAACAGTCTTCCTTCCTTCATGTGTCTTCCAACACAATATTGGGCAGTTTTAGAATTCCATGCAATATTATTATTTTTAACAGTTTTTCTGAAGAGCGCTTTCAAAGATGTCATTTCCACCACTTTTCAATTTATGTATTTTATTGCAATATAATATTGTAAAACTGATTATATAAGATTATGTATCAGTCAACAACATCAGTGGCTACCTAATCATGTAACAAAATAAATCTTAATACTTCATGAACTTAATACATTTTTAAAGTTGCTAAATGCCACATGAATTGGGATTTTTACCTACAACATTTCATTTTTGCTCAGGTCTATGTTTATTATAAGTCACTCACACATATATTGTAAGTAATGAACTATTAATACTTGATTTAAAATACATTTAGATTCACATAATTTGTTAATCTTTTTTATTTTTATTTTTATTTTTTTTAAACTGTGTAGTGGAAAGTGGTGGAAATGACGGTTTATGGTGGAAAGATTGTTTCTGTTTATTTTTACTTAAATTGCCAGTCCAAAATATTTTTAATTTGTGTGTGTGTGTTCATGTTCAAATTTCAATTCTCTCTGTGCAAATTTCATTAGCCTGTACTTCTGGAGAATTTTAGAAGACATAATTTTGGCAATCAGACTGAGAAATGATGGTGTTTTGAAAGGTTAGAGTCCTCCTTAGTGTTTTTTGGTCCCTCCGCCATTTGTCTTGCCGCTTTACTCTGTGGTGAGTCATTGTGACAGATTATTTTCTGTAGTCTGGCAAACCTTTTCTTATATTTTTCGAGTAGGCATCACCCGTATATTAACCACAGACACATCTCTGAAAAGCTTTGATCTATCTCTCCTCACTTTCTTCCTACCCCTGGATGTAGATCTTTCCACTATGGGGGGAGTGTGTGGTGTGTCTGGTGGCGTAGTGGCCGACACAGCGTTTGCTATACTCCACTGTTTTCTTTTTCTTTCCTTCTCCTTACTGGAGACCTCTAAGACTGGTGTCACTATTCCTCTTTCTTTTTTCCTGTGATATCTTTCTCTGTCCTTTTCTATTTTCTGTTGATATTTAACTGGATCGGCTTTTATTCTGTCCCTGTATTCCTGTGACTTCTTGGCCATCGCATTCGGCATCTTAAGTATAAATATAAATATAGATAAATAAAAATAAACATGCCTCTTGTTAAATTTAATTAGGCTAATTAAAATAAGCAAAAGTAACACAATTGTTTAATATTTTGTCACAACTTAATTTAATTGTGTTCAATCAACCTAATATATTTAAAACTGAAGTTAACTTACTTAATTTGTGTGAAAACTACATTACAGTTTTTCTCGATTGCTTAAACACATTTCTTGAAACTATGCCTCATATTCTCAAAACAGTAAACACAAATCCATAACGTCTCACCCAATTCCCCAAACATCCTATTTTCAGGTCAAAATGAAGCTCTACACTCAAAACCATTCACTCTTGCTGAAAAACCAAACTTTGCCCTCACACTGGACACACAAGCCCTCAAAATCACACACACTACAACATAGTCTAACACACTGGTGCAGTAAATTCAAAACAACATTTCCAAAACTGGTAAGTTATGTTACTTGTGGTTCCCCCCCTCTCAAACCTTTTCACATGATGAACACAAAAGACACAACCAATGGATACACTGGCACATTTTTATTCATTCATGTACTACACAGTACAACACACACACACACACACAAAAAAATTATATATTTTATTTACTCTCTCCTCTAATTTTTTTTTACAGTATTTACTTACTTACAGTAAGATGTGTGTGACCATCATATGACAGTAAAAGAGCACACACAAACCTTATTCTAATATGGAATTGTATTGGAATGGTAAAGAGTGTTAGTAGGTGACAGGAGGGCCTCGATCCACTCAAGGAGACAATATGATGAACACGTCTAAGAATGTTCCACGTATGGTTGAAATACCATCATTTGCCTAGAAAGATAACATTGTGGGAGTCAAGACTATAAAGGATGAAGGATGGCCAACCTTCACTGTTACACTCTGCAGCCACTCTGTGTGACTGTACGACTGCTGGCCTTTTCTTGCAAGAAAATAAACCTCATCAAAGACTACTGGAAATGTTTGTCTCTTATTCAGTGATAGAATTGTGTTTGCCACCACACCTCCCTGAAGGTTCTCGAGGCGATGGTAAAGCGACTCAAATTTGGCCTTACTCGTAGCCCAGCCTCCCTCATAGTCATACCATTGCCTAAGACATGGGCAACTAGAGTGGCTTGAATTTCATCTGAGACTGCTTGTCTTCTTGCCCTTCCTCCTCCTCCTCCTCCTCCTTCTCCTTATCCCTCCTCCTCCTCCTCCTCCTCCTCCTCCTCCTTATCCCTCCTCGATCTCTTCCTTCATGTCTTTCTGGATCCATTGTTCCAAAACTCAATAAACTGATTTGGGCCCCTTTATCTATCTATTGAAGGATCTGATTGATGTGTGTTAAATTTTGACTCTTAGTGTTTCCACCTGGGTAATTGTGTGCTAACTGAGCTGAAGCTGTGCTGACTTGAGTGAACAATTTTGAGTGCTAGTGCTTTATACATGACAACATGGTGTAGGCAATGAGAAATGAAGGGATTTGTGTGTAGAGTTTTGCAGTGACAGTTCAACAAATTTGACTCATGTGTCAAAACAGGGAATAGTGTTTATAGTTTAGTGAAATGGGTGTGCTTTTTGATAAATGGCATTATGGTTTTGAAATTTTAGTTCAAAAGCCTGGTTATAGTGTTTAAGCAATCGAGAAAAACTGTAATCATTTTTGTTGACAACTAACTGGGCAGTGGATCTGTAGTTCCCAGCATGCTTTGCAAGGGACTGCATTAAGAGGGTAAATTTAGGGATTAAAGTGTTATTTTATGTGTTTTTCTATAAATGGAAAGATGTTGTTAGTTAATGTTAGTTTTTAATATTCAGTTATGTTAGAAACTTATAGGACTTTCTGTAATGTTTTTGAATTTTGTGGTTACCATTATGCAGAAGAGTGGCGACTGTGTTTAGTTTAGAGCTGTGGCCACTCAGTATATATGCTTTAAACCTCATTTGCAGACCTGCACAAGTAATATTCAATATTATTCTGTATAAGGTGGGTAATTACAGTTTTTCTCGATTGCTTAAACACATTTCTTGAAACTATACCTCGTATTCTCAAAACTATAAACACAAATCCATAACGTCTCACCTAATTCCCCAAACATCCTATTTTCAGGTCAAAATGAAGCTCTACACTCAAAACCATTCACTCTTGCTGAAAAACCAAACTTTGCCCTCAGACTGGACACACAAGCCCTCAAAATCACACACACTACAACATTGTCTAAGACACTGGTGCAATAAATTCAAAACAACATTTCCAAAACTGGTAAGTTATGTTGCTTGTGGTTCCCCCCCTCACAAACCTTTTCACATGATGAACACAAAAGACACAACCAATGGATACACTGGCACATTTTTATTCATTCATGTACTACACAGTACAACACACACGCACACACAAACATTTTTTATCCTGTTTTGCTCTTTTTTTTTTACTCTCTCCTCTAAATTTGTTTTTATATTTACTTACAGTAAGATGTGTGTGACCATCATATGACAGTAAAAGAGCACACACACACCATATTCTAATATGGAATTGTATTGGAATGGCTAAGAGTGTTGTTACGTGACAGGAGGGCCTCCACTCAAGGAGACAATATGATGAACGAGTCTAAGAATGTTCCACACATGGTTGAAATACCATCATTGGCCTAGAAAGATAACATTCTGGGAGTCAAGACTATAAAGGATGAAGGATGCCCTCCCTTCACTGTCACACTCTGTGCCGCTCTGTGTGACTGTACGACTGCTGACCTTTTCTTGCAAGAAAATACACCTCATCAAAGACTATTGGAAATGTTTGTCTCTTATTCAGTGATAGAATTCTGTTTGCCACCACACCTCCCTGAAGGTTCTCGAGGCGACGGTGAAGCAACTCAAATTTGGCCTTACTCGTAGCCCAGCCTCCCTCATAGAGTCATACCATTGACAAAGACATGGGCAACTAGAGTGACTTGAATTTAATCTGAGACTGCTTGTCTTCTTGTCCTTCCTCCTCCTCATTCTTATCCCTCTTCCTTCATGTCTTTCTGGATCCATTGTTCCAAAACTCAATAAACTGATTTGGGCCTTTTTATATATCTATTGAAGGTTCTGATTGATGTGTGTTCAATTTTGACTCTTAGTGTTTCCACCTGGGTAATTGTGTGCTAACTGAGCTGAAGCTGTGCTGACTTGAGTGAACAATTTTGAGTGCTAGTGCTTTATACATGACATCATGGTCTAAGCAATGAGAAATGAAGGGATTTGTGTGTAGAGTTTTGAAGTGACAATTCAACAAATCTGACTCATGTGTCAAAACAGGGAATAGTGTTTATAGTTTAGTGAAATGGGTGTGCTTTTTGATAAATGGCATTATGGTTTTGAAATTTTAGTTCAAAAGCCTGGTTATAGTGTTTAAGCAATCGAGAAAAACTGTAAATTGAACACTAGTAACTTCTATCATTGGAAATAACTGCAGAGTCAAATTAGCTAATATTATAATGTTGGTCATTTTAGCCGGGCAAAAATGAAATGTAATCAACCTGACAAAACTTTAAATGAATTTAAGGTCATACAACAAGATTACAACAAATCATTTCAAACAAATTAGATTTTGTTGGAAAAATGTAATTAATTTTCGTGGGAAAGTTTTCCCTAATTTAATCAGGTTTGTTCAACAGCTTATTTTTTGAGTGCACTGGAATAGTGATATATAAAGTTCTCGGTCCAAAAGCACAAATATGTCATGAGAACATGCAAATAGCGCACACAAACGGCATATATCATGTCCAAAGCTACGCCTGTAACTTCCCAGAGGTGGAAATGACATTTTAGCAGTTTTTCTGCAATATTAGCACACCCTCATGTCAGGCTTAGCTACTGTTGGACTTAGCATGTTGTTTACTCGTAATAAACATAAATACATTATTTTCATATTTGTTGTACATAATTCATCCGAACTACAGCCAAGGTGGAAATGACGATGAATAAAAATACTCTGTATAAAAGCTTGAGTTACCTTGATTTATTTTCTTGTGCTGAAGAGCACATGTGCCTGAAGTTTCATTGTCAACTAATATGTCCTTTTCACTATTATTTCCATGGTTACCAAGTAAATAAAATATTTAAGGTGGATCTTTTGAGGTGGATTTTGTTAGGATTTTGTTTTGTTTTGGCTGCCGGCGAGGAGGTGGCATCGCGGTCATCCACCGCAGCGATATCTCCATCCGCCCCATCCCCATCCCGGTTGTATCCTCATTTGAACACTTGGCTTTCAGACTTCCTGGTTCCCAATCACTCACTGCTGCAGTCATTTACCGCCCTCCCAAAACTTGCCCATCATTTCTTTCTGATTTCACTGACTTCGTAACTCAGCTGTCCTCCATTTCTCCGTCCGTTCTCCTCATTGGTGACTTCAACATCCATATCGACTCTCCGGCAGCAAAATTCACATCTGACTTTTTGGACATTTTAAACTGCCTCAACCTCACCCAGCATGTCACTTCACCCACACATAATCATGGACATATCCTGGACCTGGTCTGTTCCACACCCTCCCTCACCATAAATAACCTTTCATTGACCGACCTCACAATTTCTGATCATCTGGCCATCACCTTGGATATCATTACCCCCTCTACTACACAGCACTTCTCTGGTTCACCTCCTACCTCTCTGACCGTCACCACTTTGTCTCTGTTAACAACTGCAACTCCCACACCTCCCCTGTCACCCATGGTGTCCCCCAAGGTTCCGTGCTCGGCCCCCTCCTCTTCACCATCTACATGCTTCCCCTCGGTCAGATCATCCGCCACCATGGACTTCATTTTCACTGCTACGCCAATGATACCCAACTCTACATGTCCACCAAATCCATCACCCCGGCTATCCTCTCCACCATCACCAATTGCATTTCCGACATTAAAACCTGGATGGACAATAACTTTCTTAAACTCAACAGCAATAAAACAGAACTCCTCATCACCGGCCCAAAATCTCTCCTCCCTTCTATTCAAAACTTTACTCTCCTTATCGACAGACATAATGTCACCCCCTCCCTCTCTGTCCGAAACTTTGGTATCATAATGGACTCCACCCTCTCATACCGAACACACATCAACCATATCACTAAACTATCCTTCTTCCACCTCCGCAACATTGCCCGCCCTCGCCCCTCCCTTACCCTGTCAACAGCTGAAATCCTCATTCACGCATTCATAACTTCAAGACTTGACTACTGCAATAGCCTTCTTTACGGACTTCCTACCAATCAACTACAAAAACTTCAATACATCCAGAACTCAGCTGCCCGCCTCCTCACCCACACCCGGTCCAGAGAACACATCACCCCCGTTCTCCAGCAGCTCCATTGGCTACCTGATACCTTCATTATCACATTCAATATAAGCTCCTCCTCCTCACCTACAAGTCCCTCCATAACCTGGCCCCGCCCTACCTCACTGAGCTCCTGGAACAGCACCAACCCACCCGCCACCTCCGCTCAGCTGGCACCAACCACCTCACTCCGATCGTCCGCACTAACCGCCGGACCTTGGGGGACCGAGCCTTCGCTATCACCGCCCCCACCCTCTGGAACTCACTCCCTACATCCATTAGAAACTCCGACTCACTACCAAACTTCAAATCAGTACTCAAAACCCACCTGTTCAAACTAGCTTTTCCTTAAAATCCCTTTTGTTTTGTTCTGTTTTATTCCCCATGTAAAGCGTCTTTGAGTGTCCAAAAAAGCGCTATACAAGTGTGATGTATTATTATTATTTATTATTATTATTTTATTTGTCCTTAAGAAAAACATGTTACAGTTTTTCTCAATTGTTTACGCACAAATACTGGTACTTGAGACACAATGACCACAACATGTAACTCATTCACCAACCCCCTAAACCAATTCTGCTAAACTACAAGCACAATTCCTGCTTTACACTCAAACTGCAGTTCTAAAACACACCTTTTTCAAAACACTACACACAATTCTCTGCTTTTGGCACAATTTTCATGCAGAAAATCTCTTGTTTTCACAAGGAACACACTGCCATTCAAATATGCACTCTGACTCATCACATGGGCAAACACCCGTCACACAGTTTTACAATTAGCAATCAGAGCTTTAGCATAAAAGGGCAACAGGTGAGCTCTTCAATGGAGCAATGGATGCAACACTGGATTATTTTTTTACTGTAACTGTATACAGTCAATTCTTCTGTTGTTTTGTATGTAGACCACTGTATGTGCAACTTTGTGTTGGTTGGGATGTACACTGTGTACAATGTTTTTGTGGGAAGAATCTAATATATTTGTTACCGTGTATTTGTGTGTTCTGAGTATAAAAACAATATTCTCAAATATTTTACAACACACTTATGTATGTACTGTCTGTAGTAAGTGTAACACTGAACAAAAAAAGGCCTAAGTCATTATGATGAATGGAGAAGAAGTGTTTTCCATTCATCATAGTGTTTTACATTGAGCACATCAGTGTTCAACTGGTTCTTATAAATGTCTATTCATTTGATGGTTTGTGTGTGTCATTTGAAAACAAAATACCATTTTGAGAAGAAATAACATTGTTTTGAATGAAAAGTTTCATTTTGCAGGAGAATTGAGGGGTTTTGCCCATTGTGTGTGTGTTTTTTGATTTGTGTGTAGAGTTCTGAGAATATGAGGCATGCTTTCAGAAAATGTGTGTAAACAATCGAGAAAAACTGTAAAAAATATTTTTAAATCGATCCTTTAATATAATTTTTTAACATTCAAACCCAGTCTGGGTTGGGGACGAGCATAAAACTGCAAAATCTGCTAATAAACAGCCTTGCAAAAGCATTTTTAAAAGAAAACAGGGGCAAGATTTGGTGGTTACTAGGATGTTGGAGCATGAACTTCATAATGACAATGTATTTGTGCATTTGTTTGTTAATTTATGTACAAAAAAAGGCCAAGGACACAAAAGTGCCTGTAGTTGGAGAATCACCCATATATATATGTAAATGTATATGTATGTCATTCATTGTGATATAAAGAAAACGACAAGACTATATAAATCGTAGCCATATAGTTTAAATCTGAAAATACTGAACGAGTACACTTTTATATTGACAACATGACTAAGCATTTTTACTATCTTGTTTGTGAACAATGACACAAGGACTTTTCATTCTGATGGCACTATATGTTCATTGACATGAATACTGACTTTTGAGAGATGATCTAAGGATATTGAGCAAGTTACAAGCTTTTTAATCCACTGTGTGGGGCTGCAAGTATGGATTATTTTGAGAAATGCATTTACTGGTTTGCAAATCTTAAGGATGATTCAAGAAATGTACCAAAGTGACTGAGAAAAACTGCAAAAGGACATTCAGGGCAAACAGTATGTGCAAAGGGATTTAGTATATGGGTGAACATGATTTCATCAAGTACAACATCCCTACATCAACGTCCTTTTTGATCATGGAGGAATATATAACTTTACAGTTAATATCAGTTCCAGGCTATAACCAATGCAGAGCCTGAGCTCCAAGTAAATGAACAAACCACAGACAACAGCCTATTCTTTTACACAACCTATAGAATGATTTGAGTGTAGGCCTAGTCAATTTATTTATTATCAAACGAGTTTTCATGGGAGTTTTTCTATCAGTCGCTAAATAAAAAGAGCATACTTTGTTCGCTTTCTTTATAATCTATTCACACTTTAAATAAAATAGTTTTGTTTGTCATAAAGGAAAGAGTGAATCCAAATTGTTCTGTGGGTCAGTAGTTTCCAGCTTCGTTGTGCAGTGTAAAAATCGGCCAAGCTGTCAATCACACAGCGCGAGTTTATCTGGACACTTGCCAAAACTTGTTATGAAATCAATGACGCTGTTACACTGCACAACGAAGCTCTTACTGTACTTACCTCATGTTTGCATTGGTGAAATCATTAGTGAGAGTGCAGAAACTGTGTTGCAATGATAAGATCTCAATGCTCATCGCTCATCACTGCAACCTTTTATGTGATGGGAATAGATCTAAATACTTAAAAAACTTCTCACGATTCGTTAATCTCGATAGCTGTAATAGTAAAAACGTATACCAGCTGTAATAGTAAAAGTTTTCGAGAGAGTTCCACATGTAATGCTAGATATTTCATATGCAAGCATGTCAGCCAATCACAGCAGTGGGCGTTTACACTGAAGTCTCACAGAAGACACGCCCCTTCAAACAGAGCATTCTAAACAGAGGCTAAAATCAGGCTAGGAAATATGCCTTTTATTTCTAAATTATAACAACTTTTCATCTAAAAAACATACTAACATTATAAGAGCACACCAGGAAACATTCTAAAATAATAAAATAATCCATGCAATGGGACCTTTAAGTCTTTGTTTTTCCTGCAGGTGAAAACAAGATGCATCCATTTGCACCTCTTACTTTATTTATCTGGGCTGTCAATTGTTTTGCCTGACTGATGTTTGTAGTATGACTAGGCTACATTTAATAGAGTGCTAGGCTTTATAAAAACTTTAGTGTAGCTCTATTAAATAGTACATTTATGTTAAACAATTTTAAATTGAACGATTAATTACTTGTTCAGAATAAGTATAGCTAACTAATTAGAAGTAGGCTAACTCATTTTAGTTTAAAATCCAATAAGCTCTAAAATGGTTTCTGAATGGTTAATTAATGCTAAATGCAGCATCTATGAGTGAACTTGAGGCATGCAGACCTCCTGCTGCAGAGCATTAACTAATCTTAAACCAACAAATAAATAATGATAAGACCCACTTTTTCTGAATTTTACTAGCCCATTTTATTTGTCTCTCAGAAGATCGTATAATCAAAATACATGACAATAGACTTTTATTACAAAGTTACATCTATCATTGGGATACCAAATGTATTGTACATTAAGAAAAATTCAGCATTATAGAAATAAGTATATCAAATGTAGTCCTACATAAACTGTGCCAAAATAAGATTATCTATGATAATGTCTATAACAGTAAATGAATGTTTGAGAAAATAAGGAAAATGGCAGACGCACATACAGTTATCATCATCATCATCTTCATCCTGATCCTCTTCTTCATCCACTGAAACAGCTCGACTCAGTCAGGAACGAGAGAGCTCAGATTGTCCCTGAGAAACTCAACATGAACACAAATAATACAGGAGAGATGCTGGAAATGCTCTTCATGAACGTTGTTGTTTATTTGTTGGCTGCTGTAGATCTTTGTACATTGTCAGATTGTTCAGCCAGAATTAAAGCACATCAACCTCATTTATACAGGACACTCAGATCTGCAGTAACTGCTCCATCTTTTCATATCTTTTTATCATGTCTTTATGTTTTGGGCCAAATTATGGAGAGTATCAGGGATTAAATCATTATTAAACTAATGAATCATGAGACTTACTTTTTCAAAAAGAAACTAAATCATTGGTTACCCTCTTCATTCAATGATTATATTGTTTCATTTATGAATTGATGCGTTCAGTTTTCTGTACTAATGACTTGGAAATACTGTACATGGTTACATGATTACAAAGATATAATGTTCAAAATGTATTGGCGATCGATCGGCCGCGCCCAGAGCAGCCGCTGTGATGTCAGGCGCGTTCCATATGACGTCACAGGCCGAGTTGCTCAGGTTACCAGACTCAGAGTTATTAGTCAACAGTGACAGTGTAGAAACTCAGACTCAGAGTTATTAGTCAAACAGTGACAGTGTAGAAACTCAGACTCAGAGTTATTAGTCAAACATTGTAGAAACTCAGACTCAGAGTTATTAGTCAAACAGTGATAAAGTCCAGGATCTGCACGATGTCTGAACACTTCCCGATGGATGAGGAGATCTGCAGTGCAGTGTTGGAGGAGCCGCTGAGTGGCGCTGTTGAGGAGAGAAACACAGCAGAGGAGTGTGAAGCTCCTGCTCCAACTAGAATCGCGTGGGAGAACAACTCAGGTGCATTCACACACACACACACACACACACACACACACACACACACACTCCAGGGCTGCCAACTGACACGCTCTCACGCCACACATCCATTTTCTCACGCAGAGAAAAATCGCGAAGAAGAGGACACTGACACAGACACAGACAGAGCTGGTTACTTTTGATATGAAACAAATATGAACCTCTCAAATTCTGTCAATTTTATTGCGAAATTCAAACAATAAATACCGTTTTGGCGCTTGTAAATGTGTGGTGACAGATCGCTGGCGCGCGTGAACCGATCATCTCTTACTATGACTACTACTAGTTAATAGTAAATAAACACGAATGAACGATTGGTGTGTTGAAAGATACAGTAGGCTACAACTTACCGAAATGTTTATGCCTCATACAGAATGTCGATCATTCAGTGTTTTTCTCCCGTGGAAATTGTCAATAAAACAGCTGGAGAACATATGACACATAGCGTTACGTTTACCCCAGGAAAGCCATTAATGACCATAGCACAAGAGGAGTATTTTGCTAAATTTGGCACCAATGCTATATTTTCTAAATGTCATAATCATTTGTTAACAAACAAGTATTCATTTCTTCAATGAGCTCATTGTTTCTGCATTAAATTATTACATTGTTTAAATTAATACATTTTTAGCTAACTGTGACTATATGTACAGTACATTTCTGAAATGCATAACTTAGACAGTTTTCTCTGATAACAGATTACTCTAAATTGTAATATGGACTCATGCACTTAAGCACTATACAAATAAATGTGAATTGAATTAAATATAAGTTGCACCGTATTAACATATAATATTTTTTACTTATATCATTAATATATTATTACGTTGTTATTATAATAAATGCATTATATATATATTTGAGTTGTTATTTTTAACCTTTAGGCTATCTATTAACATGTATCTACTGTAACCCTACCTAATATTTGTCTAAATGAATCGATATCATTATTACACTTTTTTTTTCATTACATGTTGCCCTAATTTACCTATCGGACCATAGGCATGCTCAGTTTAATGAGTTCGAGAGATTACCATCCGGTCTGAGATTTAGGATGACAAATTGGGGCATAACATATGAATAAAATATCCTTTTTCACAAATGTTTTCCCCCATTTGTTTTGAACTAGCAACATAAAGCAGCTGTACATGAGGACAATCACTCAGCTGTAATCTGTGCTAATAAAACACATGTTTCTAATCAGTATTGTTGTTTGCAGAAAAGCAATCAAGATGGATGAGTTTCCATGCTGGCGTCACGAGAGTGTGGAATGCTGGGAAACGTCTCTTCCAAACCCAAGTGTGTGCTTTTCCGCCGTCGCAGGAGCTTCCACACACACCCAGTGTCGAGCCGACAGACCCGCTCGAGTCCAGGCCGACAGACCCGCTCGAGACCAGGCCGACAGACCAGCTCGAGTCCAGGCCGACAGACCCGCTCGAGACCAGGCCGACAGACCCGCTCGAGTCCAGGCCGACAGACCAGCTCGAGTCCAGGCCGACAGACCCGCTCGAGACCAGGCCGACAGACCCGCTCGAGTCCAGGCCGGCAGACCCGCTCGAGTCCAGGCCGACAGACCAGCTCGAGTCCAGGCCGACAGACCCGCTCGAGTCTAGGCCGACAGACCAGCTCGAGTCCAGGCCGACAGACCCGCTCGATTCCAGGCCGACAGACCCGCTCGATTCCAGGCCGACAGACCCGCTCGCAAGTCCAGGCCGACAGACCCGCCGCGCTCGAGTCCTAGTCCAGGCCGACACAACTGCTCGAGTCCCGCTCGACTTCATACGGTCAAGTGAGTGTTTATTACACTCTGATATTATCACTCTGATTCATCTCCATTTCTGCCTGATGCTTCTGGCTTTAGTTTAATCTCTACTCCTGTCGGTTCCTCACCTGATCTCAGGTGTGTTTGCTGCTGGAGTTCAGTCTCATGCTGTATATTAACATGCTAACGTGTGTTTTTCAGGATCATTTGAATCTCTTTATGAAGTGGGACGGAAACTGAAATCCAGAGGCGATCGCAGTGATTATAAGGGAGTTCGAATCTCGGATGGCAAACGAGTATGTTGCTCAAACTTTTCCCCTCTTGTTTCCTTCTATCTTTAGTCTTTTAGTCCTGACATAAACATCAGTGTTTACAGTTTTCATCAGAAATGTAAAGATTGTAGATTACCATGCACACAAACAAAAATGGTTCAGATTACTTACGTTTGCAACAATTTTCTTCATTTTTTAGGTGATCATCCGTCGTATTAAGAAGAGCCAGCCTGAGAAGCTGGTGAAATTGGTAAGTTGACAACTTTATTCTTCATGAAATTCTCCAAGAATCGTTTTATTAAATTGTAATTTGGTAATTGATACACCTGTATGTACAGTATAAGATATAGTTGAAAGCCTAGAAACATCAGTTTTTGTTCAACAAAGTAAATTGTTTTGATTTTTAATTAACTCTTTAAGCCCAAAGTATGTGGTTTACTTATATTTAAGTAATTAAATTAATATAAACATGCGATTAATCAACTAATGGCTTGAATGAATGACTAATCTTTAGTCAGGGCAGCCCAAGAGTTTACTTTGAAAAGCTCACGAGATGGAAAATGAAGTATCCCGGGCCTTTAGTTAGGAGATTAGAGATTAGTTTGGAGTCAGCTAACCTTCTGTCAATCTCTTTTCTTTAGCCTGAGATTCCCATACCTATGAGTCGAGACGCAGCTGCAATGTTGATGCTACAAAAGTCTCCCACTAGCACTCATATCAACCAGCTATATTGTATGTATGTCCTGAAAAATCAAGACGTCCTGGTTCTGGAATGGCCACATCACAGAATGACCTTGTTGGAGTTCTGCCAACCAAACCGAGGTTCCCTGACGGAACACGTAGTGAGAAACATCGTTCAGCAGCTCGTTGTTGCGCTGCAGCAGTGCCTGGATCAAGGTGTTTATCACAAAACAAACATGAAGAACGTTCTCATCTACCCAAACACCCTGAAAGTCAAGCTGACGGACTTCGGAGACGCACTGATCCTTGAAGAAAGACGTGAGTCGGCTTCTCGCACACCGTTCACTGTTGATGTGTTTGATGATGTTTTACTAAACACTGGAAATGTATTCTTACAGGTGCTGATGAACCCATATTAAGCTCAGAGGTCAGAAAGTCAGCTGAGTGGGTCCCGACAGAGGACATACACATACTGCTGGATCAGCTGGTCAAAAGAATAGGCCGTTGGTTTTGGCAAAGGTCACGTCTGTCCAAAGGTGAGACCAACAACAAGAACGAAATGGGAATAACATTGCTTAAAAACATGAAGAGCTCAGTAAAATTATTAGTGTCAATGATGAGCAAAGTGTAAAACACAGCGGATTGACAATGAATGTTTAGCAATGAATAAATGTTCATGGGCATCGTGAGAATATCATAGTAACAGCAAAAAATGCTGTGTATTTCATGGTAACATGACCTTACATGAACTACATTTCTCAAAATCTGTTTGTGAGTGTCTATAAGGACAAACGTGACTAATCAGCTGTCTTCTGAAAACTTTGACAGAATGCCTGGATCTTCTTGAGAAACTTAATGACAGTGGGTCACGGATCACCTTTGATAACATTTTACATCATGACTGGTTTAAAAACCTTTCAAAGTGATGAAGATGTTGTCCAGGGCGGAGCAGGCAGTTCAGGCGACCAGGGCGAGGCAGGCAGTTCAGGCGACCAGGGCGGAGCAGGCAGTTCAGGCGACCAGGGCGAGGCAGGCAGTTCAGGCGACCAGGGCGGGGCAGGCAGTTCAGGCGACCAGGGCGGAGCAGGCAGTTCAGGCGACCAGGGCGAGGCAGGCAGTTCAGGCGACCAGGGCGAGGCAGGCAGTTCAGGCGACCGGGGCGGTGCAGGCAGTTCAGGCGACCAGGACGGGGCAGGCAGTTCAGGCGATCGGGACGGAGCAGGCAGTTCAGGCGACCGGGGCGGAGCAGGCAGTTCAGGCGATCGGGACGGAGCAGGCAGTTCAGGCGATCGGGACGGAGCAGGCAGTTCAGGCGATCGGGACGGAGCAGGCAGTTCAGGCGATCGGGACGGAGCAGGCAGTTCAGGCGACCAGGGCGAGGCAGGCAGTTCAGGCGACCGGGGCGGAGCAGGCAGTTCAGGCGACCAGGACGGGCCAGGCAGTTCGGGCGACCGGGGCGGAGCAGGCAGTTCAGGCGACCGGGGCGGAGCAGGCAGTTCAGGCGACCAGGGCGAGGCAGGCAGTTCAGGCGACCGGGGCGGAGCAGGCAGTTCAGGCGACCAGGACGGGCCAGGCAGTTCAGGCGACCGGGGCTGGGCAGGCAGTTCAGGCGACCAGGACGGGCCAGGCAGTTCAGGCGACCAGGGCGAGGCAGGCAGTTCAGGCGACCAGGACGGGCCAGGCAGTTCGGGCGACCGGGGCGGAGCAGGCAGTTCAGGCGACCGGGGCGGAGCAGGCAGTTCAGGCGACCAGGGCGAGGCAGGCAGTTCAGGCGACCGGGGCGGAGCAGGCAGTTCAGGCGACCAGGACGGGCCAGGCAGTTCAGGCGACCGGGGCGGAGCAGGCAGTTCAGGCGACCAGGGCTGGGCAGGCAGTTCAGGCGACCAGGACGGGCCAGGCAGTTCAGGCGACCAGGACGGAGCAGGCAGTTCAGGCGACCGGGGCGGAGCAGGCAGTTCAGGCGACCAGGACGGAGCAGGCAGTTCAGGCGACCAGGGCGGGGCAGGCAGTTCAGGCGACCAGGGCTGGGCAGGCAGTTCAGGCGACCAGTTCAGGCGACCAGGACGGAGCAGGCAGTTCAGGCGACCAGGACGGGGCAGGCAGTTCAGTAGAGGGCCATATCCATCTTGCATAAGAGAGACTGAGGTTGGCAATCACAATGGAAAGTTGTCTCATTCACAAACTGCGTTTTTGACTCAAAGTCTGAATTACACACGTTACAAATATGTTTGTTTGTATGTTGTTTCAAACAACTAGTTCAAAACTCATATTACAATATTTTATTTAAAACTTTAGTGTAATATTTGTATTGCTGTTGCAAGTGCACACAATTAAACCACACTTGTATTAATTCAGTCGAAAAACATCTACAATATACAATGAAGGTAAATTTTACCCAAAAGTTTGAACTGGTTCCATTGTGACAGCTTACCACATATTGCGACAAAATGCCTCACATTTGTGTGTTCAATTAAATATAATCTTTTTTTTTCCTGGTACATAACGGTGGAAATGCTCGGTAGCTTTTTTTGTAGGCTTTGAGGTATGTACCTAATGCAAAAATGTAAACCAGCTTAAACCAACTAATATAAACACTGGAGTAAGTAACAAGCAGCCCCAGCCTCTCCTAAATATTCTATTTAATTAAAATCATACCTCATTGTTATCTGAAGTTTGTTCAGAGTTTTGATCAACAGCAGAATTGATCTCTGTGGGAGGGGGTGTGCAGTTTAGGAAGGTGAAGTTTTCATAACAATTACAGTGGGACCAGATTAACCATGTGGGGATACAGGTAGTAATTCATCCATATGGCTAAACTGGCCCTATCATGTAACATACATAACAATAATAGTAATGGTAATAATATGATTGATATAACAGGAAAAAAAAAATCTGCAAAGATCACCAATACTTACCAATTGCTGTTTGAGGGTGTTTTAAAGGGGGGCTGCTCTCTGAGGCATTGAGTGAAACAAAAATGCATCACAATATTCAATATACACAAAAAAATCTGCAAACTTATGAATAACAAACAGTGCAAGTTTTTAAGAGCACTGGAATTAGAGAAGGCAATAAAATTAGATTTGATAAATGTAATAGTTTTTAAATAAGTTAACCAGGTTATTTGTAAATGAGGCTTTTATCCAAAATGACTTTGACAAATTAGGAAAATACAAGCAATTTTCAAACATTACATAGGCCTATGTGTAAAATCATCCTTAGCAGACACAAATGCATTCAGTAAGTGCCTTGGTGTGGTGGTAATGTTTTTAAAAGCCAGTCCTACCAGTTGTCTTTGGAAGAGCTGTAGTGGCTGCGGTGGTGTTGCAACCTGAAAGATATAATGTACCCACAAATGCAAAAAAATGATCTCTCAACATACTGCAGAAAATAAAATTGGCCTTTTTCAGTTCATTGAGTAATTCCCTGTAATCTTTAAACAAAAAAATGCATCACAATATTCAATATACACAAAAAATCTGCAAACTTATGAATAACAAACTGCAAGTTTTTAAGAGCACTGGAATTAGAGAAGGCAATAAAATTAGATTTTAATTTTTAGATTTTATGAATGTAATAGTTTTAAAATAAGTTGACCATGTTATTTGTAAATGTAATCTTTATTATTATTATTATTATTATTGTTTTTGTTGTTGTTATTATGGTGCACAAAATCTTACCAGTTGTCACTGGAAGGTCTGGGATGGAGGCTGGAGATGTGTTGCTTCCTGGAACATAAAGTCTCAAATATTATGTATGTGTAAAAAAAAAAGAGAAAAAAAAAAAGAAAAGATAATGCTACTAATAATAATATTAATAATTACCAGAAAGAATGTTGGCTACTAAACATGTTTGAAGCTCAGCATTTAATTTCCTCAGTTCCTTCCCTTCTGCAATAGCTTCTTGATATTTCCGAGTTAGAGATTTGTATCGGTTCTCAAGCTCATCAAATTTTGATTTTGGAATTAGTTCATCCTCACTCTCACTTGTTGTTATCTCATCATCTACAATATTTTTTCCTCTTTTAGGTGTAGAATGAGGAGGAAATAGTGGTTGCTTCCTTTTCAAGGCTTGTCTCTTTTTTTAAATGTCCATCAGAAATGTCTGCTTTCCTTCCTCAATGCTTGCCTTTTGGGCTGCCTGAAAATACAACTAACACAAGTAAGAGGTATTTAAATTATTCAATGAATTGAGTTCATCGTGCAGTCTTTTCATGTTACTTACAGCATTATCCTTAGCTTCCTTCCTTTCTGACGTTTTGTTCTCTGGTGGACTTTTATCAAGCAGCTTTGGCACTCGAATCCTTTTCCCAGTTGCCAGCACATTTTCAATTTCCTCACAAGTTTCTGGAAAATGGGAATAGCTTTCTTCTTACTAAGTACTTGTTTATTTTCAGTCTAGAATTACACTAATGAAAACATCCATTTTTACTCTAGATTTAGTTTGATTCATAAATTAAAATGACCTTTTTTTATTTTACTTTAATGAATGGTCACCTGGTATTATACACTGGCAGAAAATAATATTGAAAAAGCATTTAAATGAACTAATTTGATATCAAATCATATTGTTTAAACAATTAGGATCTTAAAAAATTAATACATTAGGTTATTAAGATACAATGAGCTAGGTAACAACTAGCAGCTACAGGTTAACCTTATGTTATTAATAGCAGCGCTTTTCATTAAGTTATCTGGTTCACAGATGTCACAAAAACGTCCTCAGTTTTGTAAGCTGTTTATTAAGCATATTTATAGACATAGTACTGTAAATTGAAAGATTTAGGCCTACCTTTCATCAACAGAATCTGTCCTTTTATGAAGCGTCCTTTCTGCAGGATCCAGTAAGTGTGAGACGAGAAATCCGTCGTATTTTTTGGGTCAAAGTGTTTAATGTCTTTAACATTAACAACGTCTTTAACTCCATCGTCTAAATAATGTACATATGCGAACATTTTGTATTAAAAACGCAGATATCTGAAGCCTTCTCCGTGTCTGATAGAAGCCGATCCGAAAAGTTACCGTTAAATACGTGACGTGCATATGCGCGCGACACTTTGTGGCTCCCGCCACTTTGTGGCTCGCGCAGCAGTTGCCCATGGATACGCGCAGTAGTTGCGCATGGATACACACATTCAGGGGGTTTTTTCAAGTGAATTAAAGCTCCACCAATGTAAGTGACAAAAACAACCTGTTACTCTTATATTCCTCCCAAAATTTTCTAATTGTATATAATTAACTTTTATTAATTTGACAAATTTAGTTGACCGTTAGATGGCGCGCAGCTATTTCTGACAGATACTAGAGGTCCACAAAGGCTATGATTCTCACTATTTACAGAGACTCATGGTGGTGAGTGAAAAGTCTACTAGCTATTCTGTTTAATATTGTAGGATATCAAATAAATAAAAATAACAATTTGTTCAGCACAAATATGGTAGGCCTATGTATGTCTCGTTGCAACCTTAACGTTACATTGTTTAACAGAGTTTAAGAACCAGACAACAACAGAGGGACTAAAATGAAGAGGTATAAGCAGTACCTGGAGCCAGATACTACTTATCTGTTGCCAAGGACAACAAAATTTAGATCAAACACTTATAGCTCCAACAATGCCGCACCTGGACCATCTAACAATGAGCACCCTGAACTAGAGGACAGAAATAGTGTAAATGGCACTGAAGTACATAATGAGGAAGAAAGTGAGACAAACGAAGCAAGCGACGGAGAAGCAATGGAATTGGAGGAAGGAAACTGTGTAGATGGTGACAGTGAAACGGCAAGTGATGGGGAAGTCACTGAAGCCGATGAAAGTGATGAAGGCAGTGATGTTGAGGAACATGATGGAGAAGAAAGCCAGTCATTTGCACATGATACTGGTCCAAAATTTGATGAAAATCTAAATGTCCCAGTATGCAGATTTCTCTCAATTACAAAGGCTGAACTCCTCCTGCTGCTCATAACATTCACACTAAGGCACAATTTATCATTTGCTGCACTGCTTGAAACTTTTGAAACTGATTAATTTTGTTTTCTCTAAAACAGTACTGCCAGCCAGTAAGCACATGCTTAGTAAGGTGTTCACACACACTTCAGTCAGAGAACAGAACTTCATTTCCTTTGTACATTCGGTCAGTCATATCTTGCAAGTCATAAAAACAATAATCCGAGGAAACACTATGTGTGTTCACACTGTAACAAGACAAACAGTACCCAAGATCTGAAAAGCCAGAGTTACTTTGTAACTTTACCAGTTGATTTACAGGTTAAGTCATTCCTTGAAAATGACAACTTCAGAAATTCGCTCAATTTGAGATTTACAAGAGCAACATCAGAGAATGTACTCAGGGACATTTATGATGGCGATATGTACAAAGAGCTCTCGCGCCCAGGTGGAATTCTGCACAATAAGGATAACCTTTCATATGTGTTCAATTCAGACGGAAGTCCCTTGTACAAAGCCTCAGGTACATCAATCTGGCCAATACAGCTGGCTATTAATGAAATTCCACCTGCCGAACGTAGAAAAAACATGATACTTGCTGGTTTGTGGCATGGGAAAGGGGAACCAAGGATGGATATATTTCTTGACAAATTTGTAGAGCACGCAAAAAAATTGGTTGTAGATGGGGTAATCTGGTGGAACAAAATCACAAATTCATGGATAAAAAGTAAACTGGTAGGGTTATGCTGTTGTGTGGACTCTGTTGCTAGACCCTTGATGCAAAGCCTCACTCAGTTTAATGGTTACTATGGTTGTGGGTTCTGTTACCATCCAGGAAAATATATCTGCGGAGCAGTCAGGTACCCTGTTAGTGAAGAGCAACATGCTGACAGAAATGCATCAGAAATGATCCATGACATGGAGGAGGCTGTTAGAGGTGGACATCCTATCAGAGGGGTTAAGGGCCTATCACCATTGGTCAATTTACCATATTTTGATGTGGTTCATGGATTTGTGCCAGATTATATGCATTGTGTTTTACTTGGTGTGACTAAACAATTGTCAAAGTTGTGGCTGGAGGAATATGGTAGCGAGTTCTACATTGGCTCTCCGGACAATCAACGTGTTATAAATGGACGCTTGTCTAAAATAAAACCCCCTCAGTATATTCGCAGACTCCCCAGGGATCTCAGTGAAAGAAAGTACTGGAAGGCTGCTGAGTGGAGAGCTTGGCTTCTTTTTTATGCATTGCCTTGCTTGAAAGATATTCTCCCATCAAAATATCTTTGCCATTTTGCGCTATTAGTGCAAGCTGTATACCTGCTTCTGAGTGACAGCATTTCAAAAGATGATGTAAATGCAGCAGACCTACTACTCCTTGAGTTTGCATTTCGCTTTCAGATGCTGTATGGAGAAAAGTCTATGACATTTAATGTCCACTTACTACATCATTTGTCAGCGAGTGTGAAAAATTGGGGACCTCTTTGGGCGCATTCAGCCTTTAATTTTGAAAATGGCAATGGAAAGCTTGTAAGACTTGTTAAAAATGCCAGGGGAGCACCACTTCAAATTGTTAACAAGTTTATAATGAGTAAAACTCTTCCCATTTTAGCTAGCACAGACACAATCAGCGAGAGCGTACTCGAGTTTTGTAAAGATGTGACTGAAACAAACAGACTTAAGCATTCTGACTCAGTTGGTGATGTCTGTTTACTTGGCTCTGCTGCAGTTTTGACACTCAGTTTTGAGGAGGAAGTTGCTGTGAGGCAAATTGTTCAAAACATGCCTATCGGTATAGAGTGTAACGTTTACTGCCGACTAATAGTGAACACTGAGGTCATTCACTCCACAGATTACCTAAAACCAGTCAGGTCAAATGACAATGTAGTGGTCTTGAAGGATGGAACATTTGGCATTGTCAGCAAGATCTTAACTTTGAGAATTGAAGAGTCAGAGAGATGCATTGTGCTGATAAAAGAAATATGTCCTGTTGATGTGCCCCTTTTGCAGAATGGAAGATCAAGGGTTTTTCTTCCTCACATTTTAGTATGCTCTTCTAATTTTGGTCAGTTACGGGCAGTTTCACCAACCGAAATAGTGAACAAATGCTTGCACATTAACTTCACCAACGAAAAATACATCTGCATGTTTCCTGACACTATTGAAAGGGACATTTAATCTAATTGAAAATATAAATAAGACGCTCTATAACAGCACCACAAAATTACTGTAAAAAGTTAGCTTACACATATGATAATGTGTCACGATATTTTTTAAACAGTAAAACTTTACTAAACAGTAGCTAGGTGCAAAAACAATTATTTTAAATAATTACAGTATGTTAGCATTTTATTTCAACTACAGTATTTTATTGCATTTTACCTATGGTATTTAGCATTTAAAGGTGCATATATACTCTGTATTTTTTGTATCTGTTTGCCTATTTAACTTAATTTTTAAAATGGCATATTTACGCTGTATTGCTTTGCTTTGTATTCTTACCTATGAATTGTAATTATTTTTTACATTTGATTCACTTTGTTTAATTTTTTTAATATCTGTTTACATATTTAACTTAGTATTAAAAATTGCATATTCACTAGGCATTTGATCTGCATTTATTTTCATCTTACTTGTGTATGAAGTATGATAATTTTTCATCATTCAACTGTTTAATTGTCTTTAATATAGCAATTTCACAAATTACTCAAAGCATATTTTACATTAAATGTACGGTGGCGAGAGCTCAACGCGCTGCAACTGAAGAAAACACATGCAAATTAGAAAAACACCAGCAAATTAAGAAAACTTCTTCATCAGTTTGACAACACACTGCAAATACTCACAATTCAGACGTATTGCAGATGAGCAAACACTAACTAAAAAATAGTCCCAGATGTAACACGCACATCAAATAGACATCACAGAGATGTATGTGTGCTATCAGAAATGGTTCCACCAGCTCATCCAGGTCCCCACCAGGTTAGCCAAACTGGTCCACCAGCTCATCCAGGTCCCCACCAGCTTAGCCAAACTGGTCCACCAGCTCATATGGTCCCCACCAGCTGGTCCAAGCTGGTCCACCAGCTCATCCAGGTCCCCACCAGCTGGTCCAAGCTGGTCCACCAGCTCATCCAGGTCCCCACCAGCTTGGACCAGCTAATGACCAGCTTGGACCAGCTAATGACCAGCATGGACCAGCTAATAACCAGCTTGGACCAGCTAATGACCAGCTAATGACCAGCTTGGACCAGCTAATGACCAGCATGGACCAGCTAATGACCAGCTAATGACCAGCTTGGACCAGCTAATGACCAGCATGGACCAGCTAATGACCAGCTTGGACCAGCTAATGACCAGCTTGGACCAGCTAATGACCAGCTTGGACCAGCTACCAGCTTGAGCTGGTATTAGCTGGATTCTCCAGTAGGGCATACAGAAACTGTTATGTCGTTATGACAACCAGTCAAAATAAAATTTCGGGGTTATATTACAGTAGCCTATACTCACTACAAAAAACTAGACACCACTGATTTATCGACATGTCAGACAGTGGCAACGCGCCAGCTTTCAGACACGACATTCTTCTCTTCTTTAGCTATAGTTCTTTTGAGGCAGTTTCTTTCTATTGTGTAATTTTAATAACGACTGTCAAGAGCATATTATTGTAACACTTGAGTGGTTGTTAATGCGCAAGAACGAATCTCTTCGCAGGCGAATTTCCTTCTCTCTCACACGAATGTCGGGTCGCACTTTCAAAACTCGCTCTGCATTCGCTGACTCGCTGAGATATTGCGCGTGCACGCTCAATCTTGGTCCTTTTGACTCAATCTCCATACTTTTTATATAATTATCTAACCTCTTTTATTTAATGTGTTTATAAGTTGTCGACAAACAGAATAAGCCATCACCGATTAAATAACATAAGGATTTATTAATAGCTACTATTATAAGTCATCATTAGTAGGCTAGCCTAATTATTGTTTTAGGTCAGTGATGGAGTACTCGAGTCCTGGACTCTATTCTCTGGACTCGTGACTTGACTTGGACTCGCGGACTGATCTCGTGCTTGGACTCGAACTTGAGGATAGCCTAAAATCGGACTTGAGCATTCATCAAATGAATGACGTTGGATGAAGTTTCTGACCAAATAGGTTATAAAATTTGGATTTAAGATGTTACACTTTTCCTGTTTCGGGCTCCCAGACTGGCCGGGATCTCTTTTTTCCCCGCATAAGAACGAGCAGAGAGAAAGCCCCGGCCACGCGCGCACTCACCATCTTCAAACGCTACAGCGCTCTGCCTATGGCTAATGCATCCCCACCCCCCGCTCCACCCCCCAGTGGAACTGGTACGGTCCAACCGCGAGCAAAACACATAGAAATGGAAAATCACAGCAATGAGTAATTTTTTATGTTTGTTCAAAAATCAGACTCGGACGCAACAACCCAGCTTGTAGAATTGAAAATTAAACTGAGAAGCAATTATCCGTTTGTGAATTATTCCAAAGAAATGGAAAATGAAAGTTTGAAGCCAATTTTTCATTTGGTTAATTTTGATGGTGCAAATTGAACAAAGAACTGCAAAGCGTTACACTGACCCTTAAAGCATATTAAAAACACCACATAGACATATAAACAACATTAAAAGCAGGATTTTCACCACAGGGGGACTTTAAGACATTGTAAGAAATTGGTCCCTTTAAAAACATCAGTTAATACATTATCAGAAAATACAACAATAGGCTATTTATAAGCACTTTCTCACAAACACATCATTTTCAGATACAACTGCTTAAAAGACGTTTTTTTACTTTTTAAAGTACTGCATTATTGATACTTAAGTACATTTTCATTGTCACTGAATTATTAGTATGTTTTTTTCTTTCTTTTGTGCTGATTTTATGAAAGTATTGTAAAATAAATAAAAAATCCTTACCAGAGTGGACAAAGTACCCAAGATCGTGTTTAACAATATTTGTGTGAGAAAAAGTGTATTTTTTTATTTTAAATTCTGTTTTGAATTTGATATGCACTTCCGGATGACGTCACGGTCATCGATCATCGAATGTTGGTTTCCGGCGGAAGTGCCTCACGAGGAAAAATTATGATTTAAAAATAAATTACTGGGTATAAATGCCTATAGTCGGCCTGAATATGTAGCCAAGATCATATTTGAGTGTTATTTGGGCGAAATCAATTATATTTTACATTTTAAATGTCGTTTAAAAAATAAAATGTGTTTCCCTGGTAGGGATGATGTCGGATGACGTCACGACCATCGATCGTCGTGTGGACTGTTGTTTGAAATAGAGACTAGAAGTGCCACATTTTCTTTTGTTAGTGATTTTACTTGGCCAGAACACAGTTCTTCTTAATATATATGGATATAATTCTTCTAAGGAAAATACCACCTTAATGGATGGGATTAGTGATCATATAGGCTACTACTGGATAAATAAATACCCAAATGCTGGTCTTATTTTGGGTGGGGATTTTAATATGGTATTAAATAGTGATTTGGAAAGGTTTCCTTCAAGAGCGGATTCTATATGTCCAGTTATGAATGCATTTATGATGCGATGTAGTGTTGTTGATATATGGAGAGAAACAAATCCACAGCAGAGACTCTACCAGCACTCATGCTACGCCTCTTGTAGACCACAGTGCTGTCTCTCTTAAAGGATTAGTCTCTCAACATCCCTTGATTTCAGATCAACTCCTTCTTATTGCACTCTCAGAAAATTGGTACCAAAAGTGTACATATTAGTACCAAAAGTGTACATATTAGTTCCAAAAGTGTACATATTGGTACCAAAAGTGTACATATTAGTTCCAAAAGTGTACATATTAGTACCTCAAAGATACATATTGGTACCAAAAGTGTACATATTAGTTCCAAAAGTGTACATATTAGTTCCAAAAGTGTACATATTAGTACCAAAAGTGTACATATTAGTACCTCAAAGATACATATTGGTACCAAAAGTGTACATATTAGTACCAAAAGTGTACATATTAGTTCCAAAAGTGTACATATTAGTACATCAAAGATACATACTGGTACCAAAAGTGTACATATTAGTACCAAAAGTGTACATATTAGTACCAAAAGTGTACATATTAGTACCAAAAGTGTACATATAAGTTCCAAAAGTGTACATATTAGTACCTCAAAGATACATATTGGTACCAAAAGTGTACATATTAGTACCAAAAGTGTACATATTAGTACCAAAAGTGTACATATTAGTTCCAAAAGTGTACATATTGGTACCAAAAGTGTACATATTAGTTCCAAAAGTGTACATATTAGTACCTCAAAGATACATATTGGTACCAAAAGTGTACATATTAGTTCCAAAAGTGTACATATTAGTTCCAAAAGTGTACATATTAGTATTTAAATGGTACATATTAGAACCCTTTTGAAGGGTACTGTCCCAGTGACAGCTTTAGTAGGCCCTACTTTAGTAGGCCAATTGAAAAAGAATATTTCATTATTGATTGAGCAGTATTGGGAGATTCCAGAAATATTCCAGAAAATTTGGTAGTAACTTAAAAGAGCTGAAGAAAATAAGGTGGTGTCTAAAACTGCAATACTTTCTTCTAAACCCCCCAGAGCTGCTTTCTGAATCTGATGAGCTTGAGTATGCTGAACTGCACTGTACATTAGATGAGCTGTACACTTATAGAGCGCAGGGTGCTTATGGGTAATTCTCCAACTAGGAGCACTTTTGGCACTGTGAGCTTATGGAAAATTCACTCTCTTAAAACACACTTAAAACAGTCTTCCTTCCTTCATGTGTCTTCTAACACAATATTGGGCAGTTTTAGAATTCCATGCAATATTATTATTTTTAACAGTTTTTCTGAAGAGCGCTTTAAAAGATGTCATTTCTCATTTCCACCACTTTTCAATTTATGTATTTTATTACAATATAATATTGTAAAACTAATTATATAAGATTATGTATCAGTCAACAACATCAGTGGCTACCTAATCATGTAACAAAATAAATCTTAATACTTAATATAAGTTGCTAAATGTTGCCATGAATTGGGATTTTTACCTACAACATTTCATTTTTGCTCAGGTCTATGTTTATTATAAGTCACTCACACATATATTGTAAGTAATGACCTATTAATACTTGTTTTAAAATACATTTAGATTCACATCTTTTTTTTTTTTCTTTTTTTTTTTTAAACTGTGTAGTGGAAAGTGGTGGAAATGACGGTTTATGGTGGAAAGATTGTTTCTGTTTTGTCTGAAAGCCTATTTGTTCAGCGCTGAGGTTTCCTAAGTGCGTTTGAAGGCTCCATCACGTGAACTGCGCCTGGACAGGAAATGTAGCGTGCGGCTCAGTTGTTCGTGCTCAGGGATGATGAGAGAAGACTCAGAGACCCTTTACTTTACTTTTGTGTGCGTTTTATGAAAAGCAAGTAAGTTTCTACTACTGTTGCATGTTTGTACTGCGTTGTGATGAATGTTGTGAAGTTTATGTATGTTCATGCGAACTAGTTTTATTTGTTGAACTGTGTGACCAATTAGTGTAGTCATGATGCCAGAGCGTGCTGTAATATGCGACATGTTTCCTGTGTGCAATAATTAGCCCTCTATATGTCGATTTAGACCTTATTTGTGTTAGTTATTTAGAGATATGCTTCTGTGTTCGAATGCAGTGCATTTACTGTTTATTTGGTGCTACCTGCATCGAGTGTTATAGTGATAGTGTCATGCTGCATAGCCACTTAAAGGTGCAGCAGTACAGATATTAAAGGGCATATAGTGACATATTTTGTTGCACTGTATTAACATCAATTATTATTTTCTGTACTGTACTGTTGTGAATGATGACAATGAGCATAGTATAGTATTCATTTTATTTGTTTATTAATCAGTTATTCTTACCATTGCATTATTTCTTTTTCTTTCTCCCTGTTTAGACCACATACACACATATACAAACTTGTATATTGGCATCCTGATCTTGAAAATAAAGCTGATAAAGGATTCTCTGGCCGGAATCTTTCTGTAGTGCTCCCATCCTAAAACGAACCACTAGTCCATACTTTACATTGGTCCTTCGAGCCGGAGTAGGGTTCCCCGACACTATGGAGTCAGCAACTGATGGTCAGCAACATGAGTCATCGGACCGACCCAAGAGAGACCCTCGTCCACCTGCACATTTGGCCCAGTACGAAGTCACTTTTCTGTCCTCTCAACAGCCTGTGGTCCAAGCCTCCTCTACACCTGTAGGACAACCAGACCAGGCTCAGTCAACCAGAGCTAGGAGTTTGACAAGTTACCAGTCAGCTGCACATTCACGACGGTCCTCTCAGTTATCTTACGGACTCCATCTGTTTCGAAGTACGTCTGATATACAAGAAGCTGCATTAGAGGAGGAGATCAAAGGATTGGAGCTAGCTGACCTACAACAGGAAATAGAAGAGGAAAGGAAAGCTGACTTACTGTAGAAGCTGCAGCATTGGATGCACAAGCCAGAGAAGGACAGCGGCTACAAGAGGAAGCACATCTGGCTAAAGAGAGAATAGCTAGAGAGATGGGAAGATGCAGGCGCTTGAAGAATCTCGAGAAGGAGGTACACATTGCCAGTCTTGTAAAGACCTACCTGACAGGGACGAATGATGATCCTTGTCTACGTCATCAGCTCCCGCTACGTTCGCCAAGCTACCTCTGCCATCACAATTGGCTCAACAGCCACCTCTTGTGCCATTGGTCCCCATGCAGCATCCACCTGTGCAACAGCCAAATCCAGCGCCAGTTCAGGTAGCTCCTCTCTCCACTGTTCCTACTCAGATATTAGCACAACCTGCTAATCCCGTCACGAGTGCCCAGATCAGTGTTCCTGTCAGCGCAGCACCGATTGCAGTACCAGTCTCTGTACTTCCATCTGTACCTGTCTCATTTGTTCCCGTCCTCTCCACGGTAACTACCCAGGCAGGTGGAGCGTCACCGATGGCAAGGTCTTCTGTCACAACTAGTCTCCCGTCTCAGTACCTAGGGGCTCCAGCTACCAGTACAAGCTTCACAATGCCACCACGAGCAGTTACAGTGGCACCGTCACCTCCCGCAGTGCAGTATGCTCACCGCAGTATACCAGCTGCAACACCAGTTCAGACGGCACCACCCTGGACCTACCCGGGTATGGAGACCCTGATTGCTACGTCTTACGGCATTCCCAAACCAACACTTCCCTTCTTCGAGAGTGGCAAAGAAAGTGATTTCGCACTTTTGAAGATGGCACTAGACAACTTGATGAATAGTCACCCTCATCTCAGCGAGCACTATAAATATCAAGTTCTCCTGAGTCAGCTCAAGCTTCAGAGTGCTCTGCAGTTGGCCAAATCATACATGTATGACCCCGCACCGTACACAGCTGCATTGGGAGCTCTGCAAGACAAATATGGCCAGCCAAGACAACTAGTTCAAAGTGAACTAGGGGCAATACTAAACTCCCCAGCCATTAAGTCAGGAGACGCGGAGGCATTCGACTCCTTCGCCCTCTCAGTCCAGTCACTTTTCGGTATGCTACGCACTTTAGAGGGACCTGTTGGATACGAGCTCAGGTGTGGTTCCCATGTTGACCGTCTCTTAAGCAAAATGTCTCCTTCCTACAGAGATGGATTTGTGGAATATTGTCTCGTTCGCAGCATCCTGCAGCCAGGTTCAGAGCTCACCTACTCCCTGACCGACCTCGCTGCGTGGCTCGAGATGAAGGCTCAAGTCGGGCTACTCGCCAGTCGGGCTAGTCTTCTCTACAACTCTACAGGGCCTACCCTTCCAAAGAGAGATCAACGTAGCTCAAAGCCCAAAGATAAAACAGCGTCAGTCTTCCTCTGCTCTGGGGAGACAGCCGACAAGGAGACCTTTCAGTCGAAGTCCCAAGCTTTCAAACTCAGTCCTATTGTCCGTTCTGCAACATCACCCAGCTGTATATGAACCACAGACACATCTCTGAAGAGCTTTGATCTATCTCTCCTCATTTTCTTCCTACCCCTGGATGTAGATCTTTCCACTATGGGGGAGTGTGTGGTGTGTCTGGTGGCGTAGTGGCCGACACAGCGTTTGCTATACTCCACTGTTTTCTTTTTCTTTCCTTCTCCTTACTGGAGACCTCTAAGACTGGTGTCACTATTCCTCTTTCTTTTTTCATGTGATATCTTTCTCTGTCCTTTTCTATTTTCTGTTGATATTTAACTGGATCGGCTTTTATTCTGTCCCTGTATTCCTGTGACTTCTTGGCCATCGCATTCGGCATCTTAAATATAAATATAGATAAATAAAAATAAACATACCAAAAAAAGAAATTTTGCCTCTTGTTAAATTTAATTAGGCTAATTAAAATAAGCAAAAGTAACACAATTGTTTAATATTTTGTCACAACTTAATTTAATTGTGTTCAATCAACCTAATATATTTAAAACTGAAGTTAACTTACTTAATTTGTGTGAAAACTACATTAATCATTTTTGTTGACAACTAACTGGGCAGTGGATCTGTAGTTCCCAGCATGCTTTGCAAGGGACTGCATTAGGAGGGTAAATTTAGGGATTAAAGTGTTATTTTATGTGTTTTTCTGTAAATGGAAAGATGTTGTTAGTTAATGTTAGTGTTTAATATTCAGTTATGTTAGAAACTTATAGGACTTTCTGTAATGTTTTTGAATTTTGTGGTTACCATTATGCAGAAGAGTGGCGACTGTGTTTAGTTTAGAGCTGTGGCCACTCAGTATACATACACTAAACCTCATTTGCAGACCTGCATAAGAAATATTCAATATTCTTCTGTAAAAGGTGGTTTTAATTGAATTGAACACTAGTAACTTCTTTCATTGGAAATAACTGCAGAGTCAAATTAGCTAAAATTATAGTGTTTTGGCGATTTTAGGCGGGGCAAAAATTAAATGTAGTCAACCTGACAAAACTTTAAATGAATTTAAGTTCATACAACAAGATTACAACAAATAATTTCAAACAAATTAGATTTTGTTGGAAAAATGTCATTCATTTTCGTGGAAAAGTTTTCCTTAATTTAATCAGGTTTGTTCAACAGCTTATTTTTTTGAGTGCACTGGAATGGTGATATATAAAGGTCTCGGTCCAAAAGCACAATATGTCATGAGAACATGCAAATAGCGCGCACAAACGGCATATATCATGTCCAAAGCTACGCCTGTAACTTCCCAGAGGTGGAAATGACATTTTAGCAGTTTTTCTGCAATATTAGCACACCCTCATGTCAGGCTTAGCTACTTTTGGACTTAGCATGTTGTTTACTCGTAATAAACATAAATACATTATTTTCATATTTGTTGTACATAATTCATCCGAACTACAGCCAAGGTGGAAATGACGATGAATAAAAATACTCTGTATAAAAGCTTGAGTTACCTTGATTTATTTTCTTGTGCTGAAGAGCACATGTGCCTGAAGTTTCATTGTCAACTAATATGTCCTTTTCACTATTATTTCCATGGTTACCAAGTAAATAAAATATTTAAGGTGGATCTTTTGAGGTGGATTTTGTTAAGGGAGGTGGAAATGAAGGAAAACCTGGGGACAGCCTTATTTTATTCCAAAAATAGTTAAAAATTGTGATATACATGTGAAATTTCGATGTATGATATTATTTCTCTTTTTTTCAGCTATCAGCTACCGGAAGTTAGAGGACGCTGGCGCGTTTTGGCTGCCGGCGAGGAGGTGGCATCGCGGTCATCCACCGCAGCGATATCTCCATCCGCCCCATCCCCATCCCGGTTGTATCCTCATTTGAACACTTGGCTTTCAGACTTCCTGGTTCCCAATCACTCACTGCTGCAGTCATTTACCGCCCTCCCAAAACTTGCCCATCATTTCTTTCTGATTTCACTGACTTCGTAACTCAGCTGTCCTCCATTTCTCCGTCCGTTCTCCTCATTGGTGACTTCAACATTCATATCGACTCTCCGGCAGCAAAATTCACATCTGACTTTTTGGACATTTTAAACTGCCTCAACCTCACCCAGCATGTCACTTCACCCACACATAATCATGGACATATCCTGGACCTGGTCTGTTCCACACCCTCCCTCACCATACATAACCTTTCATTGACCGACCTCACAATTTCTGATCATCTGGCCATCACCTTGGATATCATTACCCCCTCTCCTACCGTCAAACACACAAGAACAATTACATTTCGAAACCTGAAATCCATTAGTCCCATCTCTCTCACCTCCTCCATATCCCATGCCATCTCTACTTCTTCGCTTCCCTCTGATCCGATTGCCTCTGATCTAGTCAACTTCTGCAACCACACACTCTCAACCTGCCTCAACCAAATAGCCCCCCTTAAAACTGCCTCAGTCTCCTTCTCCACCTCTGCACCTTGGTACACCCCAGATCTTCACATTCTCAAAAGACAAAAAAGACAACTTGAAAGGATCCATAAAAAATCCGGTCTCACTGTCCATGCCCAAGCCTACAAACACACCATAACCGCATACAATTCTGCTCTCAAAACTGCCCGGTCCAACTTCTACTCACAACTCATCCACTCAAATTCTTCCGACCCCCGCACACTATTCTCCACATTTGCAAAACTGACCAAAGCCAAGGACAATATAACCTCCACATTCACTACAGACAAATGCAATAACTTCCTGTCATCCTACCATACCAAAATCCATACCATACACTGTTCACTAGCATCCACTTCCTCCGCTTCTCCTCCTTCTGAATATCAACTCACTCCGCTCACACACCACAGCCTTTCCTCCTTCTCTCTTCTGTCTCCCTCCGACACCTCCAAACTCCTCTCAACCATGAAATTCTCCAACTGCCAGCTTGACCCGATCCCTTCTCCCCTCCTCAAAACCTGTCAACAAATCCTCATCCCTTTCATCACCATCATCGTCAACACTTCCCTTACGTCTGGATCTGTTCCATCCCCGCTAAAACTTGCGTCCATTACACCCCTTCTGAAAAAACCTGGCCTCAACCCTGACAATCTGGACAACTTCAGACCCATCTCCATTCTCCCAATACTTTCAAAAATTCTGGAACGCGCCGTCATCACACAACTCCACCAACATCTCCACTCCTCTCAACTCTTCGAAACATTTCAATCCGGATTCCGTCCACACCACAGCACAGAAACAGCACTTCTTAAAGTCACAAATGATCTCCTCATTGCTGCCGACTCTGGTTCCATATCCATCCTCCTTCTCCTCGACCTCTCCGCTGCATTTGACACAATAGACCATACCGTCCTCCTCCATCGTCTTAAATCTATTGGCATCTCAGGCACAGCACTTCTCTGGTTCACCTCCTACCTCTCTGACCGTCACCACTTTGTCTCTGTTAACAACTGCAACTCCCACACCTCCCCTGTCACCCATGGTGTCCCCCAAGGTTCTGTGCTCGGCCCCCTCCTCTTCACCATCTACATGCTTCCACTCGGTCCGATCATCCGCCACCATGGACTTCATTTTCACTGCTACGCTGATGATACCCAACTCTACATGTCCACCAAATCCATCACCCCGGCTATCCTCTCCACCATCACCAATTGCATTTTCGACATTAAAACCTGGATGGACAATAACTTTCTTAAACTCAACAGCAATAAAACAGAACTCCTCATCACCGGCCCAGAATCTCTCCTCCCTTCTATTCAGAACTTTACTCTCCTTATCGACGGACATAATGTCACCCCCTCCCTCTCTGTCCGAAACTTTGGTATCATAATGGACTCCACCCCCTCATACCGAACACACATCAACCATATCACTAAACTATCCTTCTTCCACCTCCGCAACATTGCCCGCCCTCGCCCCTCCCTTACCCTGTCAACAGCTGAAATCCTCATTCACGCATTCATAACTTCAAGACTTGACTACTGCAATAGCCTTCTTTACGGACTTCCTACCAATCAACTACAAAAACTGCAATATATCCAGAGCTCAGCTGCCCGCCTCCTCACCCACACCCGGTCCAGAGAACACATCACCCCCGTTCTCCAGCAGCTCCATTGGCTACCTGTTCATTATCACATTCAATATAAGCTCCTCCTCCTCACCTACAAGTCCCTCCATAACCTGGCCCCGCCCTACCTCACTGAGCTCCTGGAACAGCACCAACCCACCCGCCACCTCCGCTCAGCTGGCACCAACCGCCTCACTCCGATCGTCCGCACTAACCGCCGGACCTTGGGGGACCGAGCCTTCGCTATCACCGCCCCCACCCTCTGGAACTCACTCCCTACATCCATTAGAAACTCCGACTCACTACCAAACTTCAAATCAGTACTCAAAACCCACCTGTTCAAACTAGCTTTTCCTTAAAACCCCTTTTGTTTTGTTCTGTTTTATTCCCCATGTAAAGCGTCTTTGAGTGTCCAAAAAAGCGCTATACAAGTGTGATGTATTATTATTATTTATTATTATTATTTTATTTGTCCTTAAGAAAAACATGTTACAGTAAAAAATATTTTTAAATCGATCCTTTAATATAATTTTTTAACATTCAAAGAGGGCCAGTCTGGGTTGGGGACAAGCATAAAACGGCTAAATCTGCTAATAAACAGCCTTGCAAAAGCATTTTTAAAAGAAAACAGGGGCAAGATTTGGTGGTTACTAGGATGTTGGAGCATGACCTTCATAATGACAATGTATTCGTGCATTTGTTTGTTAATTTATGTACAAAAAAAGGCCAAGGACACAAAAGTGCCTGTAGTTGGAGAATCACCCATATATATATGTAAATGTATATGTATATGTATGTCATTCATTGTGATATAAAGAAAAAGACAAGACTATATAAATCGTAGCCATATAGTTTAAATCTGAAAAAACTGAACGAGTACACTTTTATATTGACAACATGACTAATGCTGGGTACACACCAAAAGATTTTTTACATCTTATAAGATTTTCAAAATGTGACAGACCACAAACATGTGGACAAAAAATCCTAGATTTAAGCGTTTTGCTCCTTTAGTGTGTGGTGTGCCATGATGTGACAAAGACAGCACACCACACACAAACAGATTTTCAACCAGAGTCTCGACTGTGAACACAGGAAATCTCGCAAAATCTCGCGAGACTTCAGAAAAAGCATGACGGACAACATGCAGGAAGAAATTGCGATAGTGTTTGTAATGATTTTCACAGAAAATCCACGTGAAAAAAACATTGTACCTACCATTATATATAACCTTTTATACAGAAATATATTCATTCTTTATTGTCTTTATTTATTCTTTATTGGATTTATTGTCTCTTTAGAAAAAAATATTTAATCCCTCTATAGAACCTCACTGAACCCTTAACACTCAGCTTCTTCTTTTTTTTTTTTAATCTTTTTTTTTATTGATTTTAAGAATGACAATTACAGTCAGGGGGTACAAAGAGTAAAGCCGATAAACAAACATAAAAAAGACATATACATAAACAGTGACAAACTTAAAAGTTAAACAAAAATTTGAAAATGTTTACAGATTGAAACGCACTTTGCAGCTTTCTTATTTTTCAAACTCAATATTGTGTTTAGGTATTGTAAAATTTCTGCACTTAAAATGAAAAACAAAGGCTTGTTTCCTCGAAATTTACACTTATGAATAGGCCTACTTAATCTCAACATTAAGCTTCCTGCAAGTGTGTGTGTGTGTGTGAGAGAGAATGGCCGTGTCTTCCATCATCTCGCTTTCTGATTGGATATTGTTTTGTTTCACGTGATAATCTCCAGAACGTGCGCGCGTTTGTCCTCGGGGTTCCCCCCACACATCAGGATTTCTGATCGTAAATATTAAACATGTTTAATATTTACGATTCGCGATCGGAGTGGCTCCGACGTTCTTCCGAGCAGGTTCGGACACTCTTAACACACCTCACACCAAGGGAAAATCTCATAAAATAATCTGTTAAACCATCAAGATAATCGGGACATAGCTAGGATTGTCGGAAGGGGGGAAATCGGCCCAAAATCAGCCCGATTATCTTTTGGTGTGTACCCAGCATAAGCATTTTTACTATCTTGTTTGTGAACAATGACACAAGGACTTTTCATTCTGATGGCACTATATGTTCATTGACATGAATACTGACTTTTGAGAGATGATCTAAGGATATTGAGCAAGTTACAAGCTTTTTAATCCACTGTGTGGGGCTGCAAGTATGGATTATTTTGAGAAATGCATTTACTGGTTTGCAAATCTTAAGGATGATTCAAGAAATGTACCAAAGTGACTGAGAAAAACTGCAAAAGGACATTCAGGGCAAACAGTATGTGCAAAGGGATTTAGTATATGGGTGAACATGATTTCATCAAGTACAACATCCCTGAATCAACGTCCTTTTTGATCATGGAGGAATATATAACTTTACAGTTAATATCAGTTCCAGGCTATAACCAATGCAGAGCCTGAGCTCCAAGTAAATGAACAAACCACAGACAACAGCCTATTCTTTTACACAACCTATAGAATGATTTGAGTGTAGGCCTAGTCAATTTATTTATTATCAAACGAGTTTTCATGGGAGTTTTTCTATCAGTCGCTAAATAAAAAGAGCATATACTTTGTTCACTTTCTTTATAATCTATTCACACTTTAAATAAAATAGTTTTGTTTGTCATAAAGGAAAGAGTGAATCCAAATTGTTCTGTGGGTCAGTAGTTTCCAGCTTCGTTGTGCAGTGTAAAAATCGGCCAAGCTGTCAATCACACAGCACGAGTTTATCTGGACACTTGCCAAAACTCGTTATGAAATCAATGACGCTGTTACACTGCACAACGAAGCTCGAAACTACTGACCCACGGAACAATTTGTGCAATTTTTTTAAATTGTAATAGTATTAAATTGTAAAATAAATGCTCCTCTGCTGCCATCTACTGATTATAGTGGTAATCTCATGTCGTTTTTGTTTTAAAGGTCCCATTGCATGAAAATTTCACTTTATATGAGTTTTCTTTAACCTTAATATGAGTTCCCCTAGCCTGCCTATGGTCCCCCAGTGGCTAGACGTTTTGATGGGTGTAAACCAAGCCCTGGGTATTTTTGAGAAAATGAAAGCTCAGACGGGCGAATCTTCCCCTTATGACGTCATAAGGGGAAAGGTCACCTCCCCTTTCTCTTCTTTGCCTGCAAAAAGAATTTGGCCGCCCATGAGAAAATGATCTGCGCGATCGTGATATTGGTTTTTCCTCCAGAGACATCATGGCTTGCAAACGAGCGAAGCATGCCAGTTGCTCAGTGTTTGGATGTACAAATGAACACAAAAGTATTTTTTTAGTTCCTTCATCCGAGCCTCTGAAGAACCAGTGGGTTATGTGAATTTCTGATGTGTAATTGTTCAAGTTCAGACAGATAATCTTTGTCTCAAAGTCGTTCAATACTGTTTATGCATCAGTAAATCAAGCCAGTGACTAAACGATCACCTTCACATCGTTTTTCTTAGTAGGATGAAAATAATTTTACTTAAACTGTGATTAATATACAGAAAGCGATCAAAGAACAATCCCTTTCCAATCGCCCAAGCTGTCAATCACACAGCGCGAGTTTATCTGGACACTTGCCAAAACTCGTTATGAAATCAATGACGCTGTTACACTCCACAACGAAGCTCTTACTGTACTTACCTCATGTTTGCATTGGTGAAATCATTAGTGAGAGTGCAGAAACTGTGTTGCAATGATAAGATCTTCATTCACTCGATCAACAGACTGTCATCTGCTCAATGCTCATCACTGCAACCTTTTATGTGATGGGAATAGATCTAAATACTAAAAAACTTCTCACGATTCGTTAATCTCGATAGCTGTAATAGTGAAAACGTATACTAGCAGTAATAGTAAAAGTTTTCGAGAGAGTTCCACATGTAATGCTAGATATTTCATATGCAAGCATGTCAGCCAATCACAGCAGTGGGCGTTTACACTGAAGTCTCACAGCCAATCACAGCAGTGGGCGTTTACACTGAAGTCTCACAGCCAATCACAGCAGTGGGCGTTTACACTGAAGTCTCACAGCCAGTGGTGTAGTCTACGTGATACGCAGGTATACGCCGTATACCCACTAGAAAAGGCCAAGGATTTGCGTATACCCACTTAAAAAAAGCGTGAGGATACGTATCAACTTCGTTTTGTGTCAGAACTTTCACACTTTCATTCATAAATTCACCCCGTCTGTGTTTGCGAAGCGACGGATCGAATCGCGGAATCCAGTCACAAATGGAACTTGCTATATAAAGCAGAACGTCACGGAATTAGGCTATTTTTGAATGAATAAATCAAAAGTAGCTGCTGTACAATGAATCAAATCTTCATTCATAAATTCACCCCGTCTGTGTTTGCGAAGCGACGGATCGAATCGCGGAATCCAGTCACAAATGGAACTTGCTATATAAAGCAGAACGTCACGGAATTAGGCTATTTTTGAATGAATAAATCAAAAGTAGCTGCTGTACAATGAATCAAATCTTGATATGGACTAGTGTCTATGAATATTAAAGCTAAAAGAGACTGCAATTGTTCTACGCGTCTCTGGGAATGAGTGCTCAGTGTATGCTCCACTACACACACACACACACACACACACACAGAAGCACGCGTGACTCACGCTCGTGGTGTTTTCAGCGTTTTACTGTATTGAGACATGATGTAAGCTACACATGTGCATTTCATCGCAGAGCTGCTATGAGAGTCACTTGATGAGAATTTCACCATTTCATTTGATAAAACTATCGTCATTCATCCGTTTCATACTACACACAGAAACTGTTATGTCTTTACGACAACCTGTCAAAATAAAAGTTCTGTATAACTTGAAGAAATTATAACAGAAATATATTACTATTGCACAGAGTATACTTAGGCCTAATAATAATAATAATAATAATAGTTTATTAAAACACACAGAAACTCAAATGTCTACAACCCACCAAAATAAAAGTTCGGTCTAACTCAAAGAGTTAGCGGGGGGGGCTGGGGGTGTTATATTAGAGTATACTCACTACAAAAAACTAGACTACACCACTGCTCACAGCCAATCACAGCAGTGGGCGTTTACACTGAAGTCTCACAGCCAATCACAGCAGTGGGCGTTTACACTGAAGTCTCACCGCAGACACGCCCCTTCAAACAGAGCATTCAAATCAGAGGCTAAAATCAGGCTAGGAAATATGCCTTTTGTTTCTAAATTATAACAACTTTTGATCTAAAAAACATACTAACATTATAAGAGCACCCCAGGAAACATTCTAAAATAATAAAATAATCCATGCAATGGGACCTTTAAGTCTTTGTTTTTCCTGCAGGTGAAAACAAGATGCATCCGTTTGCACCTCTTACTTTATTTATCTGGGCTGTCAATTGTTTTGCCTGACTGATGTTTGTAGTATGACTAGGCTACATTTAATAGAGTGCTAGGCTTTATAAAAACTTTAGTGTAGCTCTATTAAATAGTACATTTATGTTAAACAATTTTAAATTGAACGATTAATTACTTGTTCAGAATAAGTATAGCTAACTAATTAGAAGTAGGCTAACTAATTTTTGTTTAAAATCCAATAAGCTCTAAAATGGTTAATCATAATAATTAATCTGAATGGTTAATTAATGCTAAATGCAGCATATATGAGTGAACTTGAGGCATGCAGACCTCCTGCTGCAGAGCATTAACTAATCTTAAACCAACAAATAAATAATGATAAGACCCACTTTTTCTGAATTTTACTAGCCCATTTTATTTGTCTCTCAGAAGATCGTATAATCAAAATACATGACAATAGACTTTTATTACAAAGTTACATCTATCATTGGGATACCAAATGTATTGTACATTAACAAAAATTCAGCATTATAGAAATAAGTATATCAAATGTAGTCCTACATAAACTGTGCCAAAATAAGATTATCTTTTATAATGTCTATAACAGTAAATTAATGTTTGAGAAAATAAGGAAAATGGCAGACGCACATACAGTTATCATCATCTTCATCCTGATCCTCTTCTTCATCCACTGAAACAGCTCGACTCAGTCAGGAACGAGAGAGCTCAGATTGTCCCTGAGAAACTCAACATGAACACAAATAATACAGGAGAGATGCTGGAAATGCTCTTCATGAACGTTGTTGTTTATTTGTTGGCTGACTGTAGATCTTTGTACATTGTCAGATTGTTCAGCCAGAATTAAAGCACATCAACCTCATTTATACAGGACACTCAGATCTGCAGTAACTGCTCCATCTTTTCATATCTTTTTATCATGTCTTTATGTTTTGGGCCAAATTATGGAGAGTATCAGGGATTAAATCATTATTAAACTAATGAATCATGAGACTTACTTTTTCAAAAAGAAACTGAATCATTGGTTACCCTCTTCATTCAATGATTATATTGTTTCATTTATGAATTGATGCGTTCAGTTTTCTGTACTAATGACTTGGAAATACTGTACATGGTTACATGATTACAAAGATATAATGTTCAAAATGTATTGGCGATCGATCGGCCGCGCCCAGAGCAGCCGCTGTGATGTCAGGCGCGTTCCATATGACGTCACAGGCCGAGTTGCTCAGGTTACCAGACTCAGAGTTATTAGTCAACAGTGACAGTGTAGAAACTCAGACTCAGAGTTATTAGTCAAACATTGTAGAAACTCAAACTCAAGAGTTATTAGTCAAACAGTGATAAAGTCCAGGATCTGCACGATGTCTGAACACTTCCCGATGGATGAGGAGATCTGCAGTGCAGTGTTGGAGGAGCCGCTGAGTGGCGCTGTTGAGGAGAGAAACACAGCAGAGGAGTGTGAAGCTCCTGCTCCAACTAGAATCGCGTGGGAGAACAACTCAGGTGCATTCACACACACACACACACACACACACACACACTCCAGGGCTGCCAACTGACACGCTCTCACGCCACACATCCATTTTCTCACGCAGAGAAAAATCGCGAAGAAGAGGACACTGACACAGACACAGACAGAGCTGGTTACTTTTGATATGAAACAAATATGAACCTCTCAAATTCTGTCAATTTTATTGCGAAATTCAAACAATAAATACCGTTTTGGCGCTTGTAAATGTGTGGTGACAGATCGCTGGCGCGCGTGAACCGATCATCTCTTACTATGACTACTACTAGTTAATAGTAAATAAACACGAATGAACGATTGGTATGTTGAAAGATACAGTAGGCTATAACTTACCGAAATGTAATGTTTATGCCTCATACAGAATGTCGATCATTCAGTGTTTTTCTCCCGTGGAAATTGTCAATAAAACAGCTGGAGAACATATGACACATAGCGTTACGTTTACCCCAGGAAAGCCATTAATGACCATAGCACAAGAGGACTATTTTGCTAAATTTGGCACCAATGCTATATTTTCTAAATGTCATAATCATTTGTTAACAAACAAGTATTCATTTCTTCAATGAGCTCATTGTTTCTGCATTAAATTATTACATTGTTTAAATTAATACATTTTTAGCTAACTGTGACTATATGTACAGTACATTTCTGAAATGCATAACTTAGACAGTTTCCTCTGATAACAGATTACTCTAAATTGTAATATGGACTCATGCACTTAAGCACTATACAAATAAATGTGAATTGAATTAAATATAAGTTGCACCGTATTAACATATAATATTTTTTACTTATATCATTAATATATTATTACGTTGTTATTATAATAAATGCATTATATATATATTTGAGTTGTTATTTTTAACCTTTAGGCTATCTATTAACATGTATCTACTGTAACCCTACCTAATATTTGTCTAAATGAATCGATATCATTATTACACTTTTTTTTTCATTACATGTTGCCCTAATTTACCTATCGGACCATAGGCATGCTCAGTTTAATGAGTTCGAGAGATTACCATCCGGTCTGAGATTTAGGATGACAAATTGGGGCATAACATATGAATAAAATATCCTTTTTCACAAATGTTTTCCCCCATTTGTTTTGAACTAGCAACATAAAGCAGCTGTACATGAGGACAATCACTCAGCTGTAATCTGTGCTAATAAAACACATGTTTCTAATCAGTATTGTTGTTTGCAGAAAAGCAATCAAGATGGATGAGTTTCCATGCTGGCGTCTCGAGAGTGTGGAATGCTGGGAAACGTCTCTTCCAAACCCAAGTGTGTGCTTTTCCGCCGTCGCAGGAGCTTCCACACACACCCAGTGTCGAGCCGACAGACCCGCTCGAGTCCAGGCCGACAGACCCGCTCGAGACCAGGCCGACAGACCAGCTCGAGTCCAGGCCGACAGACCCGCTCGAGACCAGGCCGACAGACCCGCTCGAGACCAGGCCGACAGACCCGCTCGAGACCAGGCCGACAGACCAGCTCGAGTCCAGGCCGGCAGACCCGCTCGAGTCCAGGCCGACAGACCAGCTCGAGTCCAGGCCGACAGACCCGCTCGAGACCAGGCCGACAGACCCGCTCGAGTCCAGGCCGGCAGACCCGCTCGAGACCAGGCCGACAGACCCGCTCGAGTCCAGGCCGACAGACCCGCTCGCAAGTCCAGGCCGACAGACCCGCCGCGCTCGAGTCCTAGTCCAGGCCGACACAACTGCTCGAGTCCCGCTCGACTTCATACGGTCAAGTGAGTGTTTATTACACTCTGATATTATCACTCTGATTCATCTCTATTTCTGCCTGATGCTTCTGGCTTTAGTTTAATCTCTACTCCTGTCGGTTCCTCACCTGATCTCAGGTGTGTTTGCTGCTGGAGTTCAGTCTCATGCTGTATATTAACATGCTAACGTGTGTTTTTCAGGATCATTTGAATCTCTTTATGAAGTGGGACGGAAACTGAAATCCAGAGGCGATCGCAGTGATTATAAGGGAGTTCGAATCTCGGATGGCAAACGAGTATGTTGCTCAAACTTTTCCCCTCTTGTTTCCTTCTATCTTTAGTCTTTTAGTCCTGACATAAACATCAGTGTTTACAGTTTTCATCAGAAATGTAAAGATTGTAGATTACCATGCACACAAACAAAAATGGTTCAGATTACTTACGTTTGCAACAATTTTCTTCATTTTTTAGGTGATCATCCGTCGTATTAAGAAGAGCCAGCCTGAGAAGCTGGTGAAATTGGTAAGTTGACAACTTTATTCTTCATGAAATTCTCCAAGAATCGTTTTATTAAATTGTAATTTGGTAATTGATACACCTGTATGTACAGTATAAGATATAGTTGAAAGCCTAGAAACATCAGTTTTTGTTCAACAAAGTAAATTGTTTTGATTTTTAATTAACTCTTTAAGCCCAAAGTATGTGGTTTACTTATATTTAAGTAATTAAATTAATATAAACATGCGATTAATCAACTAATGGCTTGAATGAATGACTAATCTTTAGTCAGGGCAGCCCAAGAGTTTACTTTGAAAAGCTCACGAGATGGAAAATGAAGTATCCCGGGCCTTTAGTTAGGAGATTAGAGATTAGTTAGGAGTCAGCTAACCTTCTGTCAATCTCTTTTCTTTAGCCTGAGATTCCCATACCTATGAGTCGAGACGCAGCTGCAATGTTTATGCTACAAAAGTCTCCCACTAGCACTCATATCAACCAGCTATATTGTATGTATGTCCTGAAAAATCAAGACGTCCTGGTTCTGGAATGGCCACATCACAGAATGACCTTGTTGGAGTTCTGCCAACAAAACCGAGGTTCCCTGCCGGAACACGTAGTGAGAAACATCGTTCGGCAGCTCGTTGTTGCGCTGCAGCAGTGCCTGGATCAAGGTGTTTATCACAAAACAAACATGAAGAACGTTCTCATCTACCCAAACACCCTGAAAGTGAAGCTGACGGACTTCGGAGACGCACTGATCCTTGAAGAAAGACGTGAGTCGGCTTCTCGCACACCGTTCACTGTTGATGTGTTTGATGATGTTTTACTAAACACTGGAAATATATTCTTACAGGTGCTGATGAACCCATATTAATCTCAGAGGTCAGAAAGTCAGCTGAGTGGGTCCCGACTGAGGACATACACATACTGCTGGATCAGCTGGTCAAAAGAATAGGCCGTTGGTTTTGGCAAAGGTCACGTCTGTCCAAAGGTGAGACCAACAACAAGAACGAAATGGAAATAACATTGCTTAAAAACATGAAGAGCTCAGTAAAATTATTAGTGTCAATGATGAGCAAAGTGTAAAACACAGCGGATTGACAATGAATGTTTAGCAATGAATAAATGTTCATGGGCATCGTGAGAATATCATAGTAACAGCAAGAAATGCTGTGTATTTCATGGTAACATGACCTTACATGAACTACATTTCTCAAAATCTGTTTGTGAGTGTCTATAAGGACAAACGTGACTAATCAGCTGTCTTCTGAAAACTTTGACAGAATGCCTGGATCTTCTTGAGAAACTTCATGACAGTGGGTCACGGATCACCTTAGATAACATTTTACATCATGACTGGTTTAAAAACCTTTCAAAGTGATGAAGATGTTGTCCAGGGCAGAGCAGGCAGTTCAGGCGACCAGGACGAGGCAGGCAGTTAAGGCGACCAGGACGAGGCAGGCAGTTCAGGCGACCAGGGCGAGGCAGGCAGTTCAGGCGACCAGGACGGGGCAGGCAGTTCAGGCGACCAGGGCGAGGCAGGCAGTTCAGGCGACCAGGGCGAGGCAGGCAGTTCAGGCGACCAGGGCGGGGCAGGCAGTTCAGGCGACCAGGGCGGGGCAGGCAGTTCAGGCGACCAGGGCGAGGCAGGCAGTTCAGGCGACCAGGGCGGGGCAGGCAGTTCAGGCGACCAGGGCGAGGCAGGCAGTTCAGGCGACCAGGGCGAGGCAGGCAGTTCAGGCGACCAGGGCGGGGCAGGCAGTTCAGGCGACCAGGGCGAGGCAGGCAGTTCAGGCGACCAGGACGGAGCAGGCAGTTCAGGCGACCAGGGCGAGGCAGGCAGTTCAGGCGACCAGGACGGAGCAGGCAGTTCAGGCGACCAGGGCGAGGCAGGCAGTTCAGGCGACCAGGACGGGGCAGGCAGTTCAGGCGACCAGGACGGAGCAGGCAGTTCAGGCGACCAGGGCGAGGCAGGCAGTTCAGGCGACCAGGACGGAGCAGGCAGTTCAGGCGACCAGGGCGAGGCAGGCAGTTCAGGCGACCAGGACGGAGCAGGCAGTTCAGGCGACCAGGGCGAGGCAGGCAGTTCAGGCGACCAGGGCGAGGCAGGCAGTTCAGGCGACCAGGACGGAGCAGGCAGTTCAGGCGACCAGGGCGAGGCAGGCAGTTCAGGCGACCAGGACGGAGCAGGCAGTTCAGGCGACCAGGGCGGGGCAGGCAGTTCAGGCGACCAGGGCGAGGCAGGCAGTTCAGGCGACCAGGACGGGGCAGGCAGTTCAGGCGACCAGGACGGGGCAGGCAGTTCAGGCGACTATCAAGGTCCTATCAAGGGACACACTGGAGCCTCCAAAGGAGTCGGCGGCCGAACAGAACGGTCCCGTTAACGGACAGGGGGATTCAGGGACCCAGCCGGAGAAGAGCCGAGTCCCAGAAACACCAAACGCCAAACTCCCCGAGATGGACATTGACTAACTCCTCTTATACGCCTCTGCGTTCGAATTAAAAAACATTACCCAATCCAGCAAATGTTCTTCAATCCAGCTTGTTTAGTGAAAACATGTTTCTGTTTCTATTCTACTATTGGGAAAGTTTATTGGCATTGAAAATTAGTTGCGTTTCAAACGTGAGATTCTTGATGAAGTTTCCAGACATCAGAAGCACTGACACAGAGGAGGAAGAGCCTGAGGGTTTCTCGAGGCAGAGGCGACGAGCTGCGCTGGATGTTAACGTAGAGTTACTGTTATGCAGTATTTGGTTGTAAAAGGTGCGTCATTCTGTGGCCACTTTTGGGTTTAGCCACGTTTGTTTTACTTTTACTTTTCTACTCTGCAACCTGTGTGAAGGATGGAGACCATGCTTTGGTGTCCATCCAGTCATAAATAATGATGAGAATTATAAATAAACCATTCATTTTGGTATACAGACAAGGATTTATTGGAATGTATAACTCTTATGAGGTATTGGATGTACATACTGGTTCACTGTTAGTGTAATTATATTGTCAGTTTACTGAGTTGAAATAAAATCCTCATTTAATCCAAATTCCTCATCACAAGCCTCATTTAGTATACGTGGTTCTCTGAATATGCAAATGAGCCCCGCCTCCACTCACTCACTCAGCTCAGAGATTCACACGTTGATCTGATTGGTTACAAGGTAGTTTGTGACGTCAGAAACACCAGCGATTTCAAAGCGTGTTTTTGAGACTGTCTTTGGTTCACTGCAGTTTTAAGGAGAAAATACTCAGCAATGGTGTCGACTTATGAATGTACACATGATTAGTCTTAAAGTATATTAAAAACACCACATAGACATATAAACAACATTAAAAGCAGGATTTTCACCACAGGGGGACTTTAAGACATTGTAAGAAATTGGTCCCTTTGAAAACATCAGTTAATACATTATCAGAAAATACAACAATAGGCTATTTATAAGCACTTTCTCACAAACACATCATTTTCAGATACAACTGCCTAAAAGACGTTTTTTTTTACTTTTTAAAGTACTGCATTATTGATACTTAAGTACATTTTCATTGTCACTGAATTATTAGTATGTTTTTTTTTTTTCTTTTGTGCTGATTTTATGAAAGTATTGTAAAATAAATAAAAAATCCTTACCAGAGTGGACAAAGTACCCAAGATCGTGTTTAACAATATTTGTGTGAGAAAAAGTGTATTTTTTTATTTTAAATGCTGTTTTGAATTTGATATGTACTTCCGGATGACGTCACGGTCATCGATCATCGAATGTTGGTTTCCGGCGGAAGTGCCTCACGAGGAAAAATATGATTTAAAAATAAATTACTGGGTATAAATGCCTATAGTCAGCCTGAATATGTAGCCAAGATCATATTTGATTGTTATTTGGGCGAAATCAATTATATTTTAGATTTTAAATGTCGTTTAAAAAATAAAATGTGTTTCCCTGGTAGGGATGATGTCGGATGACGTCACGTCCATCGATCGTCGTGTGGACTGTTGTTTGAAATAGAGACTAGAAGTGCCACATTTTCTTTTGTTAGTGATTTTACTTGGCCAGAACACAGTTCTTCTTAATATATATGGATATAATTCTTCTAAGGAAAATACCACCTTAATGGATGTGATTAGTGAGCATATAGGCTACTACTGGATAAATAAATACCCAAATGCTGGTCTTATTTTGGGTGGGGATTTTAATATGGTATTAAATAGTGATTTGGAAAGGTTTCCTTCAAGAGCGGATTCTGTATGTCCAATTATGAATGCATTTATGATGCGATGTAGTGTTGTTGATATATGGAGAGGAACAAATCCACAGCAGAGACTCTATACCTGGAGTAAGGACCAGTCTAAGCAGTCTTGAACACATTATTGGCTTATTTCCCGAAGTCTAGCAAACAGCTGTAACTCAACCAGCACTCATGCTATGCCTCTTGCAGACCACAGTGCTGTCTCTCTTAAAGGATTAGTCTCTCAACATCCCTTGATTTCAGATCAACTCCTTCTTATTGCACTCTCAGAAAATTGGTACCAAAAGTGTACATATTAGTTCCAAAAGTGTACATATTAGTACCTCAAAGATACATATTGGTACCAAAAGTGTACATATTAGTTCCAAAAGTGTACATATTGGTACCAAGTGTACATATTAGTATTTAAATGGTACATATTAGAACCCTTTTGAAGGGTACTGTCCCAGTGACAGCTTTAGTAGGCCCTACTTTAGTAGGCCAATTGAAAAGGAATATTTCATTATTGATTGAGCAGTATTGGGAGATTCCAGAAATATTTCAGAAAATTTGGTAGTAACTTAAAAGAGCTGAAGAAAATAAGGTGGTGTCTAAAACTGCGATACTTTCTTATAAACCCCCCAGAGCTGCTTTCTGAATCTGATGAGCTTGAGTATGCTGAACTGCACTGTACATTAGATGAGCTGTACACTTATAGAGCGCAGGGTGCTTATGGGTAATTCTCCAACTAGGAGCACTTTTGGCACTGTGAGCTTATGGAAAATTCACTCTCTTAAAACACACTTAAAACAGTCTTCCTTCCTTCATGTGTCTTCTAACACAATATTGGGCAGTTTTAGAATTCCATGCAATATTATTATTTTTAACAGTTTTTCTGAAGAGCGCTTTCAAATATGTAATTTCCACCACTTTTCAATTTATGTATTTTATTACAATATAATATTGTAAAACTAATTATATAAGATTATGTATCAGTCAACAACATCAGTGGCTACCTAATCATGTAACAAAATAATTCTTAATACTTCATGAACTTAATACATTTTTAAAGTTGCTAAATGTTGCCATGAATTGGGATTTTTACCTACAACATTTCTTTTTTGCTCAGGTCTATGTTTATTATAAGTCACTCACACATATATTGTAAGTAATGATGAACTATTAATACTTGATTTAAAATACATTTAGATTCACATCATTTTTTTTTTTTTTTTAACTGTGTAGTGGAAAGTGGTGGAAATGACGGTTTAAGGTGGAAAGATTGTTTCTGATTTGTCTGAAAGCATATTTGTTCAGCGCTGAGGTTTCCTAAGTGCGTTTGAACGCTCCATCACGTGAACTGCGCCTGGACAGGAAATGTAGCGTTAGCGTGTGCTCAGGGATGATGAGAGAAGACTCAAGCCGTTTCTCAATATGCGAACTTGTCTGTACTTGTGTTCTTGTGGACTTGTGAAACGTCATCAGTCGCTGCCCTAGTACTGTTCCAATTCAAAGTTCACATCTAGCCAAGTCCAGTTCGAATCCCCGGATGTGTTCTTGATCCGCCCCTTTTACCGAGGATGCATCGAGAGGTGACTTGTGCGAACTCGAGACAGCCAGGTATCCCAGAATGCATCGCACACCAACCAGCAAGCGTCAATAGCAGAGGAGAAACCCCGCGTAATTTAAAAATACTGCTATAATTGTGTCATGAAATGTAGTTTTAAGAGTATTTCAGGCGAGAATGTAGTTGTTTAAAGCTCAAATCTTTGGTTTATTTATAAAGATAGCACCTATTTGAAAATTTGATCTGACGTTTTCGGAGTTGTGAGAACCAGGCAATCGGACGCGCGGCGCTCGTACCCCGCCGAGAACAATCTTTCCTCGGCTACTGCTGCTGACTTGCCGCTGGCTCGGATGTCTCTAGTCTAGTGGTTTAACATGAGATATAAATCGTCTTCTGTATATCCAACAGGCGATTTATTTATTTTATTTGTCTCATTAATGTATAATTTGTTATGGTTAAAAAAAGGTTATGTCATTTTATTTTATATATTTAAAACATAAAATATTTTATTATAGCCTACATGTTGCCTACATTCTCTTCACTGTATATACATATATGACACAACCCTGTCTCTTTTTGCTAAATGTTCGTTTTAATGATCAATATTATAATGTTTTTATTCATCATATTTTTAAAATTAAAACAAAGAGTCAGGGTTGTGCTTTATATTTCGTGTTGTTGTAAATATGCAGTTAAGATAATCAATTGCGTTGCCTGAACCACATTTGTGTGGCCATTATGTTAAAGTTTTTTTTAAATGAAAATGAAAAGAGGCAAAGGTGGTTTATAACATATTTTGTTTTATTTGTAGCCTATAAAGAGATAACCGGAGTAGCCAGAGCGAGCTGCATGAGTGACACTATCAAGTACGCTGTTCCATTTCAGAATTATCGGACTTGTGTCCTCCCGTCCTCGGGAGTTCGTTCTCCTGAGTCGAACTTGTCAGTCCGAACTACCAAGGACTCAAGTCCGAACTTTGCGTACTTGGTATTGAGAAACGGCTTCAGAGACCCTTTTCTTTACTTTTGTGTGCGTTTTATGAAAAGCAAGTAAGTTTCTACTACTGTTGCATGTTTGTACTGCGTTGTGATGAATGTTGTGAAGTTTATGTATGTTCATGCGAACTAGTTTTATTTGTTGAACTGTGTGACCAATTAGTGTAGTCATGATGCCAGAGCGTGCTGTAATATGCCACATGTTTCCTGTGTGCAATAATTAGCCCTCTATATGTCGATTTAGACCTTATTTGTGTTAGTTATTTAGAGATATGCTTCTGTGTTCAAGTGCAGTGCATTTACTGTTTATTTGGTGCTACCTGCATCGGGTGTTATAGTGATAGTGTCATGCTGCATAGCCACTTAAAGGTGCAGCAGTACAGATATTAAAGGGCATATAGTGACATATTTTGTTGAACTGTATTAACGTCTATTATTATTTTCTGTACTGTACTGTTGTGAATGATGACAATGAGCATAGTATAGTATTCATTTTATTTGTTTATTAATCAGTTATTCTTACCATTGCATTATTTATTTTTCTTTCTCCCTGTTTACACACTTATACGAACTTGTATATTGGCATCCTGATCTTGAAAATAAAGCTGATAAAGGATTCTCTGGCCGGAATCTTTCTGTAGTGCTCCCATCCTAAAACGAACCACTAGTCCATACTTCACAGTTTATTTTTACTTAAATTGCCAGTCCAAAATATTTTTAATTTGTGTGTGTGTGTGTTCATGTTCAAATTTCAATTCTCTCTGTGCAAATTTCATTAGCCTGTACTTCTGGAGAATTTTAGAAGATGAAATGTAGTCAACCTGACAAAACTTTTAAAGTTCATACAACAAGATTACAACAAATCATTTCAAACAAATTAGATTTTGTTGGAAAAATGTAATTCATTTTTGTGGAAAAGTTTTCCCTAATTTAATCAGGTTTGTTCAACAGCTTATTTTTTTGAGTGCACTGGAATAGTAATATATAAAGTTCTCGGTCCAAAAGCACAAATATGTCATGAGAACATGCAAATAGCGCACACAAACGGCATATATTATCATGTCCAAAGCTACGCCTGTAACTTCCCAGAGGTGGAAATTACATTTTAGCAGTTTTTCTGCAATATTAGCACACCCTCATGTCAGGCTTAGCTACTTTTGGACTTAGCATGTTGTTTACTCGTAATAAACATAAATACATTATTTTCATATTTGTTGTACATAATTCATCCGAACTACAGCCAAGGTGGAAATGACGCTGAATAAAAATACTCTGTATAAAAGCTTGAGTCACCTTGATTTATTTTCTTGTGCTGAAGAGCACATGTGCCTGAAGTTTCATTGTCAACTAATATGTCCTTTTCACTATTATTTCCATGGTTACCAAGTAAATAAAATATTTAAGGTGGATCTTTTGAGGTGGATTTTGTTAAGGGAGGTGGAAATGAAGGAAAACCTGGGGACAGCCTTATTTTATTCCAAAATTAGTTTAAAATTGTGATATACATGTGGAATTTCGATGTATGATATTATTTCTCTTTTTTTCAGCTATCAGCTACCGGAAGTTAGAGGACGCTGGCGCGTTTTGGCTGCCGGCGAGGAGGTGGCATCGCGGTCATCCACCGCAGCGATATCTCCATCCGCCCCATCCCCATCCTGGTTGTATCCTCATTTGAACACTTGGCTTTCAGACTTCCTGGTTCCCAATCACTCACTGCTGCAGTCATTTACCGCCCTCCCAAAACTTGCCCATCATTTCTTTCTGATTTCACTGACTTCGTAACTCAGCTGTCCTCCATTTCTCCGTCCGTTCTCCTCATTGGTGACTTCAACATTCATATCGACTCTCCGGCAGCAAAATTCACATCTGACTTTTTGGACATTTTAAATTGCCTCAACCTCACCCAGCATGTCACTTCACCCACACATAATCATGGACATATCCTGGACCTGGTCTGTTCCACACCCTCCCTCACCATACATAACCTTTCATTGACCGACCTCACAATTTCTGATCATCTGGCCATCACCTTGGATATCATTACCCCCTCTCCTACCGTCAAACACACAAGAACAATTACATTTCGAAACCTGAAATCCATTAGTCCCATCTCTCTCACCTCCTCCATATCCCATGCCATCTCTACTTCTTCGCTTCCCTCTGATCCGATTGCCTCTGATCTAGTCAACTTCTACAACCACACACTCTCAACCTGCCTCAACCAAATAGCCCCCCTTAAAACTGCCTCAGTCTCCTTCTCCACCTCTGCACCTTGGTACACCCCAGATCTTCACATTCTCAAAAGACAAAAAAGACAACTTGAAAGGATCCATAAAAAATCCGGTCTCACTGTCCATGCCCAAACCTACAAACACGCCATAACCGCATACAATTCTGCTCTCAAAACTGCCCGGTCCAACTTCTACTCACAACTCATCCACTCAAATTCTTCCGACCCCCGCACACTATTCTCCACATTTGCAAAACTGACCAAACCCAAGGACAATATAACCTCCACATTCACTACAGACAAATGCAATAACTTCCTCTCATCCTACCATACCAAAATCCATACCATACACTGTTCACTAGCATCCACTTCCTCCGCTTCTCCTCCTTCTGAATATCAACTCACTCCGCTCACACACCACAGCTTTTCCTCCTTCTCTCCTCTGTCTCCCTCCGACACCTCCAAACTCCTCTCAACCATGAAATTCTCCAACTGCCAGCTTGACCCGATCCCTTCTCCCCTCCTCAAAACCTGTCAACAAATCCTCATCCCTCTCATCACCATCATCGTCAACACTTCCCTTACGTCTGGATCTGTTCCATCCCCGCTAAAACTTGCGTCCATTACAACCCTCCTGAAAAAACCTGGCCTCAATCCTGACAATCTGGACAACTTCAGACCCATCTCCAATTTCCCATTACTTTCAAAAATTCTGGAACGCGCCGTCATCACACAACTCCACCAACATCTCCACTCCTCTCAACTCTTCGAAACATTTCAATCCGGATTCCGTCCACACCACAGCACAGAAACAGCACTTCTTAAAGTCACAAATGATCTCCTCATTGCTGCTGACTCTGGTTCCATATCCATCCTCCTTCTCCTCGACCTCTCCGCTGCATTTGACACAATAGACCATACCGTCCTCCTCCATCGTCTTAAATCTATTGGCATCTCAGGCACAGCACTTCTCTGGTTCACCTCCTACCTCTCTGACCGTCACCACTTTGTCTCTGTTAACAACTGCAACTCCCACACCTCCCCTGTCACCCATGGTGTCCCCCAAGGTTCCGTGCTCGGCCCACTCCTCTTCACCATCTACATGCTTCCCCTCGGTCAGATCATCCGCCACCATGGACTTCATTTTCACTGCTACGCTGATGATACCCAACTCTACATGTCCACCAAATCCATCACCCCGGCTATCCTCTCCACCATCACCAATTGCATTTCCGACATTAAAACCTGGATGGACAATAACTTTCTTAAACTCAACAGCAATAAAACAGAACTCCTCATCACCGGCCCAAAATCTCTCCTCCCTTCTATTCAGAACTTTACTCTCCTTATCGACGGACATAATGTCACCCCCTCCCTCTCTGTCCGAAACCTTGGTATCATAATGGACTCCACCCTCTCATACCAAACACACATCAACCATATCACTAAACTATCCTTCTTCCACCTCCGCAACATTGCCCGCTTTCGCCTTTCCTTAAAATCCCTTTTGTTTTGTTCTGTTTTATTCCCCATGTAAAGCGTTTTTGAGTGTCCAAAAAAGCGCTATACAAGTATGATGTATTATTATTTATTATTATTATTTTATTTGTCCTTAAGAAAAACATGTTACAGTTTTTCTCGATTGTTTACACACATTTTCTGAAAGCATGCCTCATATTCTCAGAACTCTACACACAAATCAAAAAACACACACACAATGTGCAAAACCCCTCAATTCTCCTGCAAAATGAAACTTTTCATTCAAAACAATGTTATTTCTTCTCAAAATGGTATTTTGTTTTCAAATGACACACACAAACCATCATATGAATAGACAATTATAAGAACCAGTTGAACACTGATGTGCTCAATGTAAAACACTATGATGAATGGAAAACACTTCTTCTCCATTCATCATAATGACTTAGGCCTTTTTTTGTTCAGTGTTACACTTACTACAGACAGTACATACATAAGTGTGTTGTCAAATATTTGAGAATATTGTTTTTATACTCAGAACACACAAATACATGGTAACAAATATATTAGATTTTTCCCACAAAAACATTGTACACAGTGTACATCCCAACCAACACAAAGTTGTACATACAGTGTTCTACATACAAAACAACAGAAGAATTGACTGTATACAGTTACAGTAAAAAAAATAAAAAAATCCAATGTTGGCATCCATTGCTCCATTGAAGAGCTCACCTGTTGCCCTTTTATGCTAAAGCTCTGATTGCTAATTGTAAAACTGTGTGACGGGTGTTTGCCCATGTGATGAGTCAGAGTGCATACTTGAATGGCAGTGTGTTCCTTGTGAAAACGTACTCGGTTACTAACGTAACCTCGGTTCTCTCCAGTAGAGGTCTCTCGTACTGCGTAAGAGTATCTTACGCTAGGGGAAAATCCTTTTTCCGTGAGATATTGAAGCCAAAAATTATCCTTAATTTTGAATAATGCAAAACACGTTGCGGCAGCATACAGACATAGGCAAGACGGCTCGCGCGCCTATTGGCTGTTCTGCAGCAACTGCAGCAGCCTATCGAGCGAGGCCTAGCGTGACGTCAGACCCAATGAGGGTGCTTCGCGCCCGCTGTGTCACGTCCTGCCGAAACGGGCGTGGCCTAGGCCTATAAATACGGCTCGCAGGCAGCTGATATCTGTTTTTTTCATCAACGAAACAACCAGAGCGTATGCATGCACGGCAAGATACGCAGTACTCGTTCCCTATACTAAAGAGAACCGAGGTTACGTGAGTAACCGAGTACGTTCTCCCACGAGAGGTCTCTCGTACTGCGTAAGAGTATCTTACGCTAGGGGACCCAATGTAAGACGCCGTGCGTGCTGGGATCTGACACCAAAGACCCAAGGGCGGAAGCCCGGGGTTCACATAGTGCACAATCAACAGGGGACTCACAGGGAGTCCGGGGAGAAGAGGGGGGGGGGGGGGCACACTCTCTCACATATAGCTGCGTCCCTTAGACGCGGAATACATCATACAGACAGGGCGGGGTACGGCCTGAACTGATGGGAAAAAAGGGTCTTATATACTTTGCCCATATTATGTATTATGCACGGTCGCTTAGTGAGCTGTGCTCAGTGGATGCAGTATTCTGAACCTGATAGCATCAGGGCAGGCAATACTGGTCGTTTAGACCGACAGCAGCCTGGCCTGCAAGGCAGGAACCTCTAGGTTGTAAAACCTAATAAATGTAGACGGGGAGGCCCAGCCTGCCGCCATACAAATATCTTGCAAGGCAATCCCACTTGACCAGGCCCACGATGAAGCCATGCTTCTCGTGGAGTGTGCTCTGACACCCAATGGGCATTGCATGCCCTTGGAAGCGTATGTTAGCGCAATAGCGTCAACTATCCATCTGGATAGGCTTTGTTTCGATGCGGCTAGTCCCTTAGAATGCCCGCTGAACGAAACAAAGAGCTGCTCTGTCTGTCTGAAAACAGACGAGCGAGACACATAAGCTCTTAATGCCCTGACTGGGCAAAGGAAGCTCGCGTCTGCCTCCTCATCAGGGACCGGTAGGGCTGACAGGGAAAAGACCTGTGCCCTAAACGGTGTGTTGAGGGATTTTGGAACATAGCCGTGCCTAGGTTTGAGTATAACTCTTGAGTCATTAGGCCCAAATTCCATGCACGTCGCGCTCACCGAGAGCGCGTGTAAGTCCCCTATGCGCTTTACTGAAGCGATAGCCAGGAGAAACGCCGTCTTAAAAAGAAAGGTGTTTAAGATCAATCGTCTCCAAAGACTCGAATGGGCCACCTTTCATGGCTTCCAGCACTGTAGAAAGGTCCCATACAGGGACTGAGGGAGGTCTGGGAGGATTCAGTCTCTTAGCTCCTCTGAGGAAGCGGATAACTAAAATGTTCCTTCCTATTGACTGACCAAGTGTTGTTCTTGAGAACGCTGCTATAGCCGCCACATAGACTTTGAGCGTGGAAGGGGTCCTGCCGTTATCCAACAGCTCTTGTAGGAAGGAGAGTACCTCCACCACCCCGCAGTCTAGGGGTGACACTCCCCGAGCTGTGCACCAGCTGGAAAACACTGACCATTTCGAGGAGTAGAGGCGTCGCGTAGACGGAGCTCTAGCCTGCGTGATCGTGTTTAACACTCCCCTTGGGAGGTCAGCGGGTACCCGTTGATGGCCCAAACGTGAAGGGACCACAGCTCTGGGTGAGGATGCCAAATCGAGCCGTAAGCCTGAGAGAGGAGATCTCTCCTCACCGGCACTGGCCACGGGGCAGTGCTCGCTAGCTGCCTCATAACTGGGAACCAAGGTTGGTTTTTCCAGAACGGCGCTACGAGCAGTACTGAGCATCCTTCTTCCCTGATTCGCTCTATCACCTGCGGCAGGAGAGAGATAGGGGGAAAAGCATAGAGCGGGCGGCGAGGCCATACATGAGCCAGCGCGTCCCTGCTCTTGGAGAAAAATTCCAGACAGTGAGCGTTTTCTTGAGACGCAAACAGGTCTACTTCTGCTCTGCCGAATTTCTTCCACAGCAGTTAGACTGTCTGTGGGTGTAGAGACCACTCGCCTGCCGGAACATTGTTCCTGGACAGTCTGTCTGGTCCTATGTTTAGGAGCCCTGGCACGTGCCGCTCTCAGCGAGCGCAGGTTGCGCTGAGCCCACACCAGGAGGCGTTCTGTTAGCCTGTACAGGTTTCGTGACCTGAGGCCGCCCTGGCGATTTATGTAGGACACCACTGATATGTTGTCTGAGCGGACCAGGACGTGGTGTCCTCGTATTTGGGGACAAAAACGCGTCAGCGCGTTGTCCACTGCCAACATTTCGAGGCAGTTTATGTGCAGAAGCTTCTCCCGTTCTGACCATTGGCCGAAGAACGGTCTGCCCTCGAGCAGCGCTCCCCATCCCGAGGTGGATGCGTCCGTAGACACCACCCTCACCCTCGAGGAAGCCCCCAGGCTTACACCTGATTGGTTCCAGTCTTTTGCTTTCCAAGGTTTCAGAGCTGTGATGCAGCGCTGATTTACCTTGAGACGAAGCAGACCGGAGGTCCACGCCCCGCGTGGCACTCTCGTTTTCAGCCAGAACTGCAGTGGGCGCATGCGAAGCAAGCCCAGCTGAAGCACTGATGATGCTGAGGCCATGAGACCCAGCATCCTCTGAAACTTCTTGAGCGGGACAGATGCGCCGCAGTGGAAAGAGCTCGCTGCGCGCTGAATGTCCAGTGTACGCTGTGGTGATAGGCGTGCTATCATAGACAGCGAGTCCAGCTCTGTGCCCAGAAAAGATATTATCTGCCTGGGGGACAGAGAGCTTTTTGCCCAATTGACTCTGAGACCCAGATTCTCGAGGTGATCGAGTAAAATGGTCCTGTGCTCTATGAGCTCCGAGTGAGATTGAGCTAAAATCAGCCAAACGTCCAAGTAGTTCAGTACTCGCATGCCCTGTAGTCTGAGGGGTGCGAGCGCTGCATCCATGCACATCGTAAATGTACGGGGTGCTAGGGATAAGCCGAACGGCAGGACTGTGTACTGAAATGCCTGGCCCTCGAAGGCGAATCTAAAAAATCGCCTGTGACGTGATGCTATCTGTATTTGAAAATACGCGTCTTTCAGATCTATTGACACTAACCAATCTCCTCTGCTAATTTGCGCGAGGATTTGTCTGGTCGTGAGTATTCTGAACTGTCGCTTTGCAAGCACTTTGTTCAGTTGCCTTAGATCTAGTATGGGTCTGAGACGCCCGTCTTTTTTCGGTACCAGGAAGTATATGCTGTATAGCCCTCCTTCGCTTTGAGCTTGAGAAAGGGGCTCTATGGCCCCTTTGCTCAATAGGTTCACAATTTCGGCTCGAAGTAGATGTGCTACTTCTGTTTTTCCGTGGTTTCGACGCGTGCCGTGTAGCGGCGAGGGCGTCGGCAAACTGTAGCGAATAGCCTCTTTCTATAATGTCTAGCACCCACTTCGAAACCCCGGGCAGCTTTGCCCATGCATCTGCATGGATAGCTAGGGGTTGAATGCGAAGCGCGCTCTGTTCGGTCAGTGACAGAGGGGCTTCGGTGTGCTGTAACATAAGCATCGCACTCATGACATTTGAGGCAGGGGACGCGCTGATAACAGCGGGCAGATTGCCCGCGCTCAACCCTTCTGCGGCCGTCAACCGAGAGGGGGAGGGCTGGGCGATTCCCGTAGGAACTGACATGTCTGTGCGTGGATGTGGGCGCGGGATAGCGGGCACATTTCCAGCACTGAGAGCATTGTACGCCTGAGCAGAGCGAATGCATTTTGGTTTCGTTTTTACAGAAACCTTGGGACATGTAGAACGTAGTGTTTGTGGGCACTGGGTAGTGGGCACATTTTCTACGTTTAATGCGCAATCGATCTGAGTCGATTTCATGTGCGCGAGCCCTGTGTGCCGGGCTGTGTGTAGGAATGGGCACTGGGCAGTGGGCATTTTGTCTACACATATAACACCATCGGCCGTGGCCGGGACACCAGAAAATACACTCTTTTTGGGATTTATCTGGGTAGCCGTGAAAACGGCATTTGTGTGCAGGCAAGCGGGCAGTGGAACCGGCTTGTTGACTGCAAAATACACTGGACCAGTCGCATTTTCTGGAACTGGACGAGCGATGAACTTTGGTGGAGGTCCGGCCGCAGCAGGACTTGAACACCGTCGTTTTCCTAGGCGTGCTAGGACGACTTCGGAGCCTCGGGCTTCACCGCAATCCTAGGCCGTGGACCACGCAGAGCGGGGCGGCGGCTGGATGAGCGAGAGTGCGGTCTCGCGCTTCGGGCCTGTCGGCGCTGCGAAGTGGCGGCGGTGGGCGGAGGCTGAGGCTGTGAGCTCTGAGCAGACGGTTTCGCACGGCCTGCTGCAGAACTGGAGCGCTTCGGTAAGAAGTGCTTCATGGCCTGTGACGCTTTCAAGCTTTAGAGGGTAGCGCCAGCTTAGCGCGCTGTCCAGCGGAGGGCGGGCATAAGTGGGCCGCTATCGCCTCTTCGACCGGCGGCAGCGAATGGTAACCTCTGTTCTTGGCATCGTCAATGGCGGAGAATGCCAAAGAAACAGAAGGACGCATTCTAGCTGAGTAGGGGGCGCTCCAGGACTTAGCGACTTCTTCGTGAAGCTCAGGAAGAAAAGGCGCTGGTCTGGACGCAGGCGAAACGCGCTCCCCGGGCAGAAAGTACCCATCCAGCCGGTTGTGAGCAGGCTGCTCAGGCGTAGACCACTCGAGGCCGAGGCTCGCCGCGGCCTGTGCGAGTACGCGCATGAGCTCTGTCTCAATGCTAGCTCTTTTACCTGACGCAGCGCGGGCAGGGGGTGCGAGATCCTCAGAGCTCGCCCAATCCTCACTGCCTGACGCCAGGATAGAGCAGGAATCATCTTCTCCCGGCGGGACTTCTTCGACAGCTTCGTCGACGGAAGCGGTGGCAGACCGCGGCCGCTGTCCGTCAGGAAGAGAAGCTGAAGAAGCTGGTGAAGCAGGTGGGCGAACCGGCGAGCTTTGGCGGCTGGGAGAAGGTTCCGGAACCCGCTGAGCACGGCGCTTTTTACGGCGCGGTGCCACGGCAGACGGGGGTGCAGTCTCGGCGAAAAATGCCAGGCGAGTCCGCAGAGTCGCCATAGGCAATAGCTCGCAATGAGGGCAGCCGCCGTCAGCGAGCGCGAGAGCTGCATGATCCTCACACAGGCAGGAAACGCAGATCACGTGGCGGTCCCCGTCGCTGAGTGTGGCTCTGCACGAGCCGCAGGAAGGCATCTTTAAAAAGACACAAGCTCTTTTAGTAAGTGTGTGTCGCAGCGGCGAACACACACACAGCACAGAGTGTAAAGGATATGAGCGCCGGATAGTGCAGCGGTAAGGCGATTGAAGGCGGTGCGGCCAGCGACTTCAGTGACGACTCGTCCCGCTGAAAAGGCTTCCTCAGACGGCGCGGCTTCACTCCGGATCCAGCGATGCGTATGCTTCGCTTGAAGGATGAAAAAATCAGATATCAGCTGCCTGCGAGCCATATTTATAGGCCTAGGCCACGCCCGGTTCGGCGGGACGTGACGCAGCGGGCGCGAAGCACCCTCATTGGGTCTGACGTCACGCTAGGCCTCGCTCGATAGGCTGCTGCAGTTGCCGCAGAACAGCCAATAGGCGTGCGAGCCGTCTTGCCTATGTCTGTATGCAGCCGCAACGCGTTTTGCATTATTCAAAATTAAGGATCATTTTTGGCTTCAATATCTCGCGGAAAAAGGATTTTCCCCTAGCGTAAGATACTCTTACGCAGTACGAGAGACCTCTCGTAAGAGAACAAGAGATTTTCTGCATGAAAATTGTGCCAAAAGCAGAGAATGGTGTGTAGTGTTTTGAAAAAGGTGTGTTTTAGAGCTGCAGTTTGAGTGTAAAGCAGGAATTGTGCTTGTAGTTTAGCAGAATTGGTTCAGGGGGTTGGTGAATGAGTTACATGTTGTGGTCATTGTGTCTCAAGTACCAGTATTTGTGTGTAAACAATTGAGAAAAACTGTACAAAATATTTTTAAATCGATCCTTTACTATAATTTTTTTAACATTCAAAGAGGGCCAGTCTGGGTTGGGCACAAGCATAAAACTGCAAAATCTGCTAATAAACAGCCTTGCAAAAGCATTTTTAAAAGAAAACAGGGGCAAGATTTGGTGGTTACTAGGATGTTGGAGCATGACCTTCATAATGACAATGTATTTGTGCATTTGTTTGTTAATTTATGTACAAAAAAAGGCTAAGGACACAGAAGTGCCTGTAGTTGGAGAATCACCCATATGTATATGTATATGTATGTCATTCATTGTGATATAAAGAAAAAGACAAGACTATATAAATCGTAGCCATATAGTTTAAATCTGAAAATACTGAACGAGTACACTTTTATATTGACAACATGACTAAGCATTTTTACTATCTTGTTTGTGAACAATGACACAAGGACTTTTCATTCTGATGGCACTATATGGTCATTGACATGAATACTGACTTTTGAGAGATGATCTAAGGATATTGAGCAAGTTACAACTTTTTAATCCACTGTGTGGGGCTGCAAGTATGGATTATTTTGAGAAATGCATTTACTGGTTTGCAAATCTTAAGGATGATTCAAGAAATGTACCAAAGTGACTGAGAAAAACTGCAAAAGGACATTCAGGGCAAAGAGTATGTGCAAAGGGATTTAGTATATGGGTGAACATGATTTCATCAAGTACAACATCCCTACATCAACGTCCTTTTTGATCATGGAGGAATATATAACTTTACAGTTAATATCAGTTCCAGGCTATAACCAATGCAGAGCCTGAGCTCCAAGTAAATGAACAAACCACAGACAACAGCCTATTCTTTTACACAACCTATAGAATGATTTGAGTGTAGGCCTAGTCAATTTATTTATTATCAAACGAGTTTTCATGGGAGTTTTTCTATCAGTCGCTAAATAAAAAGAGCATACTTTGTTCGCTTTCTTTATAATCTATTCACACTTTAAATAAAATAGTTTTGTTTGTCATAAAGGAAAGAGTGAATCCAAATTGTTCTGTGGGTCAGTAGTTTCCAGCTTCGTTGTGCAGTGTAAAAATCGGCCAAGCTGTCAATCACACAGCGCGAGTTTATCTGGACACTTGCCAAAACTTGTTATGAAATCAATGACGCTGTTACACTGCACAACGAAGCTCGAAACTACTGACCCACGGAACAATTTGTGCAATTTTTAAAAATTGTAATAGTATTAAATTGTAAAAGAAATGCTCCTCTGCTGCCATCTACTGATTATAGTGGTAATCTCATGTCGTTTTTGTTTTAAAGCATTGCATGAAAATTTCACTTTATATGAGTTTTCTTTTACCTTAATATGAGTTCCCCTAGCCTGCCTATGGTCCCCCAGTGGCTAGACGTTTTGATGGGTGTAAACTAAGCCCTGGGTATTTTTGAGAAAATGAAAGCTCAGACGGGCGAATCTAGAATCTTCGTCTTATGACGTCATAAGGGGAAAGGTCACCTCCCCTTTCTCTTCTTTGCCTGCAAAAAGAATTTGGCCGCCCATGAGAAAATGAGCTGCGCGATCGTGATATTGGTTTTTCCTCGAGAGACATCATGGCTTGCAAACGAGCGAAGCATGGCAGTTGCTCAGTGTTTGGATGTACAAATGAACACAAAAGTATTTTTTTAGTTCCTTCATCCGAGCCTCTGAAGAACCAGTGGGTTATGTGAATTTCTGATGTGTAATTGTTCAAGTTCAGACAGATAATCTTTCTCTCAAAGTCGTTCAATACTGTTTATGCATCAGTAAATCAAGCCAGTGACTAAACGATCAACTTTACGTCGTTTTTCTTGAAAATAATTTTACTTAAACTGTGATTAATATTCAGAAAGCGATCAAAGAACAATCCGTTTCCAATCGCCCAAGCTGTCAATCACACAGCGCGAGTTTATCTGGACACTTGCCAAAACTCGTTATGAAATCAATGACACTGTTACACTGCACAATGAAGCTCTTACTGTACTTACCTCATGTTTGCATTTGTGAAATCATTAGTGAGAGTGCAGAAACTGTGTTGCAATGATAAGATCTCAATGCTCATCGCTCATCACTGCAACCTTTTATGTGATGGGAATAGATCTAAATACTTTAAAAACTTCTCACGATTCGTTAATCTCGATAGCTGTAATAGTAAAAACGTATACTAGCTGTAATAGTAAAAGTTTTCGAGAGAGTTCCACATGTAATGCTAGATATTTCATATGCAAGCATGTCAGCCAATCACAGCAGTGGGCGTTTACACTGAAGTCTCACAGCCAATCACAGCAGTGGGCGTTTACACTGAAGTCTCACAGCAGACACACCCCTTCAAACAGAGCATTCAAAACAGAGGCTAAAATCAGGCTCAACTTTACGTCGAGTAAAGCCTAAAATCGAGGCTCAACTTTACGCCTAACCCTAACCCATAATAGCATTACAATAATCTAGCCTTGATGTCATGAACGCATTAACTAATTGTTCTGCATTTGTCAATGAGAGCATATGACGTAATTTAGATATATATTTTAAGATGGAAAAATGCGGTTTTACAGATACTAGACACGTGACTTTCAAATGAAAGATTGGTATCAAAGAGCACACCCAGGTTCCTAACCGACGACGAAGACTTGACAGAGCAGCCATCAAGTGTTAGACAGTATTCTAGATTACGTGAGGAAGTTTTTTGTCCAATAATTAGAATCTCTGTTTTTTCAGAATTAAGTAGTAGGAAATTAGTAGTCATCCAATTTTTTATATCAGCTATGCATTTCGTTAATTTTGTGAATTTGTACATTTCGTCAGGGCGTGAAGAAATATACAGTGGAGTATCATCAGCATAACAGTGAAAACTAATGCCATGCTTCCTAATGATATCTCCTAAGGGTAGCATGTACTGAGTGAACAGCAGCGGTCCTAGTACTGAGCCTTGTGGTACGCCATACTGAACTTGTGATCGATGAGACATCTCTTCATTTACTGCTACAAACTGATAACGGTCAGATAAGTATGATTTAAACCATGCTAATGCAATTCCACTAATGCCAACAGTAGAGCACTTGAACAGTAGAGCACAGCACTTGCAACGCCAAGGTCATGGGTTCGAACCCCAGGGAAAGCAAGAACTGATAAGAATGTAAAAATGTGTACCTTGAAATGCAGTGTAAGTCGCTTTGGATAAAAGCGTCTGCCAAATGCATCAATGTAAATGTAAAACATTAGAAACGAGTGCAACTTTGATCTGATGGAGACATTACAGGATCTGCCTTGATTCAGTCCCAACATCCCACTGACGAGAGAAGAACACAACAAACCCTAAAAAAGGCATGTTAGAATCGAACACTAAGACATAAAGACACGACAGAACACCACTTGCATTCCAATGAGTTAATTCTGTAAAATTCTTGTCAATAAACAGGAAAAACAGTTTACATGTGGCTACAAACCTTGAAAATGCAACATGTATGAGAGCAATAAAAATTAAACGACAGGAAGGAAAACCACATTGGTGAATTTACCACAGATGTGTCATTTACTATCATCAAAAATAAATAGAATATATTCTTTATATAAACAAAGATAAGAAATAAAAATGGACTGTGTGGAAGAGGGGCGTCTGTGATCAGGAACGGACAGACAGAAGAACATCTTCAACATGTGAAACTATAGCATGCCACTAGAAAGGCTAGAAAACAACCAACCCACGACACAGGAACGGATAAGCATCGGGATAATAGTACAGAGATCCTAGAATCTACACCCAAATCAAATGTACAGAGATAATATCGAGTTACGGCGCGCAACTCTGCTTGTGCACGATTCTTCATATTCTACGCTTTTCACTCTTTTCTCTCAGATTACGTAAAAGCGTGAAAGACGGTCGAGTTGTTTGATAGACAAACGTCTGTTTGTTCCATTGTTAAGAAAGAAACATGACACATGAATGAGATCTGAATGAGCTGAAGCTAAACCTCTAAAATCAAATCAGCAGAAAGGAATGACGTTTGTGTGTAAATCCTGGATGTTGTGTTTTTATTTGACTGTATGTGTGTGTGTTTGACTGAGCCAGATAATAATGTGTAGGAGTTTGCAAGCGATCAGTGTAATAAGATGCATTTACAGTATGACATATCAGCGTCACGAGCCGTCGTCCGATGATCGTCTAACGATCCTCCCGGAGATTCTGCCAGAAGAGACAAAAACAGCAGTCAGACAAACTCTGGAGTCACTACTTTCACTCTCACAAAACTGCTGGATTGAGGAATATTCCCTCAGGGAATCAGGCTGACAAACCTTGACGTCACATTCCCTTCATTAGTTCATTAAACTTTAATGCAGAGAGTCGACTGTACATTCAGACATCAGACAGGAGCGACTCTCAATCTCTGTCCTCTATTAACGTTTTAAACAGTTTTAGCAATAGAGGTCTGTAAACCGAGCCGTGCAGGGCATTTGTATGTATGCACTGTATGTATGTATGTATATATAACGCAACTCGGACCGCAAAAAAAAGAAAAAGAAAATATTGTACCCGACCCGCTTCCTGACCCGCATTTTTTAAAAGTAGTAAATGCTCTTCGTTGCGTCGTTGGGAAAAAAAAGAATATAGCCTAGGCTATTCTAATTTTGTCAAGAATTATAAAAAATCGTCAATAAGCTCATAATTTGTAAATAGTCTAAATGTTTCGTTTTAACAACAATTTTAAAAAGCTGGCTATGTCTATTTTGATGTTTCTGTGCAAGTTCAGCAGACAGTGAGGTTCGGGTTTGTTCCGAGCTCGTGAGCGGAGAGCTGAACATATTCCACTCCGCTCACTCATTCCGCAGGGTCGCTCGCTCAACCCAGAATGGCCTGCTGGTTCGAAAATATGTGGAATAAGGGCTACCTCCGACTAATTTTTTTTTTTTTCTAGTCGACTAGTAGTTGTTCACTTAAGCCATTCGTGGACAAATCGCCCCTTTATATTAATTTAATTAGCCTACTTAAATAGGCTATAGCCTATGGATAATAAGCGTTATGACCGCACGCATAAAGCTTGCCATAAAGAACCGGTTAAAGTAATGATTATGAATGTGTCTAAATTAGCAAGGAGACATTTAATTTTTTAGTAATAAACTGGTGTTTTCTGTGTCGCTGCAAAGATGAAGTTGACAATTCGGACTCGCCATGAACGCCAGAGAGAAATGCACATTTCATTTGGATTACATAATTAGAGAGTAGCCTATTTATTTTGGTTTGAATATTTTCGTTTAAAAGTAGACAATTGATTGATAAAACATTGATCAAAATTAAGATACAACTTATACAAAACGAAAATATTTTAAAGGTGCATTGCGCGAGAGTCTGAGTTTTCGCAGAACTACGCCCCCTCTGGCGGCAAGCGAAACTGCAACCAGAGGTGTGCACGCTCACGGACCACACGCACACGCACGCTTGCACGAGCTCGAGCTGGTCATAACCCAAGGAGCATCAGCCGCACAAATCTTTTGTTTACAATCATAATGTCTTCAGAGGTAATAAAGTTTTAAATCTGCAAGTAATTTAAAATATGTGAAAGGAAAGGCAATTGAGTAAATAACACACTTATGTGTGAGGGAAAAAATGGGGGTAGTAGAAAACTTCGTTTTTTATTCCCATCTATCTCCATGTTGAACTGTGTTATGTGTTTACTGTATCCACTTATGACTATTATTATGGAAACACGTTCATGAACAATATAAGTTATAACTTTGTAAAAGCTCAAAATTGTAGGCCTAATCATGATACCATACCATACACAGTCGGTCAACAAAGTACACCCAAATGTCTCAAGGTAATAAACAATCAAGTGGCACTATGACGTTACCATAAAAGCCAAACAGGCTAATCCGCCGAAGATTTGCGGGGGTTTAGCCTGTTTTATTGATCAGCTAAGTAGCATATTCCAATAGCAATACATCGTAATTAAGCAGTAGGCTAATTTGCTCAAAATTTGTGTCTAAGTATCTAACTTATATATCAGCATTTTATATCACAATCATTCTGAACCTGATCACTGACAATGGTAAGTTGGTAAAACCTATTCCGATTGTACATTTATCTAGCTTACGCTAAAGCATTACACATTTTATGGATCGTCATTTATTGTCATTATTGGCCGTATCAGACATTAGAGAATGGGATATATCTTACCTTTTTATCAAGAAAAAAGCCAACTGAGGATCCCGTTTGAGCCCTAGAGCAGACCGGAGATCTCTCCATTTGTTGAAAGCCTTCCCTATGTTTACTCTCGTCTTACCCCGACGCCTGTCTGACTCCAATTTGGACCTTTTGGTTGCACTAGACAAAAGTTCTCTTTTTTTTTTTTATCTTACGTGGAGTTTGCGTTGGTGTTTGAAATGAACTACAAGCCGGTCTCTTAGAATCCATTTTCTACGGAGAATGGCGGCGTCGGCGCATACACAAACCTGCCAGACATATGAGCGTACCGTGAACGCGCATGACGTCACGCCCAGTCTCAGATTCCGACCCGAATCCCTCTTATTTATTTTACTGTACAGGATTATAGAGGCAATCGCAGTGATCAGAGAAGGGCTCAGTCAGCCCATCAGGCAATTGTTTAAGCATGTATGGGTTAGAAAACGGGTATTTTTAACATGAAAAGTTGCGCAATGCACCTTTAAAAAGAGTTTTCAATAAAACAAAACGTCGTCAAAATCATGTTTTACCAAAAACAGCGCCGTTGCTAGGAGGGCGCCAGCGCCTCTGCCTCTCAGCAGCTCTGCCTCGCGAGTGGATGATGAAGACGCCTAGCAATGATAGCCTATACATTAGTGGTAGTATACCTTTAGTTAAGTTATACCTTAAGAGTCTTCGTAGCGCGCTAATAGACAATATTTTCGGAAAATGAAGCCCAGGTATGATGCGTAATGGAGATTCCAAAGCGCTCTTCTTTGGTCAGAACCATGGAGAGCGATCGCGGATAGGTCCATCCTATGCACCGAAACTTTTAACAATGCAACAAAATATTTAAAGAGCATCAAGCTATTAAAATCTATATTATGTATACGCACGCACAGATAATAACAGCTATATTAGTCAATATTTTTTTTTTATTAAGTTAAGCAGTGATTGGATAACGTTTTTTATTTTTTTATTTAACGTTTTTAATTTAAGGCCCACCCACAATTGGTCTCGCTTATCCAAAACTGAAATCCTGGCGCCGTGCCTCGTTGGTCGTGCCAGTTTTGTGGCTATCAAATGTGTAAATAGCATAGCAAGAAGTACACATGACAAAACCAGCACTTTGGTCATCATCTTTCATTATTTCGGCAAATGTCTTCCACACTCCCACAGCTTCCACTCCCCAGTCTTCACCTTTTCTCTTGCCGCCTCCATCTCTACTTGCAGACTGAGCTCGTGCGTCATCGTACTTCTTGCCAGTTATTCAGCCAATAAAGTGTAGACCTATGTATTTCATTGAAAATAGTGTATTGTAATATATAAATTACAAAGGTTTAATTGACATCTTTATTTCAAACGACCCGACCGACCGCGACCCGAATATCATTAAAAATATTTTTGGATGACTCGTAACCGCGGGTGACCGCGGGTGACCGCAGGCACCCGCTCATTTCGGATCAACCCGCGCATCACTGATACACACACACACACAGTGAGGAAAATAAGTATTTGAACACCCTGCTATTTTGCAAGTTCTCCCACTTGGAAATCATGGAGGGGTCTGAAATTGTCATCGTAGGTGCATGTCCACTGTGAGAGACATAATCAAAAAAAAAAAAAAAATCCAGAAATCACAATATATGATTTTTTTAACTATTTATTTGTATGATACAGCTGCAAATAAGTATTTGAACACCTGTCTATCAGCTAGAATTCTGACCCTCAAAGACCTGTTAGTCTGCCTTTAAAATGTCCATGTGACGAAGGACGACCTTTTTTCAGGCAGATAAAACTGGCTGCTTGAGAATCAGCCAATCAGGAGCGTCACTGCGCTCTGCGGCTCGCGGGAGCAGACAGTTTAAGTTTCAGTTTCGGAAACGTTTGGAAGATAGCGCTGGCGTCAAAAGACTGTGCAGTTTATATTTATATTTATATAGATAGTCTAAGATAGTGTTGCTGTACTTATTTACAAGTTCCAAGTATTGTGTGCGTGCAACTACCAGTAAGTATACTGAAGTTTGTTGTTGTTTTTACCTCACATTAATGTCGTGACATGTTGCTGCTTGTTATCGTATAATGGCGGAGCTTCGCACTGCTCGTGTGTTTAATTGAGAACGCTGTTAATTAATGGAGGTGTTGCTCTGCAAGCCTTACGTGTTTCAATTGAAATAATGTTTGTTGTTATTGCACAATGTGTAACGTTGTTTATTTAAGGAGTAATTCTGTAGCTCATAATTATTATATGTTCAGCTGAATTTAGTGTGTTGTATATTGTTGCAGTTAATGTGCAGCAAATTAATCTTTGAACAGGGATATAGTGTACTACTAAATTTATAAGTATGTAGGTGCTTAGTAATAAGCATTTATTATAACACAGCATTTAAGTCATACATAACAAAACTATAATTTAATCTCTTGATTGTGTTTGTTTTATTATATACCTGCTAGGCATGTAATAACTATTTGACATTTATATAGAGAGTCTATATTTACTGATTTATGCCTGTATCTCTGTTTCAGAACCACACACAGATTTAAACCTTTATTTCAATAAATCACCTCAACGGAACATCTTGTCTGCATTCTAATCGATGCCCCCTGGTGGTCACAATCTTTTAAAGACCAGTCAAATTATACAGTCCTTTCCAATCACCAAAACAGTCCACCTCCACTCCATTTATTATCCTAAATTATATGCACCTGTTTGAGGTCGTTAGCTGCATAAAGACACCTGTCCACCCCATACAATCAGTAAGAATCCAACTACTAACATGGCCAAGACCAAAGAGCTGTCCAAAGACACTAGAGACAAAATTGTACACCTCCACAAGGCTGGAAAGGGCTACGGGGAAATTGCCAAGCAGCTTGGTGAAAAAAGGTCCACTGTTGGAGCAATCATTAGAAAATGGAAGAAGCTAAACATGACTGTCAATCTCCCTCGGACTGGGGCTCCATGCAAGATCTCACCTCGTGGGGTCTCAATGATCCTAAGAAAGGTCAGAAATCAGCCCAGAACTACACGGGAGGAGCTGGTCAATGACCTGAAAAGAACTGGGACCACCGTTTCCAAGGTTACTGTTGGTAATACACTAAGACGTCATGGTTTGAAATCATGCATGGCACGGAAGGTTCCCCTGCTTAAACCAGCACATGTCAAGGCCTGTCTTAAGTTTGCCAATGACCATTTGGATGATCCAGAGGAGTCATGGGAGAAAGTCATGTGGTCAGATGAGACCAAAATAGAACTTTTTGGTCATAATTCCACTAAACGTGTTTGGAGGAAGAAGAATGATGAGTACCATCCCAAGAACACCATCCCTTACTGTGAAGCATGGGGGTGGTAGCATCATACTTTGGGGGTGTTTTTCTGCACATGGGACAGGGCGACTGCACTGTATTAAGGAGAGGATGACCGGGGCCATGTATTGCGAGATTTTGGGGAACAACCTCCTTCCCTTAGTTTAGAGCATTGAAGATGGGTCGAGGCTGGGTCTTCCAACATGACAATGACCCGAAGCACACAGCCAGGATAACCAAGGAGTGGCTCTGTAAGAAGCATATCAAGTTTCTGGCGTGGCCTAGCCAGTCTCCAGACCTAAACCCAATAGAGAATCTTTGGAGGGAGCTCAAACTCCGTGTTTCTCAGCGACAGCCCAGAAACCTGACTGATCTAGAGAAGATCTGTGTGGAGGAGTGGGCCAAAATCCCTCCTGCAGTGTGTGCAAACCTGGTGAAAAACTACAGGAAACGTTTGACCTCTGTAACTGCAAACAAAGGCTGTTACTAGTATGTTTTTTAGATCAAAAGTTGTTATAATTTAGAAATAAAAGGCATATTTCCTAGCCTGATTTTAGCTTCTGATTTGAATGCTCTGTTTGAAGGGGCGTGTTTGCTGTGAGACTTCAGTGTAAACGCCCACTGCTGTGATTGGCTGTGAGACTTTAGTGTAAAAGCCCACTGCTGTGATTGGCTGTGAGACTTCAGTGTAAACGCCCACTGCTGTGATTGGCTGACATGCTTGCATATGAAATATCTAGCATTACATGTGGAACTCTCTCGAAAACTTTTACTATTACAGCTAGTATACGTTTTTACTATTACAGCTATCGAGATTAACGAATCGTGAGAAGTTTTTTAAGTATTTAGATCTATTCCCATCACATAAAAGGTTGCAGTGATGAGCGATGAGCATTGAGATCTTATCATTGCAACACAGTTTCTGCACTCTCACTAATGATTTCACCAATGCAAACATGAGGTAAGTACAGTAAGAGGTTCGTTGTGCAGTGTAACAGCGTCATTGATTTCATAACGAGTTTTGGCAAGTGTCCAGATAAACTCGCGCTGTGTGATTGACAGCTTGGGCGATTGGAAACGGATTGTTCTTTGATCGCTTTCTGTATATTAATCACAGTTTAAGTAAAATTATTTTCATCCTACTAAGAAAAACGACGTGAAGTTGATCGTTTAGTCACTGGCTTGATTTACTGATGCATAAACAGTATTGAACGACTTTGAGAGAAAGATTATCTGTCTGAACTTGAACAATTACACATCAGAAATTCACATAACCCACTGGTTCTTCAGAGGCTCGGATGAAGGAACTAAAAAAATACTTTTGTGTTAATTTGTACATCCAAACACTGAGCAACTGCCATGCTTTGTTAGTTAACATTATAAGAGCACCCCAGGAAACATTCTAAAATAATAAAATAATCCATGCAATGGGACCTTTAAGTCTTTGTTTTTCCTGCAGGTGAAAACAAGATGCATCCATTTGCACCTCTTACTTTATTTATCTGGGCTGTCAATTGTTTTGCCTGACTGATGTTTGTATGCTCTCACCATAGTTAGTAAAAAAATGTGTAGTATGACTAGGCTACATTTAATAGAGTGCTAGGCTTTATAAAAACTTTAGTGTAGCTCTATTAAATAGTACATTTATGTTAAACAATTTTAAATTGAACGATTAATTACTTGTTCAGAATAAGTATAGCTAACTAATTAGAAGTAGGCTAACTCATTTTAGTTTAAAATCCAATAAGCTCTAAAATGGTTTCTGAATGGTTAATTAATGCTAAATGCAGCATCTATGAGTGAACTTGAGGCATGCAGACCTCCTGCTGCAGAGCATTAACTAATCTTAAACCAACAAATAAATAATGATAAGACCCACTTTTTCTGAATTTTACTAGCCCATTTTATTTGTCTCTCAGAAGATCGTATAATCAAAATACATGACAATAGACTTTTATTACAAAGTTACATCTATCATTGGGATACCAAATGTATTGTACATTAACAGAAATTCAGCATTATAGAAATAAGTATATCAAATGTAGTCCTACATAAACTGTGCCAAAATAAGATTATCTATGACAATGTCTATAACAGTAAATGAATGTTTGAGAAAATAAGGAAAATGGCAGACGCACATACAGTTATCATCATCATCATCATCTTCATCCACTGAAACAGCTCGACTCAGTCAGGAACGAGAGAGCTCAGATTGTCCCTGAGAAACTCAACATGAACACAAATAATACAGGAGAGATGCTGGAAATGCTCTTCATGAATGTTGTTGTTTATTTGTTGGCTGACTGTAGATCTTTGTACATTGTCAGATTGTTCAGCCAGAATTAAAGCACATCGACCTCATTTATACAGGACACTCAGATCTGCAGTAACTGCTCCATCTTTTCATATCTTTTTATCATGTCTTTATGTTTTGGGCCAAATTATGGAGAGTATCAGGGATTAAATCATTATTAAACTATACCAATGAATCATGATGAGACTTACTTTTTCAAAAAGAAACTGAATCATTGGTTACCCTCTTCATTCACTGATTATATTGTTTAATTTATGAATTGATGTGTTCAGTTTTCTGTACTAATGACTTGGAAATACTGTACATGGTTACATGATTACAAAGATATAATGTTCAAAATGTATTGGCGATCGATCGGCCGCGTCCAGAGCAGCCGCTGTGATGTCACAGGCAGCGCAAGTTCCATATGACGTCACAGGCCGAGTTGTTCAGGTTACCAGACTCAGAGTTATTAGTCAAACAGTGTAGAAACTCAGACTCAGAGTTATTAGTCAAACAGTGTAGAAACTCAGACTCAGAGTTATTAGTCAAACATTGTAGAAACTCAAACTCAAGAGTTATTAGTCAAACAGTGATAAAGTCCAGGATCTGCACGATGTCTGAACACTTCCCGATGGATGAGGAGATCTGCAGTGCAGTGTTGGAGGAGCCGCTGAGTGGCGCTGTTGAGGAGAGAAACACAGCAGAGGAGTGTGAAGCTCCTGCTCCAACTAGAATCGCGTGGGAGAACAACTCAGGTGCATTCACACACACACACACACACACACACACACAAACTCCAGGGCTGCCAACTGACACGCGCTCACGCCACACATCCATTTTCTCACGCAGAGAAAAATCGCGAAGAAGAGGACACTGACACAGACACAGACAGAGCTGGTTACTTTTGATATGAAACAAATATGAACCTCTCAAATTCTGTCAATTTTACTGCGAAATTCAAACAATAAATACCGTTTTGGCGCTTGTAAATGTGTGGTGACAGATCGCTGGCGCACGTGAACCGATCATCTCTTACTCTGACTACTAATAGTAAATAAACACGAATGAACGATTGGTATGTTGAAAGATACAGTAGGCTACAACTTACCGAAATGTTTATGCCTCATACAGAATGTCGATCATTCAGTGTTTTTCTCCCGTGGAAATGGTCAACAAAACAGCTGGAGAACATATGACACATAGCGTTACGTTTACCCAAGCACGGCGCTACACCGGGGCTAGGGGGCGCTAAAGCCCCGTCAAAAATCTGTGTAGCCCCAGTTAAGCCCACGCAACCATGCAGGGTGCAAAAGACCCGCGCTCTTAGTTCGTACCGGAGTAAATCTGATCTGACCTCAACACGCAATAATCGTCAATAAGCTCATAATTTGTACTAAAATAGTCTAAATGTTTAGTTTTAAAAACCATTTTAAAAAGCTGGCTATGTCTATTTTGATGTTTCTGCGCAAGTTCATAGACAGTGAGGTTCGGGTTTGTTCCGATCAGAGCTCGTGAGTGGAGAGCACATCTCTGAATATTCCGCTCTGGTCACTCATTCGGGTCGCTCGCTCAACCCAGAATGGCCTGTTGGTTCGAAAATATGTGGAATTTAAGGGCTGCCTCCGACTAATTTTTTTCTAGTCGACTAGTAGTTGTTCATTTAAGCCATTCGTGGACAAATCGACCCTTGATATTAATTTAATTACATAGGCTATAGCCTACAGGATAATAAGCGTTATGACCGCACGCATAAAGCTTGCCACAAAGAACCGGTTAAAGTAATTATTATGAATGTGTCTAAATTAGCAAGGAGACATTTAATTGTTTAGTAATAAACTGGTGTTTTCTGTGTCGCTGCAAAGATGAAGTTGACGATTCGGACTGGCCATGAACGCCAGAGAGAAATGCACATTTCATTACATAATCATAGAGTAGCCTATTTATTTTGGTTTGAATATTTTCTTTTAAAAGTAGACATTTCAAGCTTTCTGTAATATATAGCCTATATTTCTCAAATCTGTGAGGCACAAGCTGAGTTTCGGCACCCTCCAGTTCACATGCAATGCAAGTGATCGTGCCTGTGCCTTATTACATTGCCTGCTATATATTTGCTTCTTATTCATTTAATACAGGCAAATGATTGATAAAACATTGATCAAAATTAAGATACAATTTATACAAAACGAAAATCTTTTAAAAAGAGTTTTCTATAAAACAAAACTTAATGAAGTCATCAAAATCATGTTTTACCAAAAACAGCGCCGTTGCTTGGAGGGCGCCAACGCCTCTGCCTTTCAGCGCCTCTGCCTGTCAGCGCCTCTGCCTCGCGAGTGGATGATAGCCCTGAAGACGCCTAGCAATGATATACCTTTAGTGGTAGTATACCTTTAGTTAAGTTATACCTTACGAGTCTTCGTAGCGCGCTATGAGACAATGTTATCGGAAAATGCAGCCCAGGTATGATGCGTATGATGCGTAATGGAGATTCCAAAGCGCTCTTCTTTGGTCAGAACCATGGAGAGCGATCGCGGATAGGTCTGTCCTATGCACCGAAACTTTTAACAATGCAACAAAATATTTAAAGAGCATCAAGCTGTTAAAATCTATATTATGTATACGCACAGATAATAGCCTATAACATAGGCTATATTAGTCAATATTTTTTATTAGGTTAAGCAGTGATTGGATAACGTTTTTTATTTTTCATTTAACGTTTTTAATTTAAGGCCCACCCACAATCGGTCTGGCTTATCCAAAACTGGAATCCTGGCGCCGTGCATGCGTTTACCCCAGGAAAGCCATTAATGACCATAGCACAAGAGGAGTATTTCGCTAAATTTGGCACCAATGCTATATTTTCTAAATGTCATAATCATTTGTTAACAAACAAGTATTCATTTCTTTAATGAGCTCATTGAATTATTACCATATAATATTTTTACTTATATCATTAAAATATTATTACGTTGTTATTATAATAAAAAACGCACTATATTTATATTTGAGTTGTTATTTTTAACCTTTAGGCTCTCTGTAACCCTACCTAATATTTGTCTAAATGAATCGATATCATTATTACACTTTTTTTTTTTCCATTACATGTTGCCCTAATTTACCTATCCTATCCTTACCTTACCTAGAGATTACCATCCGGTCTGAGATTTAGGATGACAAATCGGGGGAGAAATGAAAATGTTTCAATGAAAGAGTGTGTTTTTTCTTTCTTTTTTGTAGTTTAATGAGCGGCTCTCAGTGACGAGTGTGGGGGAATTGCTTCTGCTTTTGTCGTTGAGTTTGTGATTTTTAAAATGTGTTTTTGTCTTTTCATATTTATATACATTATTTGTTTTTTCTGTGTATGCGTATTATGCGTGTATTGATACTTTGTACTGAATAGGAATGACATTTATGGCCATTTTACCCTCATATTGCATAAAGTAAAATGGCATATCAATTCATGTATCAATTATAAAAAATGTTTGGTAAAAAAAAAATCCTGAAACCTACAAATTGATTGGTGAATCCTAAAAAAAAAAAAAACAATTTTTTATTTTTAAACAACTGAGTCCACTACAGAGAACATAGCATAACATGACATAAACATGATAGCATAACATGAATAAAATATCCTTTTTCACAAATGTTTTCCCCATTTGTTTTGAACTAGCAACATAAAGCAGCTGTACATGAGGACAATCACTCAGCTGTAATCTGTGCTAATAAAACACGTTTCTAATCAATATTGTTGTTTGCAGAAAAGCAATCAAGATGGATGAGTTTCCCTGCTGGCGTCTCGAGAGTGTGGAATGCTGGGAAACATCTCTTCCAAACCAAAGAAACCCAAGTGTGTGCTTTTCTGCCGTCGCAGGAGCTTCCACACACACCCAGTGTCGAGCCGACAGACCCGCTCGAGTCCAGGCCGGCAGACCAGCTCGAGACCAGGCCGGCAGACCAGCTCGAGTCCAGGCCGGCAGACCAGCTCGAGTCCAGGCCGACAGACCAGCTCGAGTCCAGGCCGACAGACCAGCTCGAGACCAGGCCGACAGACCAGCTCGAGACCAGGCCGGCAGACCCGCTCGAGTCCAGGCCGACAGAAACGCTCGAGACCAGGCCGACAGAAACGCTCGAGACCAGGCCGGCAGAAACGCTTGAGTCCAGGCCGACAGACCCGCCCTGCTCGAGTCCAGGCCGACAGACCAGCTCGAGTCCAGGCCGACAGACCCGCTCGAGTCCAGGCCGACAGACCCGCCCCGCTCGAGTCCAGGCCGGCAGACCCGCTCGAGTCCAGGCCGACAGACCAGCCCCGCTCGACTTCATACGGACAGACAGTGAGTGTTTATTATTATCACTCTGATTCATCTCCATTTCTGCCTGATGCTTCTGGCTTTAGTTTAATCTCTACTCCTGTCGGTTCCTCACCTGATCTCAGGTGTGTTTGCTGCTGGAGTTCAGTCTCATGCTGTATATTAACATGCTAACGTGTGTTTTTCAGGATCCTTTAAATCTCTTTATGAAGTGGGACGGAAACTGAAATCCAGAGGCGATCGCAGTGATCATTTGGGATTTCGAATCTCGGATGACAAACGAGTATGTTGCTCAAACTTTTCCCCTCTTGTTTCCTTCTATCTTTAGTCTTTTAGTCCTGACATAAACATCAGTGTTTACAGTTTTCATCAGAAATGTAAAGATTGTAGATTACCATGCACACAAACAAAAATGGATCAGATTACTTACGTTTGCAACAATTTTCTTCATTTTTTAGGTGATCATCCGTTGTATTAAGAAGAGCCAGCCTGAGAAGCTGGTGAAATTGGTAAGTTGACAACTTTATTCTTCATGAAAATTAATTTGGTAATTGATACACCTGTATGTACAGTATAAGATATAGTTGAAAGCCTAGAAACATCAGTTGTAAAGTACATTGCTTTCATTTTTAATGAACTCTTTAAGCCCAAAGTATGTGGTTTAGCCCCCCCCCCCCCATCCCCAAATATATTTAAGTAATTAAATTAATATAAACATGCTATTAATCAACTAAAGGTTTGAATGAATGACTACTCTTTAGTCAGGGCAGCCCAAGAGTTTACTTTGAAAAGCTCACAAGATGGAAAATGAAGTATCCCTGGCCTTTAGTTAGGAGATTAGAGATTAGTTAGGAGTCAACTAACCTTCTGTCAATCTCTTTTCTTTAGCCTGAGTGTACCTTTCCTATGAGTCGAGACGCAGCTGCAATGTTTATGCTACAAAAGTCTCCAACTAGCACACATATCAACCGGTTATATGGCTTGTATATCCTGAAAGATGAAGACGTCCTGGTTCTGGAAGATCCACATCACAGAATGACCTTGTTGGAGTTCTGCCAACGAAACCGAAGTTCCCTGACGGAACACACAGTGAAACACATGGTTCGGCAGCTCATTGTTGTGTTGCAGCACTGCATAGATCATGGTGTTTATCACAAAACACACATGAACAACGTTCTCATCTACCCAAACACCCTGAAAGTGAAGCTGACGGACTTCGGAGATGCACTGTTCTTCGAAGAAAGACGTGAGTCGGCTTCTCGCACACGTTCACTGTTGATGTGTTTGATGATGTTTTACTAAACATTGGAAATGTATTCTTACATGTGCTGATGAACCCATATTATACACAGTGGTCAGAAAGTCAGCTGAGTGGCTCGCGACTAACAACATACGCAAACTCCTGGATCAGCTGGTCACAAGAATAGGCCCTTGGTTTTGGCAAAAGTCACGTCTGTCTAAAAGTGAGTCCAACAACAAGAACGAAATGGAAATAACATTGCTTAAAAACATAAAATTATTAGTGTCAATGATGAGCAAAGTGTAAAACACAGCGGATTGACAATGAATGTTTAGCAATGAATAAATGTTCATGGGCATCGTGAGAATATCATAGTAACAGCAAAAAATGCTGTGTATTTCATGGTAACATGACCTTACATGAACTACATTTCTCAAAATCTGTTTGTGAGTGTCTATAAGGACAAACGTGACTAATCAACTGTCTTCTGAAAACTTTGACAGAATGCCTGGATCTTCTTAAGAAACTTAATGACAAAAAGTCACGGATCACCTTTGATGCCATTTTACATCATGACTGGTTTTAAAACCCTTCAAAGAGATGAAGATGTTGACCTTCCAGCGTCCCTGATGGATTGTTGCGATGGATTGTCTGTGGAGAATGTATGTCCGCCCAATGTTACTATTTCGCGTAAGATGGTGCGAGTGTAACTTCTACCACCTGTGCTGTCCTAGTGCTCGGCTTTTCTGCCATGATTAAAGGGATAGTTCGCCCAAAAATGATATTTAACCCATGATTTACTCACCCTCAAGCCGTTCGAGATGCATATGTCAATCTTTTTTCAGACGAACACATTTTCAGTTATTTTAGAAAATGTCTTAGATCTTTCAGTGGTTTATAGTGTGAAGCAATGGGGTCCACCTCATTCAAGTCCCAAAATGTGCATGCATCCTTCACAAAAGTAATCCATCCGGCTCCAGGGGGAGAAACGAAGGCCTTCTGAGGGTAATCCGTGCGGTTTTGTCGTAAAAATATACATACTTAAAACTTTATAAACGAAAATAACTGGCTTCCGGTAGCGGTCGACGTGCGTTCACGGAGATGGATGCTGGCGTATGACGTAGGACGTAGCGTAGGAAGCGTCGTGACGTAGAACGAACATGACAGCGCAGCCAGAGAGCAGAGCAAAACAAAACTCTACGTTCGTTAGAACGGATTACCCTCAGAAGGCCTTCGCTTCAACTTCAGCCGAAGCTGTCAAAAGCCCACCAGATAACACGGATACAACAGTTTTTATAGAATCGAGAAAACAAATAAGACTAACATTCAGTACGATTGGTTCAGTTGGTTCAAAAGCCCCAACCTTTTCCCTCTGTCACTGGCACAAGCAAACTCTGTTTTTGTGATTACTTATTACAAGGTTTGAGAACTATCTACTCATCTGTCTAGATTCACTTCCCTAATTGTTATTTACACACACAAAGTCACAAGTTTTCCCCAAAGAGTTTTGGAAACATATAAAAGCATATGAATGTCATTCCTGCAAGAAAAACAAATGTTAGTTGATTAATTAGAATTGATTAATTAAAATCCATCACATTCCCCTCTCTGGTCGTAATCATATGACCAATATAGCTGGATTTTTAATTCCTCAAATTAATTATTTGATACCCGCATGATTTACCTGCAATCTAATTTACCTTTACCAAATCATCCCATTATAAGTCAGTGACTTTAATACCACCTGATATCTCTAATCATACCATGTTTAATCTTTTACTTTATAATACCTGTAAGATATTCCTTCAATCAGCATCCTAAACTGTAATGAAAATACAACCAATTTCCAATGTTACCACAATACACATACCATCTTCTCATCTTCTTCTCCATCTCCTTCATCTTCTTCCCAGCATTCTATCTTCAAGCAATCTAATTCTATCTTTAGTAAAAAGCTAAACATACCATAGTACATTGCCTTTTAACTTCAGTAGACTTCAGTAGAGTCAAGTTTAAGTATCATCTTTCTCTGGATTTTGAATCTCATTGATCTATTAGGCCTTTAACAGGCTGATAACCATTTTTCTTAACCTTATTTTGTTAGCTTTTAATTCAAGCAGGCGAGTGTTTTATTTAGTAAGCTTTTTTTTAAGGATCTGTGTAATAAAATCTAACCACAAAAGTTATTCTAGTATTTTCCATTTTTATCCTTAACACAAATATCAATAATTGTATTATTTTGTTTCAAACAATGTCATTATTTTAAAATTAACTCTGTTTAACCCAGCTCTTGCCATGAGAATAGCCTTAGTTGCTGACATGCCATTTAATCTTTAACTACTTATCTTCCTACCATCTTATTTTACAGAATTAACTGATTTTGCTGAAATGTCTGAACTGATTAGACTCATTGTAGTTTAAATCTAACATGTTTGGGTAACATTGCTCTTGATCTAGGTTTTATCTTTGTGCCCCCTACATAATTTGCTCTAATTCATGCTCTGGGCTTCATTAAAACATTAAAGTAATAAGTTGGAAATTTGGAAATGTATTACTTCAACTAATACTTGCAAAATATGAAAAGACAATGCAGAAAAGCTGAGCGCATGTGGCGGAAGACAAAACTTGTAGTCCATTATAACATCTACAAAGACAGCCTTCATGCTTTCAATATGGAACTGGGCAAAGCTAGACAGACTTTCTTCTCAAATATTATAAACAGCAATTTAAACAACACACGCACTCTTTTTGCTACTGTAGAGAGACTGACAAACTCCCCAAGCCAGATTCCCAGTGAAATGCTCTCAGACAACAAGTGCAGTGAGTTTGCTTCTTTCTTCTCTGAGAAAATCAATAATATCAGAAAGGTGATCAGCACATCCTTGAGTTGCACTGAGGTCAGACAGATCAATCCACCTGAGAAAGTAGTTACGATGTCTGATTTCAAAGAAATTGATGGCAACATTTTGGAAGAAACCGTACAGCACCTTAAAACATCAACCTGTGCTCTTGACACACTTCCCACATCGTTTTTCAAAAGTGTGTTAAACAGTTTAGAAGCAGATCTTCTAGAAGTGGTAAATGCCTCACTTCTCTCTGGGAGTTTTCCAAACTCCCTGAAAACTGCAGTTGTCAAGCCCCTCCTGAAAAAGAGCAATCTGGATAAGACCATAATAAGCAACTATAGACCGATCTCAAATCTTCCTTTCATAGGCAAGATCATTGAAAAGGTTGTCTTCAATCAGCTGAACAAATTCTTGAGCTTGAATGGATCCTTTGACAATTTTCAATCTGGTTTCCGACCGCACCACAGCACAGAGACAGCGCTCATAAAGATAATAAACGATATTCGCTTAAATACTGATTTTGGCAAATTATCCGTGCTGGTACTACTCGACCTCAGTGCTGCATTTGACATTGTCGATCATAACATACTTCTTGACAGGCTGGAAAACTGGGTGGGGATTTCTGGGATAGTCCTAAAATGGTTCAGGTCATACTTAGATGGGAGAGGTTATTATGTGAGTATAGGAGACCATAAGTCTGAGTGGACATCCATGACATGCGGAGTCCCTCAAGGCTCAATTCTTGCACCACTCCTGTTCAACCTGTATATGCTCCCAATGAGCCAAATAATGAGAAAGAACCAAATCTCTTACCACAGCTATGCAGACGACACACAGCTCTACTTAGCCCTATCGCCTAACGATTACAGCCCCATTGACTCCCTGTGCCAATGCATTGATGAAGTCAACAGTTGGATGTGTCAAAACTTTCTTCAGTTAAACAAAGACAAAACTGAAGTCATTGCGTTTGGAAACAAAGATGAAGTTCTCAAGGTGAACGCATACCTTCACTCCAGGGGTCAAACAACTAAACATCAAGTCAGAAATCTTGGTGTGACACTAGAGTCAGACCTTAGTTTCAGTAGTCATGTCAAAGCAATAACTAAATCAGCATACTATCATCTGAAAAATATTGCAAGAATTAGATGCTTTGTTTCCAGACAAGACTTAGAGAAACTTGTTCATGCTTTCATCACCAGCAGGGTGGATTATTGTAATGGACTCCTCACTGGCCTTCCCAAAAAGACCATAAGACAGTTGCAGCTCATACAGAACGCTGCCGCCAGGATTCTGATCAGAACCAGAAAATATGAACACATCACACCAGTCCTCAGGTCTTTACACTGGCTCCCAGTTAGATTTAGGATTGATTTTAAAGTATTATTACTGGTATATAAATCATTCAATGGCCTAGGACCTCAATATATTGCAGATATGCTCACTGAATATAAACCCAACAGATCACTCAGATCATTAGGATCATATCAGCTAGAAATACCAAGGGTTCACTCTAAGCATGGCGAGTCCGCTTTTAGCTATTATGCTGGAACCAGCTTCCAGAAGAGATCAGACGTGCTCCTACAGTAGTCATATTCAAATCCAGACTCAAAACACTTCTGTTTAGCTTTGCATTTACTGAATGAGCACTGTGCCACTGTTCGTCCGACTGTTTGTACTGTACTGTATTTTATTTTATTTTTCAAAACTGTTTTAATTATTCTTATTTCTTTTATTATTTTAATTTCTTCTATGTAAAGCACTTTGAATTGCCATTGTGTATGAAATGTGCTATATAAATAAACTTGCCTTGCCTTGCCTAATAATAATCCAGAAATTAAATATGTTTCCTAAAAATCAATCTCCTTTTGAAAGTTTTTCTTTTCCTATTTTAGCAAATGGAAACACCTAAAAAAGATTTAATTTAGTCATTCAGTCATCGCTATATAAGTTTACCCAATTATCCATTCGGACCTAGTCCGGCTAAGTAACTTATCACCCATTCTCTTATTAGAGAACAACTATTGCCACTTATTTTTTTTTTAGCATATATGATGTCTGCATTAGGGTTTTAAAACCCTCAAGTTTCTTCAAAAATAGTCCCTAGATTATTTATTATTTTTACAGTAATGTACCTATTTAGAGTCCCTATAGGCTACAGAATTAAGAGATTTTCCTCTTCTCAGTTTACGTGTACCTGAAATATTTTCAAATTAATCAGTAATTGTTCAAATCATGAGATCTAAATACTCAGTCCTACAGTATAGTTTGATTGAACCAAATAAAGCATCAATAAACATCACACAAAATTAATTATTATGCTTAAACCATTAGTTGGTCCACATCTTCCTCCAGATGTGTTGATCATCTCGTTGCCCCATGGACGTTCCATCTTCACCAGGGTGATTCTTTGTGAACCGTTGCAATGGGCTTTCCCTCGTTGGCAAGGGAGGTACGTTACTAGCACGTCCTTGATCCCCCACTTTATGCTTCGCGTTGGCGTTGGCGTTTGGGGTTGCTGAGGCTGGTTGGTGTAGTTTAAAGTGAGATGCTTGGACGGAGGTGTCACACTTTCCAACCTGGCTGATACTGTAGTTGCAAGATTTTTCCTCAGAACACAACAGCACTCCACTAGACCTTGTCTGTGGAGTGAACCACAAGAACAACCTGTGAATGGAGACCTTAAGTATTTTTTTTGTTAGTGACAAAATGTATTATGTCATCTGCTTGTCTTATCCTTTTTTGATGAGACCTGTAAAATTTCATGTTAAACAGTAACTAACACAGTGAACGTAAACCTAACATTTCAAAACAAATAGATTAAACACTTTAAAATAATAATCGTATAGACCTACAGTTGCAGTTGAGAGAGTCCATTTTTAATTTCTCAAATGCAATTTGTCATTCATTGCACAATTTAAATTTTCCAACTTTTTGTTGTTGCTCATAAGCTATTTAAAAGAAGATTTAGAAATCTTCACATAATCTTTGATCCATGGACAAAAAGAAAATAACATGTCCATCTCGTACCCCCGGTGATGACAGCATGTGATTTCAAATGTTTATAATTAGATCCATTGTTTTTATTGAATCTAGAAAATTACCTTTAAATGAAATGGAGTTACCAATATTTTTGCTTTTCTAGCCATTATTTCTCTTTAGACGCCTTGTTGCCTATATAGTATTTTTCTTTTCCATAGAATTCTGCATAGTCAATAACATATTAATGCTTTTACATAACTCTCAATCAAGTTAAATAATAGCTAAATTTGAAACGGTCTCTGTAGTGATCATTGAAAATGCAGCACCTAGCCCACAAGGCTGATTGTCTTTCTGTGTGGATTGTCATTCAGTTGAACTTCAGGCTGATAAATTTGATCGTCAGGCTGTGATGGCACTCTCCTCGGTCTGGCTTTTGATCCATCCTGCCACAAAATGTCATAATGCATGGCAAAATTGTCTTTAGGAAAAGTCTCAAGTGAATTGTCACCTTGGCACTGAATCAGTCTCCCCATGCTGACCCCTCTCAAAAGTGTCAACTTCCTCTTTCAGGAGGGTGGCTGCTGGCCCCACTTCCTCTTTTATTTTTCTGCAGTCATCCCACTTTTCAAGGTAGCTATCTGAAATTCTGAACACTCAGAGAACCGCAAATTAATTATTAAACCGAATTAAACAGCTTAATTTCCAAAAGTCTCTTGTGGTTTACAACACAGCAATTCTTCAATTTATTAAAAAGCTTAGTACTTCATTGCGGAAAAAAGCAAGCACTTCTTCGTTGCAAAGACGCAGGAAAAAGCAGGAAAGCTCCTCTAATTATAATACAGTGTATAATGTAAACAAAAATAATTCTTTGTCTTTTCTTTTTTTACAAGAAACCAAAATAAAATGACTCTAAGATGTCTGTTATGTGCTTGTTCAAATCACAATTTATATTTAGAGTTGGTCACCCAATCTCATTCTCATACTATGCACAATGCACAAAAAATGATCTTAGTTAAACAAACCATTGACTCTTAGAATCTCTGCAATGGATCAGTTTTTTCACACTGTCTCCCAGGGATAACGGGATACAAATTCTAGACACCTTCAGATAGAAAGTATAATATTTAAACACGTGCAGTTAATATAGTACTATTGATTCATCTTTAAGAGCACCTATTTCTCGGTTTTATATATCTCATCTACTTTAATAAATCAAAGTCTAACTCATAAAAGTTTCTTCATGACTCAAAATTTCCTAATTATTACAGAATGCATATTCATATTATTATGATTTATAATTTTAACAATTTCTTCATTTTTTAATTGATTTCAAAATGTAAAAATTCATAAATCTCAGGATAACAATATTGATCTATTTATCTTGTCTCACTCTTTCAACTTTCTCTCATTATATTTCTTTATATTCAATCAGAATTAAAGTCTCATTCAAACAAAAAGCAAGTTTCATTACTACAGCATCTCAGGGTATTTTCCCTCTCAAATCTTGTTTCCAGCATGACTAGTTGCTATTTGCAGAACAAAGTTTTATTAACATCTCTCTGGGCGCACTCTCAAACACAACAAATAAAACACTCAATATATACTAATTTGGTTGAATTTAACCATAATCATTGCCCCTATTAGCAAAGGTAAAACATTTTTTAAATCACTTTAATCTTAAATCTTTTAAATCTGATTACCAGTTTTCTTCAAAAATTTTACCTAACAGAATAGCCAATTTTTAATTAAACCTATTAATTAATTTAGAAGTCTGTCATCATCCTACCTACCTTAAAGGGGTGGTTCAGGATTTTCGACATTGGACCTCATTTTCAAGTGAGCCTGGTTGTTATTCATAAGTGGAGACAGTTTTCAAAAAAATTCATCCAGTCCTTACTTTTGGATAGTTCGCCGGTGCTAGGCTAGCGCGAGTCAACGGTACACGCGTTAGCCTGCCATTAAAAACAGTTTTACCCACTCCACAGCTGACAATGTGATGAAAGGGTAGTTTGATTTCTAACATTATTCTCTCATTATTCTCTAGTCTGGCGTTATAATTTATTTGCTTTTGGTGTACTGTGGAGTGGGTAAAACAGTTTTTAATGGCAGGCTAACGCGTGCACCGTTGACTCGCGCTAGCCTAGCATAGGCGAACTATCCAAAAGTAAGGACTGGATGAATTTTTTTTTAAAACTGTCTCCACTGATGAATAACAACCAGGCTCACTTGAAAATGAGGTCCGATGTCGAAAATCCTGAACCACCCCTTTAATACTTTAAAGCCTTACGTTTCCTTGACGCTCTCCTCTGTGGACGGCGTGACGGAGAAAGGCTACGAGGCGATTCCTCCCCTTGAGGAAGCGGTGGTCGCTCACCTCTGCCCGCCCACCGCTGCTGGATGGAAGGCCAAAGCGTCACATCCATCGAAGCCTTGCCGCGCATACGCCGCGGCTGGCCAAGCTGTTTCGGCGCTTCACACCATGGCTGTCCTTGAGTCTAGGCCTGAACTGGAGGCTTTCAGGGACCTACGCAGCACCACAGACCTGGCCCCGCGAGCCACGAAATCGACAGCCCAATCGATTGGTCGAAGCATGGCGAACCTGACGGTGCTTGAGCGGCACCTCTGGCTGACTTTGGCGGACATGAAGGAGGCAGATAAGGCAGCATTCCTTGACTCCCCTATCTCCACCACCGGTCTGTTCGGCCCAGCGGTCAAGGGTTTTGCGGAGCGCTTTACTGAGGCTCAGAAAGCGTTGCAGGCTATGCGTCACTTCCTACCAAAGCGTTCCAGCTCTGCTTCGAGCCGCCAGAAGAAGGCGCCGCCGCCTCAGCAGGTGAAAGCAGCGCCACCGGCCTCTCAGCCTCGCCCAGCGGCCGAAGTCTGTCACTGCTCTCACTCTGCTAAACACCAGCAGTTCCCTGAGAGGCGGGGACCCCGGCCCAGGATTGTGTTGGACCCCGAACCTCGCAAGCCTTCCTAGCCACAGGAAGGAAAAGGGAGAGTTTGAGTCTCGCCTAGGCCGGACCAATCTCCCAAAAGCTTCTCAAACATTCCCCAGTCCCCTCTTCTCAGGCGGCTGGAAATGTCGATATTGCAGTCAATGGGCCTGTTACAAAACACGCTCACCTGCAAACAAACGCCATTTTTACGGCAACGCAAATAAAACACAAAAAGAGTTATTTTCTGTCTGTGTCATATGTAGGTCACGTGCCCACTACAAAGTACGCACCCCTACACACAAGCACTGTTCCCACAGTTTCAAACTTTCCCCCAGCTCACGCTGGAAGTTTAATAAATGTAGCGCGCGTGCCTACTGTGAAGTATGCACCCCTACACACAAACACTGCCAACACTGTATTAACTCTCGCCCCAGCCAGCGTGGGAGAGACAATAAATGTAGATTGTGTGCCCACTGTAAAGTACACACCCCTATACATAAAAACTGTTCCCTCATCAGTTTTCCCTCTAGCTCACGCTGGAGACGTGATAACGGGTGTGCCCGCTGTAAAGCGTGCGCCCCCGCACAAAAGCGCTGTTCACACAGCATTAAAAGCTCAAGACGGCTGGACGGCCAGGTCCCTATCTCACAGTAACCAGTCTCCAGTCTTCATTCAACCCCTAGCTATGCGGTGATGCCAAGCATGGCCTCAGCATCACCGGTACTTCAGCTAGGACTACTGCACATGCGTCCTCTCCAGCACTGGCTAAAACCCCGTGTACCAGCTCACGCATGGTGATCTGGCCACTTACTAATCAGAGCGGGTCACGGCTGCATCAAAGCCCTGGCTCCCTGGAAAGCGACCAACTGGTACCAGTCTGGCGTGAGTTTGGGTGTGGTTTCAAAGAGAAAAGTGATCTTGACAGACGCCCTTTAAGGGGGGCCCTTTACGAGGGCAGGCCCGTCTCTGGCCTATGGTCAAGCCCGGAGAAGTGCCTACATATAAACTGTCTAGAGATGAGAGCGGTCGCTCTATCACTGAAAGCTTTTCTCCCATATCTAAAAGGCCACCACGTCCTGGTCCGAACGGACAACATGGCAGTGGTGTCTTACATAAATCGCCAGGGCGGTCTCAGGTCGAACAACCTGCACGCCATGGCCAGGAGTCTCATTCTATGGGCTCAGCACAACCTGCGCTCGCTGAGGGCAGCGCATGTGCCAGGCATTCTAAACCAGGGTGCGGACAGCCCCATGGCCAATTCCACTGAGGAGACATCTCCTCACGCAGGCGAACGGGAAAATTTGGCGGGGTACATGAGCGCCCGGTGATCGCCTGGATCTCACAACTCCGAAAACGTCAGATACAATTTTTTTAATAGGGGCTATCTTTATAAATAAACCACAGATTTGAGCTTTAAACAACTGCATTGTCGACTGAAAAGAAGTAGTATTTTAAACAGTAAACAGTAGTATTTAAAAATTTCGCGGCCTATCTGAAAATAAAAATAGTAAATGAAATAGTGACTAGTACCTACCCGAAACGAGTACTTGTCATAAAAGTAGGTTTAAAGAAAATATAGATGAATATTTAGATTTCAGGAAATTTACTTTATAATATAAAATATAATATAAGCTAAACCTATAATATAAATCATGTCAACTCATGTTTCAACTTTCACAGCTAAGTTAACTAGCGACATCGCTAGCTCTTTCCAGTGGCCAACTAACAATACTATTTCTAATTATATCATGACCAAATACAACCAGAAACAAATGCTCAGTCTTGCTTGTGAAAGGTAATTCCCCAAGACCTGTTTTCAATTGTGCAGCGATTTGTACGAGATGTACGAGTACCAAGCAGCACACAAGCAGGCATTTTTCTCAACTCCCGTTATGAGAGGTATGCGAAAGTTGCCCTCCGCAATATGGCGGCGCCGTTGACGTACGATTGAGCGGCCAATAGGGCGTCTATGTATTAGTTTAGTTTTAGTTTAGTTTAGTTTAGTTTAGTTCCACAATTTCACACATTGCATTTGTTGCTACACCAGAAGCAGTTGTTGGGGGTAGCATATTACAAAAGTAACAAGTTACAAAATATATTACTTTTTCAGCAGCCAAGGACTACAACACATTACCCACACAAAATATGGTAATATATCAGTCATCACAATTCAAGTGACTCGAGTTACAAACAAATAAGATGCAGCATGCCAACTCAGGCTGGATACTGGTGTACAAGATCTGCAGGAGCTTATAGCCAACGTCAAAACAAAACACGAGAGAATGGGGAAACGGAAATCTTTGACTGCACCCCGGCTCGGTGGCATCACTACCATTTCAGTCCATATCTTGCCAAAGGTGTTAAGCAATTGAAAGTAGTTACTCAGCTACATTTTCGAAGCAGTATAAATTATGCAGTACAAAACACATTACATTTCAAAGCTGCAGCTACTACTATAGTACACACCACAGTTCAAAGTAACCTGCCCAACAACTGATCAGGAAAAACAATTGTGTTCTATTGTGAAAAATGGACTCCCAAAAAGCAACAGCTTATGAATAGGGGTCCATCCCACCACCAGCACCACCAGCACCACCAGCACCACCCCACCCCACCCACCTGGCAAGGATTATGTGAGCGGTCCAACTTTAGATGCCAGGACAACCATTCTTTAAATTGTGGGTATTTAGAGCACAGTTACCTCAAACAGACAAAAATGGACAGTCACTGTACCTTTGTACCTCAATTTGAATTGATCCTTGTACCAAGAGAAAGGGGTTTAACCCTCATCCGCAAATCCCTCGGGTTTGTATCTCTCCAGTAGTTGTTGCTTTAGTTTCTTTTTAAATATAGATAATGAGGCAGATTGTTTTAAATTGGTATCTAGCTCATTCCATAATTGTGGACCACTGTAACATACAACTAAACCTAGCACTTGTTAGGTTCCTATACATTTACCTTTTAGGAGCAGCTTATGTCTAGGGTGGTGTGTGTGAGAAGGTGTGTATAATGGAATGAGCTCACACAATCTAATGTTTAACCTGTTGACAACATTGTACATTGTACATGCATTGTGATAAAAGTTACATTCAGGAAGCTTTAGTAGGCCATGTCTATGGAAGAGAGCATTTGTATGAGAGTTACGTGTGGAGCATGAGATAGCTCTTATGGCTTTCTTTTGTAATATCAAGAGTTTCTCTTTTCTTTCAAAAGCATCATTTATTTTCTCTACAAGATCTAAAATGGCCATACTTGTGCTACTATTCTTCCTAAAGCCATATTGTGAAGATTCTAGTATGTTATGTTTATTTAAGTAATCTACAAGTCGTGAATAAACCACCCTTTCTAGTAGGGTAGAGTGGGGGAAAACGCCCCCCTGGGGTAAAACGCCCCCCACCTGTTTTTCCCAAAATGATCACTAAAAGTAGTCGAGATACATTTTTACTGTTGCTATGCACTACGTTGATAACGGGGATATACAAATCTCCATGGAGAAGCTGACACCAGCGACATATTTTAAGAGAAGAGGATTACAGGGTAAATGCTATAATTTTCAGATATTAGTAAACAAGTGTTTAATACAATATTGTTCTGCAGGATATCGCAGTGATGTATGATAGATGAATAGTGAAGTCTGTAGTTTGAGATCATATGGTATTTATAAGGAATATAATTATATTTAAAAAATGAAACATTTTTTTAAAAAGTCATAGCTTGTGGGGTAAAACGCCCCCTACGCTGAGGGGTAAAACGCCCCCTGGGGGCATAGTTTCTCTCTATCATAATTACTATAATAAAATATTTATGTCTATCAAATCCTTTGTTTTACACTTAATGCAGTATAACTAGGTGGTAAAATCTAAATATTTGAATAAAATATGAAAAAATTACCTCAAGTGAGCATTAACTAGCTAGCTTGCTAGCAAAGTTAGCTCACTGATGGAAGGTAGTTAAATTTGGCTATTTTGGACATTGCTGAAATAAATATTAATATATATACATGTAGATACATTACTTGCCTTTTACTTTTAGAGATTAAAAACTATTGTCTGTTAATTTTGCCTTTGATCTATGAAGCAAACTGGTTGGTAAGAAAGGGGGCATTTTACCCCACCTTGGGGGACGTTTTACCCCACCGCTGGGGCAAAACGCCCCCTTTGTACAAAAATATTTTCAGTGAAAATACTAATTACTTATGAAGGCTGAGAAATTTTAATATTTGGTGAATAACTCCTGCCATAGTCACTCAAAACCGGGATGGCAATTCTAGTCACATTTATGTTTTGTTTCACTGTAACGTCACACTTTCCTTAAGGGGGGCGTTTTCCCCCACTCTACCCTACTTTAGACAACGTTGGCAGGATTGATTTGGGTCTATAGTTTTGAAAATCACTTTTGTCCCCAGATTTGTATACTGGTATTATCTTTGCCAGCTTAGTTTGTTTAGGAACTGTGTAATGATAAATTAATTATATAGGCGAATGGCTCAGCTATTTCATTCACTATGGCTTTGAGGATCATACTACGTATTAATTATGTCTAAGAAGAAGAAGAAGAAGAAAAAGAAGAAGGTGGTGTATTTTTGTAATATTTTAAAATAAATTGGAAATGAAACCTTGCGGGGATTGCAAAAGAAGTAGAATGTCGATTCACCATTTTCACTATCTCACCAGTAGGTGGTGAATTCGGGTATGAAAACTAACACTGATGAAACAGAGCGGAATTATCTATTTTAACGTAACCCGAGTGTTTGGAATCACACTGTGCATATATATATATATATATATATATATATATATATATATATATATATATATATATATATATTTTTTTTTTTTTTTTTTCATCGGTGACTTTTATTTTGCCTTTGTTAATGCAGAGTTGTTGCTGAGCTCACACGAATCTTCACACAGTGCTGGAGTCTCTTGGCTGCTATGAGTGATCGGTTTGTTAAACCAGGTAAGATATAAATAATAGTACATGTATTTATAACCATATAATTTATAAGCTTACATATGATGTGTCGGTGTCACATATTCGTGTGAGTAATCAGCAGAAGTTAATGTCTTCCTTCACTCTCATTCATTCCTCTCAACTTTTCGTGTCATTTACTGTGAGTTGTAAACAAGGACAGGAACAATCTAATGCAGAAAACTGCGATAGAACAATAATCAACTGAATACTCATTGACTATTAAAGAAATTTGTATGAGTGTGTTTCCATGTGACAGCTCGTGACGTGGCATCTGGTGTTTAATGTCTCAGTTAAAGATACAGTAAAAACACAATGAGTCTGTAAACTACATTCCTAAATCACAGAAAGAAAGTTGCCTGGTCATTTTTTGAAAACAAACCCGAGCTGAGGGAGATAACCAGCCCAACATTGTAAAGTTCAATGCGATTCCCACCCAGAAAATAGAAAACTGTGTTGTTTTGTACAGCACTTTCTTTCAATGTTGTTAAACTAAATGAATGTCATGATTACGTTTTGCCAGATTACTCTGCCCTAATGCATTTATAAGTGTGTGTGTGTGTGTGTGTGTGTGTGTGTGTGTGTGTGTGTGTGTTTGTGTGTGTGTATACACCCAGCTACAGTACTTTTGGTTAAAAAAACTTAAAAAATCCTAATAATAACTACTAGAGAATGTTCTGTATAAGTTCTCTTTAGGAGGTGGTTACAAAAAAGAATAAATAAGCAAATAAAAAAATAAATCCACACAATTCTACATAAATAAATATATAAATGTGCAAAAAAAAAAACATAAATCCATATATTCCTGCATAAATAAATATATAAATAATTAAATGTGTGAGGGGATAAATAATTAAATAAATAAAGCGAGGTACTTCCGCACATCGCAGAGTCTGAACGTGTAATATATTCAGCTCCTGTGAAAAACTGTTCCAGTGGGTGGAGTATACATAAATATTCATGATGTGTCCCCTGTTGTGGGCGTGGCCTTGCGACAACGCGCAAACGAATGGAACTGAAAATATTAGTGCAAGCTCCTCAAATCACAACTTGTTTAATGGATTATTTCGAAAAGGTAATTCTGTGTCCTTGCATATTTCTTCATTCTTACATATAAACTTCATTCCCTTTTCGAAATGATCCTTTAAACGAGTTGCGATTTGAGGAGCTTGCACTAATATTTTCAGTTCCATTCGTTTGCGCGTTGTCTCAAGGCCACGCCCACAACAGGGGACAAATCATGAATATTCATGTTTACTCCACCCACTGGAACAGTTTTTCACAGGAACTGAATGTTAATATTGGATGAGGAAATATTTGTTGGTCAACAGTCTCTGCTGATTCAGCCCAGCACCAAGTCTTCATCGTTCAGCACATTTGTCACAGTTGATCTCTTCCAGCAAATTATAGTGGTTTTCCTGACTAATAAAACAAACAGACAGAGGAAACCGAAATTGTGGTTTAAAGATGAAACAAACCCACACACAACTGCACAACTCACTAAAAATAATCTTGAAACTAGCCACTCAGCATTTTCACTGGCCACAATTTTGGACATCAATACCATGGGGAAAAACTACGATATCGATATTTTTAATATTATCTCATAATTTGGCAGCAGGTTTATTAGGCTGCTGTCACTTTAAGACCTGACGCACGGATCCATTATACTGTTACACATGCGTTTTGTGGATCTCTCTGCTCTTTCCCTTTGAGTTTAATGGCACAATCATTTCAGGTTTAGTTTCATTGTCTTAGAATAGAATAGAATAGAATAGAATAGAATAGAATAGAATAGAATAGAATACTTTATTGTCATTGCATTTAAAATACAACAAAATTGCAAATGCCCTTCTTCTGCTTAGTTCCTAGTCTTGGTTTTCTTTGCCACTGTTTTGCCTTTGTTCTTAGTTGCCATGGTTTCTGATTAGTGCTCACCTGTTCCCTATTTCTTTAATGATCTTCCTCTTGCGTATTTAAGCCCTCACTTTCCCTCAGTTCATGGCATGTTTTTCTGACGTGGAAAGCTGATCCTCGCTTTCCCATGTGCGTATATAAGTCAGTGATTGAAACAGGGTTTTTTTGCTTAAACTTTGATGCGCATCATCTCAATGTATTATTAAGTCAACACAACAAAAGAAGTGATGGGCTAATCGTCACAGAACACACAGGTAAAAAGGCATGCAATTTTTTTTTATCACTCAAAAAATGTACATTTATTTTATATCTCGGCAAAAAATTTAATAACTCGCAAATTAATATTTTTGGACTGTTTTATGTGCAGTCTGGATCCCTGCTTATTCAGTGCAGAAGAAGAATAAATGACCTTAGGGTTCATGATTTCGAGACACCAGGATCAGTGTACACAAATAAGTCTTGCTTTCACTCTCTGTTGTGGAAAATCATGTAATGTTGCTCAAATCATGTTGCTTTCTTCTCAGGCAATCAGGAGCATGGATGGAACGACCCACCACAGTTTTCCTACGGCCTGCAGAAGGATCCAGGAGGACCGAAGCGAAATATTCTCAACAAGAGGGTACATGCGCCCCAACTTACAGGTCAAGCTTATCCCTGATTAAACCTTCTCTTGATTCACCTCTTTACAAGTTTGCAACTAATTACTTATTGTATTTTTTGCCAAACTATTATACTGTATGGATTGTGTCATCTTTTCTTGGCCTTTGATTTGATTAAAAAAATATAACTAATTCGTCACAAAGTTGTCTGTTTATTCTTGATTAATAATATTATAGGTGCTACATAATCCCACTTTACATTAAAATCCGTAGGGTCAGTCCATCTCATTGTTTGTATAATAAATAATTAAATTAATATTTTAAAAACATTAAAAATTTTCCCTATTTTTTTTTTTTTTAAACCTCTATGTATTTATTGCAAATTCTTCCCAGTTCTTATTTTAATTTTACTTGGTTTAACCACAATGGCCATCTTTGTGTCATGGCGCACAACAAAGTTGTTTACGGACACCTCTTGAAACAAAAACTGTTCTCTAGACGAGCATGTTACAAGGTACATGTACATTAAATGCACATCAGTTTTTTCTTGTGGAACTTATTATACGTATGACTCTTTGGCCTTTGAAGGATTAAGAGGTTTTTTTATACCATTACAGCTCAAATTAGCATAAATGTAAAGTGGTTTATTATAGGGCCACATTCTGGATGAATTTAAAAAACAATTCGCATCTGTACGCACTTTTACCACAGACAATACATTTTAAATACCAAATTTACAAGTGTAGGGATGAGAAATGAGATGAGGTAATTAAAGTTTTTAAGTGTAATTCAACTACAACTTCACAACTACAACACAAACGAATTATAATCTATTGTACCACTTTATTTCAATGGTCTACTTTAGAGATTCTACTAACGATAAGAAACTTTGCAACTACATATCAACTAGCAGTCATTAGAGTATTAGTAGACTGTCTGCATAATATCTAATAACTCTTTATCGTGATGCTCCCCAATATCTAATAACTCTTTATCGTGATGCTCCCCAATAGTAGTTAAGTGACACTTTATTTTGATGCTCCTCAACAGACATTCTACTGTCTATAAGTAACTTTGCAACTACATGTCAACCCTATTCTGATTATTGTTGTTTTTGGCGGCCTGTTTTAATTTTAATTTGAGTCTAGTCTTTGTGTCAAGCTGTCATTTTAGTTTTTATTAGTTTTAGTCACGTTCATACTCTTTTTAATCTAGTCTAGTTTCAGTCGACTAAAAGTCTGAGCATTTTAGTCAGAATTATCCATGACTATTTTCGTCTAGTTTTAGTCGACAAAAACTGATGACATTTAGTCTAGTTTTAGTCAATGAAAATTGTATTTTAGTCTCTTTTTAGTAATACAATTCTATTTAACCCAGTCAATATAGTGTACCACTATGGAAAAACAGAAAAGTAACACTCGTCTCATTCGTGGAGGTGGAAAAACAAGTTCTTTGTGACATGCAAGATTTATTGTATTAAATCAAAAAATGTCAATTTTAAGTTTTAATTTAAAATGTACATGGTTAAGTATTTTACCACTTGCTTGAGCAACTTAATATATAAATCTATATAGAAGTAATGCATTGAATAATACGTTGTTTAAATTGTGTTTAAACGTGAATTATATGGCTGGTGTGGCGCAATGGATAAGACACATGCCTTTGGTGTGAGAGACCCGGGTTCGAATCCACTGTGAGACACCAATGTGTCCCTGAGCAAGACACTTAACCCCTAGTTGCTCCAGAGGCGTGCGACCTCTGACATATATAGCAATTGTAAGTCGCTTTGGATAAAAGCGTCAGCTAAATGAATAAATGTAAATGTAAATTACGTCTATTAAAGAGTGTATGTGTACAAAGAGAATCGCAATGCTGACACAACTTGTTTTTAAATAAAAGTACCTGATAACTTCTGGATTTGAAATACAAATAGTGAGTATGTGTTTGTGGTACAGCCGTGGATCAGTTACGCACTGCAAACGCAGCGTATGTGAAAGCACTATAGCGCACTGCACACGGAGTATGTGTGAAACAGAAATACTGCAAAATAATAATAACGCGACTAAACAAGACGGAATAACGTCATAACATTTCGTCTCGTCTCGGTCAACGAAAATGAAGAGACATTTTAGCATAGGTTTTATTTTGTAAACCACATTTAGTCTCGGTTTTATTCGTCTACAATATTGCATTATACATTTCATTATAGTTATCGTCACATGACCAGCATTTACGTTGCGTCTCGTCTCGTTTTCGTCACGTGATAAAGGTTCGTTGACGACGATATTTTGTCATTTTTCGTTGACGAAAGCAACACTAATTCTGATAACCCCAACCCTACCGGTCTACTAATACTCTAATGACATTTAGTTAGACAAGTTACTTATAACTAGTAGAATGTCTAACCTAATAAAGCGTAATCTTGATTATTTATGCCCCTGTAGGTTCAGGATCAGAGATGCAATCGACACCAGTAGCGGGGATTACACCTCCCCGGGGAATAAATCCTCCTCCTCCTTCCATGAGTCCCAGAATCCCTTCAGATATAACAGCAGAGCTGGAGACAGAGCCATGCATTGAGGATGTGCAAGAGCCGCTGTATTGGGCGTTGAATGCATGTAGACATACTGTGAAGGTAAAGTCATTGTGTGAAATGTTGAAATAAAGTTCAGAGCATAAACCAATGGGAGACCGCCTCCATTCACTCACTCGTTTCATTTGCTCCGGATGAATATTGTTGCTGTTACATGGCTTAAATTTCGCCGTGGGAATGCAAATATTGTGCATAATTTTACTCATTCCCGCAGTTTTTGTTCACAACCAAAGTTTGCGCACATAAAGCCGCCTCTCAGTACTAATTGAGTTATTTTTCGCTGCTTATTGCATTTAAACAGTCAAATACACACAAAATAATGTCAAAATCCCGGACTGTGCGTCAGGTCTTAAAGTGACAGCAGCCTAATAAACCTGCTGCCAAATTACGAGATAATATAAAAAAATATCTATAGGACAGTTTTCCCCCATGGTATCGATGTCAAAATTGTGGCCAGTGAAAATGCTGAGTGGCTGTAACTTTGGAAACCCACTCGCCGCAAGAAAGTGAATGTCAAACACTGATCTGCGCAGTTTCAAAACAAGGACATTTATTGTTTGGGTTTTAACAATCTAAAACACAGAGTTTGGAGCCAGTGTACCAGTCACATAACATAAAGCAAATATCTTTCAAGAAAGAGTCTTTCCAAGAAAAAAAACAAAACTTTTTCTCACCTTTAGCTCCGACCCCAATTAAACACACCTGAACCGTTGAATCGGGGTGGTCAGGAAACTTCCAGGCAGGTGTGATGGAGCTGTGGACATTTATGTTCCTGTTGTCACCTTGTGACTGTCTTTTATTTTAATTTTTTTCAGAAACAGATCTGTGATGATGTTGAAAGGCGTCTGAAGCTTTTTGAGGACATGTGGAAAAGTGGAAAACTCTCTCCTTTGGTTAAACGTAGGATGCATGGATTGTCCCAAGGTGAGTCAGAGTGTTGTTCACTTCTATTCACTGGTTCAGTGGTAAAACATCCTAGAACAAGGGTTGTAAATGTGTACAGTGGTGGGCAAAGTATGGATTTTCGATTACCCTACAAGTTCGATTAAACAATCAAATTATGAGAAAACATTTAATAAATTGAAAGGAGGGATTAACAAAACTTCAAAGTGTTCATCTGACAAAATTATTTGGCCAAAAGGCAAAATTGACTACCACATAATCAGTTATACATTTTTTTTGTTGGTTCGGCTGTTTTGGCTTGTGTTCATAATTTCTTTGTATGACAGCCTGGTCAAAAATTATGTCGGCACAATTTGGCATGTTTCATTGCGTTATTATCACAAATAAAACAATCGACTCCAAGCACAGCTGTGCAGTATGATTACAAAATCTTTAACACATTTTTAATAATATAAGGGTGAAGATTTCAATTCTTTTTTGGCCTCTACTGTAAATTTAAAAGAAAACAACCTTCCGATTTTACATTTGTGAGAAGCACATAGATGTTAAAGGGATGGTTCAGAGTAAAATCAACCCAGGGTCCTTTACACCCTGACCTCGAGTCAAACACCCCCCAGAAGCCTTTTTTCCCTCGGTCGAACATTATTAAAGTTGAGCTTATTTAGAGAGATCAGCTGAATGGCTTAGTGCAGGCGCTAATGGATCCTATGATGAATCTCGTAAATTACCCCACTAATAATGCCCAGAATGGTACCAAACTTCTACAGTAGTACAAATAGGTTCTGTACTCATAAAACGAGGCATTGGAAAGTGTGTAAGTACATCAGGAGTTTATTTAAAGGTGCATTAAGCAAGTCTCTGAGTTTTTGCAGAACTATGCCCCCTCTGGCGGCAAGCGAAACTGCAACCAGAGGTGTGCACGCTCACGGACAAAAGTTTTCTTTTTTTTAATCTTACGTGGAGTTTGCGTTGGTGTTTGAAATGAACTATAAGCAGGTCTCTTACAATCCATCTTATTCGGAGAATGCCGGCGAATACACAAACCTGCCAGGCATAGCTATGTGAGCGTGCCGTGAACGCGCATGACGTCACGCCCAGTCTAAAATTCCGGCCCGAATCCCTCTTATTTATTTTACTTTACAGAATTATAGAGACAATCTCAGTGATCAGAGAAGGGCTCATTCAGCCCATCAGGCAATTGTTTAAGCATGTATGGGTTAGAAAACGGGTATTTTTAACATGAAAAGTTGCTTAATGCACCTTTAAATAACACTTGCCTGACGGCTAATGCTACCGCTAACCCGGACGTCGACGTAACTTCAGAGATTTGGGAAAAGCACGTAAAAGTCCTGGCAGAAAGCCATGCATAAGGATGTAGTGTAACGACGAATTATTATTTTTTCTGAAGTATTGACAACTTAGTGTTAACTAATAACTGTTGCAAACTGGCACTACCAACAAAATATTAGTGCATTCCTGGAACTGGGCGTCGTTACACTACATCCTTATGCATCCTTATTTCAGCCGAGGGAAAAGGGCTTCTGGGGGGTGTTTGGCTCGAGGTCATGGTGCAAAGGACCCTAGGTTGAGTTTACTCCGAACCATCCCTTTAAGTACAGAGAAACAAGCGCAGCTATCTATAGAATTTTGTCTTTGAACTTCAGTTTGTTTTAGTTTTTTAGCGCTAGCTCTGTATATTTCTATGGCATTGCTGTCAAAGAATAATTGGCTGGTGAAGTGGATTTATTGTAGTTAATGAAAGTTATCATGAGCATCATAATGTATAAAGCGGATGTCATAACAAATGTCAGTAGAATGGGAAGATTTTTACAATGAGATGCATTGTACCCAACATTTTTAAAAAGTACATAGTTAAAAAGACACCTAATATAAAGTGGGAGAAATTCAAATGCACTTGTAACTATTAACATTTTAGCTCTGAGACTAACACCGTAATAACATATTATAACACATAATATATCTAAACTTCTTATGATTTAATCTGAACTTGTTTGCCACACTTCCCATCATCTTTCTTGTTGCTCAAATGTAAATAACATGAAGCAGTCAAACAAATTCCAGCACGTTATAAAGCAAAATCTGTGTTAGCTGAAACATTTCCACCATTGCATGCTATAAACAGCCCAGTCCTGCCGTTCGTTTCTACTGGACTACTGGAAATGTAGCAGTTTTTAGTGCACATTAGTTAAGAATTTAAGACATTATTGAAATACACTATTCATTTATTTAGACTGCTGTTGTCTAGCTTGGGTAAAAGTGAGGAAAACATACTTAGATGTGATTCGTTTCAGCCCTGAAAAGTAAAAACTGGGATGGCGCTGATGAGATCCACCGAGGCCTGATGGTGGATCATGTTTCTGAGGTCAGTCAGTGGATGGTGGGAGTCAAACGTCTCATCGCTGAAGCTCGAAGCCTGAGCCCACAACCAGTCAACAACTGCACTGATGATCCAGCGCTTCTCTGAAAACTCATGTTTCGTTCCACAAGTTGCCAGTGATTTGTCTTAACTTATGTAAAGTTTTGTATAATCCATCTTTAAAAAGAAAAGAAAACTTCCCATTTCCATCTATTTCTTCTTATATTACTTCTATTTTTGTAGGGTGGTGTTGGGGAACGGTTCTTTCTTTCATACCTCATTGTAATTTTTCTTTGTATTTTGAAAAAAAAAGTGGTTAAAAATGTAGGCATTAAGTATCTTACTACTGTATATAAAAATCTGCTTTTAAAATAGGGTTGATTTCCAACTCCTTCAGCCCGAATAAAGCCCTCAGTTGCACAGGCTCAACTGAGAAGGTATTGAATTTGTAATATATATTAAACAGATTTGATCAGTACTGTTATAATGTGCAATAAAATTATGTTGAAACCTAGCCTACATTTTTTGGCAAAGGGTATGTTTTGCAATATGCGTCTCAATCAGCTCTGTAGTTTACTAGTCAGGGCACTGATTAGGGAGTCGGACATTCTCAATCGCGAAACCCAGTGCGCTGAAACGTTCGCTCCCTAAAAGTCCCACAATGCACCGTGAAAACCAGGGAACATTGATGCTCACAACAATTTAAAGCTCAATAGTTTATGACTGTAAGTCATTCTCTTCAAATGCTATCGAGCTTTTAATTATTGTATATTTTGTGTATGATCATATACAGTAGTGAAAAACAGCAATATATACACATGATTTGACGGTTTATTTTAATAAACATAAAAAGGTGTGTATCATGCCTTATACATGCCTACATGAACACTTTAAAGTTGGTTTTATGACTGAAAGTCTTTCTCTTCAATTGCTATTTAACTTAGCATTAACACATTTTACTTGCTCCCTCAGGGTCATAAATAAAAACTGAACTTTTTATGCGCTTCGGCCGTTTGTTTACACGACAATGGCGTTTCCGGAAAAATGAGAAATCTTACTTTTGAAAATGGGTTTCAGAGTTTTTTGAAAATGATACCGTTACCGTCTCCATAAAAACTACAAAAACGTCATTTTGTGAAAACTTCATGTGTATTCAGTCTACAGGTTTCTTTACAAAGTGACATCGCCCACTACTGGCCTGACAGCAGAATACAGCGTTTTTAGTCGATCATTTTGACAACGTTGTCGTCTGTACACGTTTTAGTTTTTTGTTCAAATTTCATTCAGGTTTTAGTCTTTTAAGAGTATTAGACATACCGCATCATTAACAGTATAGCCCACTGTCATTTTTCATCATATTGCTTCATTAAAATCACTATGAAATCAAAATGGAAAATTCTTATTATAATAGTGTTGATTAGAAATGATTTATCCGTGCACATAATTTAAAACAATATGTAATATTTAGCAAATGACAACGATCCTATTAGTTCCCGATCAAGTCTTGTCATTTTTGGGAAACGGTTTCATTCGGATGTGCATCACACTAGGGAAGATAAGACTATCACAAAATCTGTTTCCGGTAACACTTTATTTTAACGTCAGTTACACGTTACATGTACTTAATATAGTAATAACAGTAAATTATGCAAAATTGCAAGGAACAAACCTTACATGGTAACACTTTATTTTAGTGTCCTTGTTACACGCTACATGTAATTATTATTGTAATAACAGTAAATTATGCATAATTACATGAAACTAACCCTAACCTTACGTGGTAACACTTTATTTTAGTGCCCTTGTTACACGTTACATGTAGTTACTGTAGTAATAATTATAAATTATTCATAATTAATTACATGAAACTAACCCTAACCTTACGTGGTAACACTTTATTTTAGTGCCCTTGTTACACGTTACATGTAGTTACTGTAGTAATAATTATAAATTATTCATAATTAATTACATGTAACTAACCCTAACCTTACATGGTAACACTTTATTTTAGTGTCCTTGTTACACGTTACATGTAATTATTATTGTAATAACAGTCAATTATGCATAATTACATGAAACTAACCCTAACCTTACATGGTAACACTTTATTTTAGTGCCCTTGTTACACGTTACATGAAGTTACTTTAGTAATAACTATAAATTATACATAATTACATGCAACTAACCCTAATCCAAACCCTATTGTAAGTATATGTAGTTAATTAATATTACTCAGTACTTATTTGTGTAATTACACTGTAACAATGTCCTGTAACACAATGTAACAGCTTGAAATAGTTAAAGGCCGTATCATACCGACTTAACATGCACACTTTATTTTAAGGTGAAGTAGTTACATTGTACTTACTCAAATAAGTACTGAGTAATATTAATTAACTACATGTACTTACTATAGAGTTACGTTAAGGGTTAGTTACTTGTAATTATGCGTAATTTGCTGTTATTACTATAGTAAGTACATGTAACGACGTGTAACTACATCCCCTTAAAATAAAGTGTTACCAGATGCACTCCTCAAAACTTGCCAACAAAAGAGAATTCACTACAAATAAGCAATGACAACTACAACACTTTGTAAAGCACTTTTATTTATAAGCCCGGTTGCATTAGAGCCAAACTGCAAAAAGTACATTTTACTCAGAAAACAATTATCATACCCACCCACTTTTGACAATAGAAACAGCATGCCTCAACAAAACACAGTATATACGTCAAAAAGATGCTGTTATGCCTTTCATAAACTGTGCTGAAACAATAGAGAAGACAAAAACATCAAAGAGGCCACCAGTAGCCGTTTACAACGAACCGTTGTTTTCCATGCATTTTATTTTTCAATTCTAAATGTGTCTTTCTGAGAAGGTAAATAAAAGAGGGAATCATTGAAAAACTTTAGCTCTGTAAATGACAATTGAACAATAATTCAATCGTTCGTATATTACGAGTGAATCTTTGTCGGATATGCAACGAGTAGCCTAAATGTGTTACAGATTTAACTAGTGAAGATTGCAGTTGGTTTTCTGTTCATGGTATTATGACACAAAATCCAGCCTGATATGAATAGCAGTTTTTATACAGCCATGGCCAAACGTTTCTATACAACCTTGTTTAGATCAAATAACAAAAAAAAAATAAAAATCATGCATACAGTCATCACATTAATATTCTTGTTTTACAAAATAAATACTAAGCAATATTTGACAAATCAGCTCATACAGTATTACTAGTAAAACGTAAATGGTTTAATAAATCTACACATATATTAATCTGCGCATTTAAGATGCAAAATGTGTTCATATACCTTACAAATGTTTTAGATAAGACAGAAAGACTAAGTTGAATAGCAGATCTTCAATACTCCAATAGTCTGAATACAATATCAACAAGTTAAAACGCTATAGGTCGTTGAGCATCACTTATGTCCACCTTATTCCTTGAATCATTTTAATAACTGTGATTCCATTGCGCTTGTTAATAAATATGAAAGCACATTTGTGAGCGATTAACGCCTTCTGTTGTCAAGTGTTTTTAAAAACAACATCAGTAGATAAGCACTTCCCTCACTGTTAACAACACCGATTATTGAAAGCTCTCTCTCTCTCTCTCTCTCTCTGACAACATTCTCCCATTGAATTTGAATAGACGTTAAGCCTAGACATCGAGCTTTTATGACTTCAAGAGACTTCCTTTTGTTGTTAAAAGAAAAAATCCCTGAATCCTAAAAATACAAAAGGAAGAACAAATACACCAGCTCTACTGGAAGAACTTTATCAAGGAAAAGAAAAAAGGTCTCGCATGCAGATACTGTAGGCCCACAATGCACTGCAGCTCGGGACAGTGCCACCGTCGGTTCCAACAGCGACGGTTCATCGGATGGGTCGCTCGGCCCTCTTGATCCATCAGTTCTTGCAGTGCGGATTGTTTCTTCTCTTTTTTTGCGCCATCGATGCAGCTTTGATTGCAAGGGCTAAACGTATACTGAAATTCACCCGTTGTTCAATGTGCTTGACTAATACACCGTAGAAAGAGTTCTGGAGTTCCGTCGATATTCACATGGAAAAACTCATTACAATATTCTTACCTAGCGGTTACACATGTGGAATTTCTAAAGGTGTTTCAAATATCTAAAAGTTTTTGTCTAACAATAAATTCAGATAGCACATGGGATCGTTACAATCGAGTTTTAAAACAGGCATAGGAGAGAGAGATTGAAAAACGAATGTCTAAATGTTTACCGATTAAAAAGAGTATATCTAGATACCCGTGTCCTTTTTTTATAAAACGCAGGAAACAGGATCTCTTTTGGAATGTGGTGCTTGCTCCCATCCTTGTCCCGAATCTTGAACCTTGTCCAAGCACACTTATGGTCGAAACATGGTGGCTAATTTTGTAAACATACCCAAACTACTGAAAAAATTAATACCACACAGCACAAAGTGGCTTGATCATAGTTTATCCATAAAGAAGTGTTCTGAGCAATGAGGAATAAATGCTGATGTGAATGTGATGACACTAAAGCCAATGAAGTTCAAGGAAAAGATGAGAAGCTCGGAGCTTGTACATCCTCAAGCGAGTGATCCTGCAACTTTGATGTTTTCAACTAAGACAGAAATAGAGAGATAGGTCAGTATGCAAACTGCAACGGAGCCAGAATATTGTTATGAATGTAATCCACAATCCAGACAAGCAACATCGTGTCGGCCCAGATCCGGCCCACATCTTGTACGTGTGGAGTTCCCACGTGTCCCAGATGTGGACCGGATCTGGGACTTCATTTGTAACCGTTCGAAACAGGCCCTGAAAGAGGCGAACGCAAACTTGACTGGAAAATTTTTGCGACACCGATGATGATCTGAGAAATCACTGACAGTAGATGAAGGAAAACCACTTTAAATCTTCATTATGAGTCCTAATCATTAATACAGTGCATGTTCACGATAACAGTTTAAATACATCAAATAATGATTTACATCTGATATACACATTAAGATTACATATGTCACTCTCATTAATGGAGTTAAGCACTTAAATTACATGAAATCATTACCGAGGCAAGAAGTTACAATTTTTTTTTAGATTCTAATAAATAATATTTGTAGTGGATGAGCTGCTTTTGAACACTTTTCCTGTGGCATGCTGTGCTTTAATGTTTTAACGACAGCGAGGATCGATTAGCGCATGATAATAGCAGAACAGAAATATTTCCACGCAAATAGTGATCAATAATGCACAATAAGGCCTATCTGTTTCCATTAAAAATATAAAGCAATTAAAAATACTATTTGAAGAACTGGTGCATGCTGGAACCAGACTATCCCACTCTTTTGCTGCGAGCCCCCAGTTACCTACCAAAAAAAGACCAGCACCATTACCCCCAGCTTCGAAACCTGCAGCAAAGCCTGCGGGCCCAGCTCGCCCTCCCCCTCCTGTGAGAGCTCTTCGGTCTCTAACACAACGTCAGGGCCCACACCCTCCTCCATCTGCTCGAGGTGAACCAAAAACAACTGATACCAGCTCTCAGTGATGTGTGTCGGGTCCCCGTTTTGATAACAGTAACTTTCTCAAATGTTTACAGAACAAACGGGAACCCAGTGTGCCTGTATCTTTCTCTATTGCTGTTCTATTACAAGATAGAAAGTCTAAGGCCTTCAATAGCCGTACAGCAAACCCAACTAATCTGGTGCCTATTACACGTCAAACTAATATTGCTGTGGGGAAAAGTAAGACTGTGAAGTTAGGACTCTTAAACATCCGCTCACTTAAAAATAAATCACTTCTAGTCAACGACTTAATAACCACAAACAACCTAGATTTTATTCTTCTAAATGAAACCTGGCTAGAAGACAGCTGCAGTGCTACAATCCTCAATGAAGCAGCCCCTCCTAACTTTACTTTTATGAGTGTCTGCAGAGCTGTTAAGAGAGGTGGGGGTCTAGCTGCTCTTTTTAAAGATATCTATCAATGTAAGCAAATATCATTTGGGAATTACCCGTCTTTCGAATATCTGGGTATTGTGTTAAAAGGTGCTCCACGCATTTTACTCATCATTATTTACAGGCCACCAAAATACTCTTCAGCCTTTGCTGAGGACTTTACAGAACTAGTATCGACAATTACATCAGAGTTTGACTGTTTTGCCATTGCTGGAGATTTTAACATTCACATAGATAATGCAGAAAACAATATGGCAAAAGAAATCAAAACTGTTTTAAAAACTTTTGATCTGACTCAGCATGTACATGGACCCACACACAATCGTGGACACACTCTAGATTTACTTATCAGTAAGGGTCTAAACATTTCATCGATTGTTATTAAGGATGTAGCACTGTCTGATCATTTCTGTATTTTCTTTGATATATTGATCTCTCCTGCCACTGAAGCTAGATCTGTGTCTGTCAAGAAGAGATGCTTAAATGAGAACACTAGTGTCCTATTTATGAAGGCTATATCTTTAACACCAAGCATATCTGCTGACTCTGTTGATTTTCTCCTTGATTCTTTTAACTCAAAAGTTAAAGGTGTAATTGATGATATTGCTCCTGTTAAAGTCAGGAAGAAGAGTGGCAGACAAAAGGCACCTTGGAGAAACTCAACAGCAGTGCAAAATATGAAAAGACAATGCAGAAAAGCAGAGCGCATGTGGCGGAAGACAAAACTTGTAGTCCATTATAACATCTACAAAGACAGCCTTCATGCTTTCAATGTGGAACTAGGCAAAGCTAGACAGACTTTCTTCTCAAATATTATAAACAGCAATTTAAACAACACACGCACTCTTTTTGCTACTGTAGAGAGACTGACAAACCCCCCAAGCCAGATTCCCAGTGAAATGCTCTCAGAGAACAAGTGTAGTGAGTTTGCTTCTTTCTTCTCTGAGAAAATCAATAATATCAGAAAGGTGATCAGCACATCCTTGACTTGCGCTGGGGTCAGACAGATCAGACCACCTGAGAAAGTAGTTACTATGTCTGACTTCAAAGAAATTGATGGCAAAATTTTGGAAGAAACCGTACAGCACCTTAAAACATCAACCTGCGCTCTCGACACACTTCCCACATCGTTTTTCAAAAGTGTGTTAAACAGTTTAGAAGCAGATCTTCTAGAAGTGGTAAATGCTTCACTTCTCTCTGGGAGTTTTCCAAACTCCCTAAAAACTGCAGTTGTCAAGCCCCTCCTGAAAAAGAACAGTCTGGATAAGACCATATTAAGCAACTATAGACCGATCTCAAATCTTCCTTTCATAGGCAAGATCATTGAAAAAGTTGTCTTCAATCAGCTGAATAAATTCTTATGCTCGAACGGATACTTTGACAATTTTCAATCTGGTTTCCGACCGCACCACAGCACAGAGACAGCGCTCATAAAGATAATAAATGATATTCGCTTAAATACTGATTCAGGCAAATTATCAGTGCTGGTGCTACTCGACCTCAGTGCTGCATTTGACACTGTCGATCACAACATACTTCTGGACAGGCTGGAAAACTGGGTGGGGCTTTCTGGGATAGTCCTAAAATGGTTCAGGTCATACTTAGATGGGAGAGGTTATTATGTGAGTATAGGAGACCATAAGTCTGAGTGGACATCCATGACATGCGGAGTCCCTCAAGGCTCAATTCTTGCGCCACTCCTGTTCAACCTGTACATGCTCCCAATGAGCCAAATAATGAGAAAGAACCAAATTGCTTACCACAGCTATGCAGACGACACACAGCTCTACTTAGCCCTATCGCCTAATGATTACAACCCCATTGACTCCCTGTGCCAATGCATTGATGAAGTCAACAGTTGGATGAGTCAAAACTTTCTTCAATTAAACAAAGACAAAACTGAAGTCATTGCGTTTGGAAACAAAGATGAAGTTCTCAAGGTGAACGCATACCTTCACTCTAGGGGTCAAACAACTAAAAATCAAGTCAGAAATCTTGGTGTGACACTAGAGTCAGACCTTAGTTTCAGTAGTCATGTCAAAGCAATAACTAAATCAGCATACTATCATCTGAAAAATATTGCAAGAATTAGATGCTTTGTTTCCAGACAAGACTTAGAGAAACTTGTTCATGCTTTCATCACCAGCAGGGTGGATTACTGTAATGGACTCCTCACTGGCCTTCCCAAAAAGACCATAAGACAGTTGCAGCTCATACAGAACGCTGCCGCCAGGATTCTGAGCAGAACCAGAAAATATGAACATATCACACCAGTCCTCAGGTCTTTACACTGGCTCCCAGTTACATTTAGGATTGATTTTAAAGTATTATTAATGGTATATAAATCATTCAATGGCCTAGGACCTCAATACATTGCAGATATGCTCACTGAATATAAACCCAACAGATCACTCAGATCATTAGGATCATATCAGCTAGAAATACCAAGGGTTCACTCTAAGCATGGCGAGTCCGCTTTTAGCTATTATGCCAGCCGCAGCTGGAACCAGCTTCCAGAAGAGATCAGATGTGCTCCTACTGTAGTCACATTCAAATCCAGACTCAAAACACATCTGTTTAACTATGCATTTACTGAATGAGCACTGTGCCAATGCTCGTCCGACTGTTTGAACTGTACTGTATTTTATTTTTATCTGTATAAACTGTTTTAATTATTCTTATTCTTTTTATTATTTTAATTTCTTCTATGTAAAGCACTTTGAATTGCCACTGTGTATGAAATGTGCTATATAAATAAACTTGCCTTGCCTTGCCTTGCCTTGCCTATTTGGCCAGTGGGAAAGACTGAGAAAAACTCTCTCTGAAATGTATGTTATACTATTTTATTTATTTATTCAAAAACAAGGCAAGGATAGGCTACTAAATGATTTTTAACAATGTAATGTGACGCACATCAGTATCTCATATTTTCCTAATGTCTTGTACCGTTAAACATTGTATCGCGTGGATGAATATGCATATGCAAATGATATGCAGATGAGGCTCTGCATAGTAAAACGAGGCGCTGTAAGCTCCACATATGGTTATTTCGCATGTGCGCACAATCTTCCGCTGACTTATAAAGGGAATTTTGCGCAGGTTCTGGCGTACGCACGGCTTTATAAGTCTGAATATGTTTTGCCGTACGCCATTTTTGGCTTTCGGTCGGCCAAAAAGATATTAAGGATCTTACGCACAGAACAACTTCCTGTCATTTTTCTAAGTAATCCCGAAGACTTTGTTCAGATTTTTCAGGTATTGACTGTTATCAAACCAGTTTCCCCAAACACACCCTTCCTCCTTTCATTGGTCAGCCAAACCGATAGTCCCGCCCCAAACTCATGCCATAGTGATGAGAAATCTGAATCATTTCCATTTTTTTTTTACCAGAATCCAGTCCAATTAATCGGTTTTCAGTCGGTGTAGAAAGTAATGAAGTATTTGTACTTTCTTACTTTTCGAATATCTGTACATTAACCGAATATTTTTATTTTGGAGAACTTTGAAGAAAGTTTTGCCGCTAGAGGTCGCTATTTCAAAACAATAACAAAGGCGTAGCTTGATGACGCCGTGAATGAGCGTGGAATCATGGGATTTGCCGTCTTCACCTCCACAGCCGATTCGGGCAGAAATCATGTTCATGGGTGATCTAATGTAATAAAGTTTTATTAATGTTACTGTGGTCATTTTATTTTGCTGTTTTATTATGCATATATGCCACAGTCGCCACTAAAATACATCTGAGAGTGTGGAAGTTATGTCATAACGTTACTCTGTGCGTTCGCTCGGTGGCTGCTATGAGAAACTTATTTTTTATAACTGGATAAAGATTTTTAACCCTTTGGTCCTCTTTGTGTGGTGGTGAAAAAAATTCAATTAAATGATTGTACTATGTCGAATTTTAATTCGATAATATATATATATATATATCTTATATATATATAATCTTTATCCAGTTATAAAAAATACGTTTCTCATAGCAGCCACCGAGCGAACGCACAGAGTAACGTTATGACATAACTTCCACACTCTCAGATGTATTTTAGTGGCGACTGTTGCATATATGCATATATATATATATATATTATGGTACTAAATGATATGTATGCTCTAGTTATTGAAAATGAAATTTCCAATTAAATCGTAAATCTTGAAAGTGTTGTAAAGAAGACACTTAGCAGATTATTGCTAAAGTAAAAAAAGTAAAAAAAAAGAAAAAAAAGTGAACTTTAAAAAAAAAGTTATGTTTCAAAAAAAGTTTGGAACATAACCTGCTGAAAAGTTTGAGGATGATATCTTAAAAAAATGAGCTTTCAGTCAGATTTTGTTTGGGCGCAGCACCAAACGTTTTCCACTAGATGAAATTCGCATCCTATTCATTTCCAATGCGCTCATTTTTGACGGCGAACAATACAAGCGTGACTATTTAATTTTCGACCATTTCCATTTTCGAATCATGTCCATGATTTTCTTTTTTGTGTTCACAGACCAGGGGTGCGTAGGAACCTTACTAAAAGTGTACGTGCGCCCGAAAGCCAAAAATGGCGTACGCAAAATAATATTCAGACTTATAAAACGGTTCGTACGCCAGAACCTGCGCAGAATTCACTTTGTAAATCCCAGTCAGCGGAAGATTGTGCGCACATGCGTCTCCACCCCGAAAAAAACATATATGGAGCTTACAACGCCTAGTTTTACTATGCAGATCCTCATCTGCATATCATTTGCATATGATTATTCATCCACGTGATAACGTTTAATGGTACAAGACACATTACATTAATAAAAATCAAGTAGTTGCCTATCCTTGCCTTGTTTTTGAATACATAAATCAAATAGTGTAAAAAACATTTCAAAGTTTTTCTCAATCTTTTCCACTGGCCGAAGTGTATTTTTAATTGATTTATATTTTTAATGGAAACAGATAGGCCGTGGGCATTATTTGCACGAAACTATTTTCTCAGACAATCTGGTATTATCATGATAAGCAATTATCTCTGTGGTTAAACATTAAAACAGCACGCCACAGGAAAAGTGTTCAAAACCAACGCAACATTGCAAATATTTCTGTTGATTGAATATAAAAAAATGTTGTAACTTCTCATTCATGATTTCATGTTTAAGTGTTAAACTCCATTAATTTGAATGGCATATTTAATCGAAATGTTTATATCAGAAATAAAACATAGTTTAAATCATTATTTTATTTATTTAAACTGTTATTTGCGTCAGTTTCACTAAACGGCCCAACGCGCTCGCTGGCGCGGACATTTAAGAAGGGATGGATATTTGCTTAAGTAATAGGCTTGGTGAGTGAAATTATATTTTGTATCATCTTTCTGTATATGTTTAATTTTCTTTAGATTTTCTGTCTTAAAGTGACCAAAAAGACACTTAACTCCAGCTCACCATCGGTGTCGCCAAACTGCTCCATCTCCAAAACGTTCATACGCATGGGTCAGAGTTTGCGTGCAGGTGCGCAAATTTTCCCGTCAAGTTTGTTTTTATAAATCACAACTTATGCGTCGGAAGTGGCGTACGCCTCTTTCAGGGCCTGTTTTGTGCGTACGCAACGGTTATAAATGAGGCCCCAGGTGTGAAAACTTTTACCAAGTTTCGTACCATTCCGATGAAATAAAAAAAATTTGGTTCAAAAATGACCGAAGAGCACCAGAGAGTTAAAGATTTTTGTTTTTTTAGATATTCGTTGCCAACGAAAATGCTCTGATGATAAATGAATGTGGACACGTCTTACCTGACTCTCTTATTTAGTGATGGCAGACGGAGAGCCTGAGCGATGGAAATGGACTATCTGCCACTTGCCGTCTTTGCGATGCCAGATTCGCGTCTCCTCTGACTGGGCGGTGCATGGCATCCCGTTTGTGTCGAGATACTGCGTGATACGAATGTAGGCGATACAGGCGGCGTCCTCTCCGATCAGATGGATGTGAGGGTTCAGGATGGTAGTGTGAACTGGCTTGCTGTTCTTTGACCACACTGTTCAGAAACACACAAACAAAACCACCTTTTTCATATAGAATCTCTAGAGAGGTGCTGCATACTGTATGGATAGAGATGCTTGGAGGATCTGAATCCTCACAGTGTGCAGTGTAATTAATAATCTTTTTTTCAACCAGTTTTTTCCCCTTTAAATATCAAGGGGAAAGTGAACGCAAGTGCTCCCTTTTCACACAGAACTTTGATTTGTGAAATTGTTAAAATACCACTTGCCGAAGGTCTTTGAAACATTGCAGAACTTGTGCCACAAAGCATGTTTCAACAACATGATATGACTGACAAAAAAAAACATGGATCGGTGCATAATGCACATTATCTGACTTTAGTTTAGCTGTGAATGCAACTTAGAAACACATCATTAAAGACTTAGTTTAGAAACAAGATATTGATTAATGACAGTGGCCTTCTTGAATGTGATCCAGTCATTGTAATCCAAGAAAGACAGGCTTCTATACCCCAACATATAGTGATACAGTAGTAGGCTATGTGAAGTATACAAAAGAGTTTTGTCTATGCTGGATATTTTCTTATTTTTTATTCCAAATATTGTGAGTGATTGTCTGGATGTCACAACTGAACACCACATCACATACTGCTTTGACAAATTAGCTTTTTTCAATGAAGAAGTTATTTGGAAATTTGCATTTGATTAATGTATTTATGTATAGTCATATAGGCATATGTTTCATCTTACAGTTTTCAAAGTAGAAGCGATGGAAGTCCAGGCCCTCCACCAGGTTTCCCAGGGCCTCGGGCTCAAACGCTGTAACGCTGGGATCACACATCTTCCTGCACACAAACATCACTTACTGGATCACTCACAACACAAACAGTGGTTCAAATATACAAACACACTGAATTATTTGATAGTTTAACTGGCTAAACCATTATCGTCCTGCTGCATGTCTCGGACACAGCCGACTAATAAGATAATATATCATATTGAATAAAGTCTTCTTGACACTGATTTATTGGTTGTGGAGCTCTTTAAAATGTCATTTTATAACCAGCCTATGAAACTTGTGACAGGAAAAGAGATCCAGAACATCTGGAACGTTGAAACGATAACTTACTCTTTCGTAAGCGTGACAGGAGGCCATCTGCTTTTTAACATCACAGTTTTTTATTAAGTTACACAAGTTTAAGTGAGCCCAATCTCTAGTACTGCGTTCATGCTTTCAGTTTGCGTGCTCTAAATTTATGATATGCAATCTGATATGCATTTTTTTGCGCACTTTTTGCACGCATATAATACAAACTATACACACCCAACCAATTCTACACATAACGGGTACATTTTTATTTACCATAAATGCACAATATCCTTATGTCCACAACAATTTTAGACCAACTGATACTGTGGATCACTGTTTTCTCTCAGGCAGTCTTTAAAACCATTTCAGGAAGGCATTTTTTATGTAGCTGACAGGTAGTGAGGCTGTATCTTGGTAACACTTGTATCTTGGCATCATTTGCACCATGGAAGATATTCTGAGTTTTAGTACAGCGCCACCTACTGTTCAAGAGATAGTATTTGTCCTAAAATTACAAAGGCCCAAAGGATTCCTTGGATCATGCTGAATCAGGTGATATCAATACCTCAGCAATTTTGTCTATTCGCCATTTTCAATTTCAACATAAACGACAACATATTTTTAACGCTTTGATGTGCTGAAATGAAACTCGGTGCACATCCTCGGCACTGCGCTCCAAAAACACCGGAGAATTTGGGGAAAGGCAAATTGACTAACAATCAACAATTGACGAAACAAAAAATATTTTATGCTACTACTCCTACATATTTTGTCAAGGTCTTTCCCAATTTGATCTTGAGGCCACACCTGACAAATTCTCCTGAATTAAGTTTTCCAATCAAATCTATACGGATGCACAAATGGTCCAGTTTAACAGGAAGAAGGAGAAAGTTTGACTTTAAATGCTGGGGCTTTTCAGGTGGATTCTGATTGGCTGTCAATGATTCATTGAGCTTTATAGTTATTGTGATTACACTTTGTTTTACAGTACATGTACTTACAGTGTATTTACCCAAGAAAGTACTGGTAATATAAGGTAACTACGTGGATTAAGGTTAGGTTTAGGGGTAGGTTCAGGGTTAGTACCTAGTTATTAGTTACCCAGTTATTGTAATTGCTATAACAAGTACATAGTATGTAAATGCGGAACAGGACTTTATTTTAAATTAAGTGCTACCGTTATTGTTATAGTTATCATCCTTGGTGTGAACAGGCCTTTACAGACATTAAGAAAAGTGTTACAACCGTCCCCAAGTCTCCACTACAGCACATTCATATTTAATGATTAGCAAATGCAAATGTTGAAGGACTGGATGAAAAACAAATGTTGCCCAAACTCACGTGTAATTCTCAAAGTCTCCATTGCTGATGGCTTCAATGAGTTGCTCAGTTACTTTGATGATTTCTTGCTTCCTCACTGCAAAGGAGAAAGTTAAATATTTTAAAGGTGGTTTTCAGTGGTGCAGTTCGTGTTAGATCCCGCTGTATAAGGGTAATTTTCTTTAAATGATTATTTACACTTAGGGTCACTTATTGAGTTGAAATTGAAATAAGTATAATCATTCTCTTTGCATAGTATGTCAAATTTGATTAAAGTACCTGATTAATAAATGAATGCGTAACCAATAATGGTAAAAAAAAAGTGACATCAGAAGGTAACACTTTATTTCCGATGGTCCACTTTAGACATTCTGCTAGCTACTAATAAGTAACTACAGGTCAACCGTCTCTCATTAGAGTGTTAGTAGACTTTTAGGTGTTAGTAGAATAAGTTGACATGTAATTGTAAAGTTACTTATAGTTAGTAGAATGTCTTAAGTGGACCATCGGAGTAAAGTGTTACCTATCAGAATTAAAAATGCATCTATGAATAATCAGACCTAATGTCATTGAGTTCATGTGTGTTTATGCTAATATGAGAGGAAAGGCTACAAATTTGTGGGTACATTTTGCACAACTGTAAGAATTCGAAATTAAGATAAAGGTTTTATGAATATGTTAGCACGATTTGCTAAAATGAGAATTGAAACAGTTTACCAGTGTGTGAGCACAGCTGAGAACAGATTACATGATGGCAGAGGCTATTTACACCTAATGCATCATGATTCATGTTTTCGTTGAGCACAGGGTTCTACAGTCATTTTCAGCCATTTTCAGTGTTCGTGGACCTGTAAGTATTCTATCACCACAATGATGATGTGTGTTTAATGGACGGGTATATGCAAATGAGAACTGCATCATGAAGTCAGGATGGGGCTCATTTATAAAAAACAAAAACATTTTTGGTGCATGGTAGCAAGAATGGAAAATCTCTTGTAATGTTTTGGGATGTTGAAAAACAGGACACTCTTAGCCCAGTTTAATGTGCAGAGATATTCCTTTTCCGATGGGCAGGATTTAAGGACAAGCAAGTTCCCAATAAATCAGTATCCGTTTAAGACTTAAATAAATATACACTGGATATATTCTTGTTATTATTGCGTATTGTTTTAATAATGTGCATTACACAGAAGTGTGAACAGTATCTGCCACAATTTGCTCTAAGTATAAAAAATATTTAACACTATTTGCAGTTAGCGCAAAGAAATTACAACTATTTGCACTTAGTGTAATTAGCATCTGCTATGAGTATATCTTTTCTTATTCTAATGAAAATTGCTGAAGTTCTGTCAGGTAGTTTTCAAGTCTTGCCATATATTCTTAATGGGACAGAAGCCTGGGCTTTGGCCGGTTTAAGACATTCAGGGTCAGTCTTAAAGCAGGTTTTCCTCTAGAATTGCCCTATAATTGACTCCATCTGGATGGATGGATGGATGGATGGATATATATATAGATTGATGGATATACAGATGGATGGATGGATATATATGGATAGATGGATGGATAGATGGATATACGGAAGGATGGATGGATGGATAGATGTACAGATGGATGGATGGATAGATATACAGATGGATGGATGGATGGATATACGGATGGATGGATGGATAGATGGAGGGATATGCAGATGGATGGATGATATACGGATGGATGGATGAATAGATGGATGGATGGATGGATGGATGGATATACAGATGGATGGATGGATGGATACACGGATGGATGGATGGATGGATGGATGGATGGATGGATGGATGGATGGATGGATGGATGGATGGATATACAGATGGATGGATGATGGATGGATAGATGCATATACGGATGGATGGATGGATGGATGGATGGATGGATGGATGGATGGATGGATGGAAAGATGGATGGATGATGGATGGATAGATGCATATACGGATGGATGGATGGATGGATAGAAAGATAGTCTCACCTCTAGTATCCTCATCTTCAATTGTGGTGTTGGTACTCTCTGATGATTCCTAGAAAGGATAGGATGCAGGGTTTTATTGTTAATTTCAAAGCCAGGATCATATAATGCAAGATCATAGTTGACCAGCTGCTTTCTCTGTGACTTCAAGAAAGAAAGAGTTAGTGAAAATCAGAGGTGTCAAGCTGCTGACTTGACATCAGTCCTGCAATAATGAATGTGTCAGATTTGCATCAACTTTACAGATGTGATGTAACATCAACATCAACAAAAAGAAAGTCCAGCTCCATGGCAGCCAAGTTTTGCTCATTGTTAGGTTGCCTTTAAAGGTTGCCAGTTGTGGCAGATTGTCAACAGGACAGAGCCTGTTTCACACTCACCATCAGCTGGGTGCTGGAACTGGACTTCCTTTTCTGGAAGAGAAATGAGAAGAGGTTAGACAGGAACAAACACTGAATCGACAGAGGGAGATGAGAGGTACAGTCGTGAATATGTGACTAAAGTCCAAAACAGTCCTCCTCTTTTTTGTGTCTATTCCTTGGCTTATAATGCTTAAGAAAGCTAACGTAGGAGTATCTGTAGTGCTAACCTACCTTCTTTCATCAAAAACTTGTTTCAGTATAAATTTGTGCAAAATATGAAATAGTCTACAGCAGGTAATATCACTGTAGTGATATTACAGGTGAAATTACCACTACTGGCCATTGAGTCCAAATAGAGATTTTCAGTAACTAATGATGTATATTTCAGTCTGTTCCATACATGACAGCAACCCTATGGTTTTAGAATAGTTGGAATATGACACACAATTTGTATTGAAAGGAGCAGCCTGTGTAAGTAGATATGATGGATTTTTTTATTTAGCATGAACTATTGCAATACTGCAAGTGATAATGGATTTCTGGAAGAGATGGGGTGTCCTGAAGGTCTAAGGACGCCCATGGTGGCGCAGGCAAAAGAAGTAACCATGGAGTAGCCGGAGGCATGACAGACCAATGGTGGACCCGAGGAATTGATGAGCCAAGGTGGAGACAAGGGATCGATTGGTCAAGGTGGAGCCGAGGGATCGATTGGTCAAGGTGAAATCAAGGGATCGATTGGTCAAGGTGGAGCCAAGGGATTGGAGGGCTGAGGTAGAGCCAAGGGATTGACTAGTCGAGGTGGAATCATGGGATTGGAGGGCTGAGGTGGAGCCTAGGGAACTGGAAGGAACCAGTGGAGGAGGAAGGACCAGGAAGTCACAAGCCGGATGGGACCGGTGGAGGAGGAACACATTTAGGGTGGGTTTTAGGGTGGGTTTCAGGGTGGGAACTAACTCCTGGGAGGACAGTTCAATGAGCGCTGACTCTGGAACGAAAATGGCCTCTGCCTCTAGCTAAGGGGGTTCGTGGCTGGTGTGGGCTCTTCAGCTGCACTGTAAATGGTGTATTTCATGGTGTCTTCTAGAGTTGTCAAAAAGTACACACTTTGACATCAAGTCGGTACTGAAATTTAAAAATGTGACATACCAGCATTTCCCTCAGCATTTTGAGTGCAGTTGAAAGGATTCTTAAACACCTCTGATTGGCCATTGTGTTCAGGTGCTCAACATATATGTCTCTGATTGGCTACAATGATCAACAATGACATATTTGACTCTCTTAACCTAGCGCTTACCTAGTTACACACAGGAGCATGTAAAAGCAGGCGTCTATCAGCGAATCCCTAATATATCCGCTGATCGACGGATCCGCTAATAGACGCCGCTTTCAAACGCTCCCGTGTGTAACTGTGTAAGTGCTCGATGAAGGGCATAACATTTTTCGAAGCATTGATCATTGTTGCCAATCAGAGACATATAGGTTGAGCACGTGAACACAATGGCCAATCAGAGGTGTTTAAGAATCCGTTCAACAGTGCTCAAAATGCCAGAGGGAAATGCTGGTAGGTCACATTACCAACATGATACCGAAGTCTTTACTTTTAACAACTCTAGTTCCTTCTGAGGTTGAATTTTGGATGAGGTTGGCTTTAAAATGTGGGGTGGCTTTAAGGGTGGGACTCTTTAAGGGAAAGTTTTTTGATAAAACATTATTTAGAGATATGTGCGTCTTTCATGCTTTATTAAAGTCTCCTTTGTACTGGACAACATAAAACCACTGTAAGCACCACTTTAAGATGTAAATATAAATGCAAACTGCAGCTATCCAGATTCAAGTGATGTAGGGCCTTTATGTCAATGATCATTCTAGCAAGATTAGCCACCAAACTTGATGCCTTAGGTGTTTCCCAATCCATTTGTCATGGAGGTCAATGACTTTTTGACAAATCGCCCTCAGACTGTTAGACTAGGCCCTCACACTCAGCATGGGCACCCCACAGGGCTATGTGCTGAGCCCCCTTCTCTATGCTCTCTACACTCATGACTGTCTCCCCACCCATCCCACACACACCAATATTAAGTTCACAGACACAACTGTTGTTGGACTTATCTCAGGAGAAGACGAGACAGCTTATAGGGATGGAGTTCAAAGATTGGCAGTGTGGTACTCAGACAATAGTCTCATATTGAACTCTTTAAAAACAAAAGAACTCATAATACAATTCTAGAAGAGCAGCACAGTTCTCAAGCCTTTATACATTAACAGGGACTGTGGAATTGGTCCCTGCTTTCAGGTTTCTGAGCATACATATCTCCGCAGATCTCTCCTGGGCTACCAACACCACCGCTGTAGTGAAGAAGGCACAGCCAGAGACTCCACTGCAGGGAAAACGGCTGGTATCCTTCTATCATTGTTCCTTTGAGAGTGTGCTGACGTACTGCATCTCTGTTTGGTATGGCAACTGCTCAGCAGCGGACAGGAGAGCCCTCCAGAGGGTCATCAGTACAGATCATCGGATGCCCACTTTCCTGACTGGAAGACTTACTCAGATCTCATTTTCTAAGTAGAGCAGCTACCATACTGAATCCTAACATATCATTCCACCATGACCATGGATCCGTTTGTCCGGCTGCCCTCTGGTAGGCGTTTCAGGTACAGAGTATCACGGACATACAGACTCGAGAAACCCCAGAGCCAGACAAGAACTAAATTCTGTCAAACACTGGCTTTTAAACTCTCAACTGGACATACTTCAATTGCACGTATTGTACATAGGGCCACTACAAGTTAATGATAAGCAATATTCTAACATGCATTTTCTCACTTCATTTGCCAAAGTTATTGTATTTTATTGTAAATGTGCTATACTTATTGTGTCATAGTTATACCTAATGCTGTTGTCCTGTTATGAGCAGATGCACTGTAAGGTTTGCTATCTCACTTCATTGTACGCTATTCAATGAGACTAAAAGGGATTTGGAATGTTTTGCAAAATATTTAGCCTTTCTCAAACACTGGACTCAATTTCAAGACAGCTGGGCAATATACAAGGGAGGTAGTGGCACAGATTCGCTGATTAAGTCCTTGTGCCTGTGTAGTGAGCAAAAATACCAATCTTTCTTCAGAGGCAGTGGCATCAAGAGCTGCCACAATCGCAGTTAAAGGCAAAAATCATTTAACAAACCAGTTTACCTTCGCTAACAGGATGAGAGGAGGTGCAAAGTGGAAGTATGGTGTTGTCAGACAAAGAATTGGAGGACAGTGCCCGGTTGCATAAAGCACCTTAAGTGTAATTTTCCCTTAAGTTCGCCCTTATGTTTCCCTTAAACCTAAGGCTGTTGCAGAAAAAAACCCTTAAGTGTTATTTAAGGGTTTCTTTAAGTGAAACGTCATAAACACTTAGAATTTCCCTTAAATGCTGTTTTTTCACTTAAGTAATCCCTTAAAAAGCGTTAAGTGTTGCATAAAACCCCTTAACGGTCATTTCCCTAAGTATAATTTAAGGTTTGGAAATCGTAACCTTAAGAGTAACGGGGACAAAAATGAGACGACATGGCTTAATTTATGGAGCCAGCTGAAGATCATTATGTGCCAAGAATAATTTTTAGGGATAGGGAGAACCCTTTGGACCATCTTTGCGATGAAAAATTGTTGCAAGAATACCGATTTGATCGACGCGCAATATTTGACATCGCTAACAAACTAGACGGCGACCTTGACCATGTCACACATCGCAACCACTCTTTACCTGTGGTGTTACAACTGCTTATAGTACTGCGTTTTTTTGCAACTGGGAGTTTTCAGACGGTAGTGGGAGATGTTTTCCACGTGCATAAATCGTCTGTCAGCAGAGTGGTTCACCGGGTTGCGGGGGCTCTTTCCCGTCATTTAAACGCAACGGTCAAATTCCCGCAGTTACATTGGGATTTAGTTTGCTTTTAAAAATTGGTTTTCTTTTACCATATTCGTCAAGAAGAATGCATTTTTTTTTTTTTTTTTTTTTTGTCCATTCCGATATCCTAGCCTACTTTATTTGATGAAACTGCGAAATTGCTAGTGTTAGTGTTTTGCGTATCTATGGCAACAACAGACTTTTATAACGTGAATCCAGGATCGCTGTCGTGAAACACTTAAATGTTTCCCTTACCTAAGAGAGCCGTTTAAGAGATTATATGCAACACCCTTAAGTTATTCTCTTAGGTAAGGGGAAATCGCCCCTTAAGTATCATACTTAAGGGAAAAACTTAAGGTGCTTTGTTTATGTAACCGGGCACAGGACTTTAATCTCACACACCAACATAGAGTCGGCCCACATCTGGTACGCGCTGAACGCACATGTACCAGATGTGGGCCGGATCTGGGCTGACACTATGTTGCTGTCTGGGATATGATATGGCCAAAAAATAGTGCAAGTAAAGCTTTTCCAAAATCAGCTGTAATGTTTTGTTCCTGTGTGTTTTCAATAAATCGTTTATGTGAATGATTCAACGACTCGCTCACAAACACACAAAAACAGTCAAAAGTGAAGTGAACTGTTGTCTATGATATAATACAATATAACATAACGTAAAAAAATATTATAACATAAGTTATCCATTGTGTAAATTATATGCTTAAATCTGATTTCCACCCTACCTTCACACCATCTGTCTTCTTGCTGACGCCACTCTTTCCTCCTGAAGAGACAAAGATAAAGAGTGAAATTGCTATAAGAAAGGGCACAAAAGCCCAGAAAAGCATAGTGAGAGGCATAGCACTGCTCTGTTCTCCAACTCAAGTTTGGCTCTGGAGATCTGTTGACTTTTTAAAATAGGAGCTGGGAGTTTCCAGCATACATAATCACACACTCCCACACTCCAGGAACTGCTCACTTTTAATGGCTGCTCAAAACACACAAATAATCAGGAACAGTGAGTGGATACGAAATGTTAAACCCATCTAATTCAAAAATCAAAATACATTTGAGAATAATTTAGAAAATCACTCAAGATATAGTCCAAAAATGGAAGATTCGTGATAGCTGAAATTAGTCAGACTTTTATTGAAACTATTATTGGATGGGTATTTTTTCTCACCTTCTATAGGAAACTAGAATTATCAGTCTTGACCTACATCCTAGTTTGAATGTTCACACTGAACAACAGACAGAGATACTAAACACTAAAAATGCACTGCTGACTCAAGCCAGTATGTTTCCACTGAACATTATCTTAAGTAGTGGAGAATGAGCGCTCTGGGTAAAAATAGACCGAATGTGATGAATGATCAAGAGTGTTTGGGAGTGATAGAATAGCCTATGCAAAAGCTACGGCTGCTAAACATGAACAGGTGGAGCTATCTATTTTAGTTTAGATATAGATGACCTTTCCAGACCCTCACCCACATGACATACACTCCCACAAGGAACCGAATACTTAAAAAAGAAAATAATTCTCAGACTGGATCGGATTAGACGGTGTCGTGGCGACCCTGAATCTGTGGCATCTACTACATGTTCACTCTAGAGTTCATTTTGTTGATCCTGGAACAACATTCCTGATGGAAAATTCAATCCTAACCCTATCCCTACCCCTGAACCTAACCATAAGTTATTCCTAAAATCATGATAGATGAATAACACAAATAACCCTGGTTTTCAACCTAAACTTGACATAAACTATAAACGTGTCCCTCAAATCTGATTGGTTGTTCAGGGATCAACAAAGATGTTGAAATCAGTGAAAACAGTGAAATCAGGTTCTGCTTCACCCCATGATCTCCTACTATTTGAAAACATGTTTAATGGACATGCCTGTCCACATAAATAAAAAAATAAAAAAATACAACTTCACATTACAACAATGTGACTTAATGAGTTAATTTCACGTGATTGTGACTTTAAGGTGCGCTCACATATACCTTTGTGTGGCAAAATTCTGTGGGTGCAATTCAGTCATCTCAAATAGGAAGGGACACCTGAGGCCAAAAAAACGTCCCTGCATGGATTTCCCATCGGATCCAAGATGGTTGAACTCTGAACATGTAAATTCACCGCGTTTACTCATATAAAGCTGCTTGGTTAGGTAGTGACATCTGAATAAGCAATTCTTCACTATGGACAATGGAACTATTTTGCCTGCAAAATTTTGAAGTTTGACTAATGTGACTGTGCACTTACACCTGAAAAATTGAGAATGTATCTAAAGAAAAACTTCTTGTCATTCAAACCCCAGCATCTGCAAACTGGCCTTCGCCAGGGTCTCCAGACAGCAACATAGTGTTGGCCCTGATCCGGTCCACATCTGGAACGGGTGGAATCCACATGTACCAGATGTGGCCCGGATCTGGGCCAACACTATGTTGCTGTCTGGGGGTCATGTTCCATATTTGGGTTTACATACAGTACAGGTCAAAAGTTTGGAAACATTACTATTTTTAATGTTTTTGAAAGAAGTTTCTTCTGCTCATCAAGCCTGCATTTATTTGATTAAAAATACAGAAAAAAATTTAATATTGTGATATATTATTACAATTTAAAATAATTGGTTTTCAATTTATTATACTTTAAATTATCATTTATTTCTGTGATGCAAAGCTGAATTTTCAGCATCATTACTCCAGTCTATCACATGATCCTTTAGAAATCATTCTAATATTCTGATTTATTATGAGTGTTGGAAACAGTTCTGCTGCTTAATATATTTGATGAATAAAAGGTTAAAAAGAACTGCATTTATTCAAAATAAAAAAAATATTTTCTAATAATATAAATCTTCTTTACTATCACTTTTTATCAATTTAACACATCCTTGCTGAAAGTATTGATTTATTTAAAAAAAAGAAAGAAATAAAAATGACTGACCCCAAATTACTGACGAGTAGTGTATATTGTTGTTACAAAAGATTTCTATTTTTAAAAAATTTGCTTCTTTTTTTTTTTGTACTTTTTATTCATCAAAGTATCCTAAAAAAGTATCACAGGTTATGAAAAAAGATGCTGAAAATTCAGCTTTGCATCACAGAAATAAATGATAATTTAAAGTATAATAAATTGAAAACCAATTATTTTAAATTGTAATAATATATCACAATATTACATTTTTTTTTCTGTATTTTTGATAAAATAAATGCAGGCTTGATGAGCAGAAGAAACTTCTTTCAAAAACATTAAAAATAGTAATGTTTCCAAACTTTTGGCCTGTACTGTATGGCGAGAGGATTACAGATGCTGGGGTTTTGAGGTCATGCCGGTGGTGAAGGTCTATGCCTGAAGCAATAAGTTAACTCTCAGTGAACAGGCATTGGATCAGGCGTCTCATGCACATATGACTGCTGCAACCACTCAACTGGAAATAAACTAACATTCATTTAACATAACATTTTTCATCTGTCTAGCAGAATCACAGTTTAGACAGAAAGACGTGTGAGCCATAGCAGTTTTACCGTCATCTCACCACCAGAGGTCGTCTGTATATTGAGTGTTTGAAACCTTGCATCTCACAAGGGTTTCCCATTCATTAATCAGACTCTATATACAGTAGGTCAAGATGGAGTGAGATAACCCCTTCATTCATTTCCTCTGAATAGCAAAATTGTTTGAGATTTAGTAACACGTCGTAACACAACTCTTTCAATAAGATAAAATGACATTTTATTATGTTGAATATCAAAGGTTTTTGTGTCTGTTTGATAATGAGGGATAATATTGTTTTTATTTTGAAGGGAAAAGATGAAAGCAAAGCTTGGGGTAAGATGCCCAAAAATAGCACTCACTGTTATTAGTGTTTTTAGTTTTTTATTAATGGGGTTGTTATTCAATTCCATTGAATTTACTTTAGTTAGATGTACATTCAAGACGTTCATTAAAACCTATAAGCTAATTGAGTGTTATAATTTAAAGTCAATTCACTGTGTTTCTATTATGACTTAAATAAATGCAATTAAATATTTATTTACTCATAAACCTTTATTTATGTCATTGAATAAATGTACCTTTCAGATGAATCTCTTTTACTGTGGGATTGTGCCTCGTCTGCCATCAGTTATTCACTTATTCGACTTAATTGTCAAAACATAATTTTAAATTAAATAGTTGGTTAAATATTTAATATTAATTTTAAGACCTGCTAAAAACAATTTTTTTTTATGTCCTTAGATATGTAAAACCATAGAATTAAAAAGGGGGGGGGGGTACTTTCTTTTTCACATGACTGTATGACAGTGACACTATTTTCTTTTTAGAGCTGCTTTACAGCAGTTTACATGCAAACTCTGTGTGCATCATTGAATCATTATTTTCTTGTTTAAACAATCTGTATTGTATATAGTGCTATATAAATAAAGGTGACTTGACTCTGCACAATTCCTTTACTGTATTAGAAATGCAAGTTTCTTTCAACCATGATCTTGGACATTAGGCACCATTGTTGAGCATGTTTGGATAGTTAGTCTGGACTGCTGTGTGTTTCATCGCTCGGCCAGTTCTTGGACTGTGTTTGATAAGATGACATGGCTTGGACAGATATGCCAATGATTAGAATTTGTCTGTTCATTTTTCCAAATGCTTGCAAATGGCCAGACTCATAAGCATCAGCCATCTTTCGGTAAAGGGCCTCAAACACGACAAGATTTTCAAGCATCTCTACAAACCTTCATTGCAACGTGAATCAAAACAGTTACAGTGTGGTTCCTGATCATGACACACTCATACACACTCATTTCACACAGGGTAGAAACAAAAACAGTAGATAACAGAAATATAATATTTCGAGTCACCTGAGAAGTTTCTGGTGGCCAGCATAGTAGTGAGAATAGCTCCCTGAAGGCAAAAACACAGGATCTTTTAGCAAACGTTCCTCAGTAACAGTGGTGTTGTGTTATCAGAGTTACAGTATGCAAAATTAAGTAGGAATTTGAACGGAATTGGCTTTTAATTTTTTTTTTGTAAAACTTTCAAACAAGATCACTTACAGTAACATAGTGTCGGCCCAGATCCGGCCCACATCTGGTTATGCGTGGAATCCTCATGTACCAGATGTGACCCGGATCTGGACAGACACTATGTTACTGTACCCCAAGGCAGTTGTCTGGGTCCATTATTATTTAATATTTTTACTAATGATTTACCGTACATTTTACATAAGGCTTAACATTGTCATGTACGCTGACGATTCAACTATATACACATCAGCAAGCACACAAATGGAACTAGAAACTGTTTTAAATATAGAATTACAATATGTAGTAGATTGGATCAAATTAAATAAACTGGCACTAAATACAGTAAAAACTAACTGCATGATTTTAGGTTCAAATTATAACATTAATCAAAATCCTGTAATTAATATTAAAATTAATAACGCAACTATTGAACAGGTGCACGAGACCAAACTGCTGGGTGTAACAGTTGATTCTAGATTATCATGGAAAAAACATATTAATAATATTATTGCAAAAATGGGAAGAGGTATATCTATTATGAGAAGACATGCACAACTTCAAATATTATGAATTATGCAATGAAAGCACTAATATTGACATACCTCGACTATTGCCCAGCAGTTTGGTCAAATGCCACTGGTGAATATATGAATAAATGACAACTTATACAGAATAGAGCTGCTCGTGTAGCACTTAGGTGCAGCTATAGGAGAAATATCATATTAATGCACAAAGATCTTAACTGGTTGTTGGTCGAAGATAGACTGTTGTATTCACTGTTAATTTTCATAAGAAACATTTCCATCTCAAAATTGCCTTCTGTTTTGTTCAAGCATCTTTCTTTCAGTGTAGACAATCATCAGTACAGTACCAGACATGCAACTAAAGGCAACTTCACCTTACCTATAGCAAGAACAAATGCCATAAAAAACACTGTTATGTTCAGAGGTATGAAGGAATGGAACAAACTGCCAAAGCATATCATACTTACTAACAATGTCAATCAATTTAAATTATATGTAAAACAGCATCTATCAAAATAATACATCTGACTGTTTATATTTATTTAAATATGTGTGTACATGCACATGTGTAGGTATATTTATGGGCGTATGTGTATGAATGTGTTTTATATGTGTGTATATTTCATGCCCGTATGAGGGTACATATGTACGTTGATATGTGTATATACATGTGTATATGTGTATATGTGTATTTACCTTTTCCATTTATTTGTTGTATTTTTAATGACTTTTTTCTTTTGTTTATGTACATATTTTTCAGGACCCCAGGAAGAATAGCTGCAGCACGGCTGTAGCTAATGGGGATCCTTTCAATAAAAACTAAAAAACTACTGTCTGGGATTTGTCAAGAGAAACAAGACCAACTTTATTTTTCAGGTCTTTTTTTTTTTTATTAGTTTGACTTCATTTTTATTTGTACTTCGGACTTTAAAATTCTGCATCTTGTATGCAACCTCTGCTAGAAATTGATTTGGAATTCAAAAGGCTTTTTGGAATTCCATTTGGAACTGTTAAGGATTCCGAATTGCCTAGTTTTCACCCAACATGTATTAAAGTGGAATAATGTTTATAGTTGATGGAACAACCCTTCACTCTAAAAAAAAGATGATTCTTTAAAGGTTCTTTACATGTAGTAACAATTCTATTTAGAACCGCATCATCATGAAGAACCCTTTATATGCTGAAATGGTTCTTTGCGTTAGAGTTTAGGGTTCTTTATTCCTTTATTCTTTATTAATATATACAAATAATATTGATAATAGCAGTATTAATAATATGAAGATACTAATGAAACTAAATATTGTTGAAAATGTTATTTATAAGGCCCTATATATAGCACTTTCAAAAGCATGGTTCTTTATGGAACCTTATAAAAAGGATTCTGCCATTGATATAAGTTCAGCAAATTAAAGCCAAAATGCAAGCCAAAGAACCCTAATTTGTTACTGTTTAGAACCAATTTTCTGAAGAGTGTTGTGGGGTTCAAACCTGCAACTTTTTGGGTACCAGCCCAGATCTTTACATCCTTCTTATCAGTCTAAACAGAGTCAATGCGATCTCACAGTACGAGAGCTTCTCGCAGCCTTATGCAAACTTACCTTAAGCTTCCTTCTGGCGTTGAACTTCTTCAAACATTCAACAGTCTCCTGTCTATGCATGCAAGATGCAACAGTGGAGCGATGCTAAAAGCAAAAAGAGGCACGGTAAAACAAGAGGATAGGTAGAGCCGTTTCCTGAACATGTAATCTCAACATAATAAAATACCTTTGAATTAATCATCCAATAAACATTCCCTTCGGACCTTTGTCAATTCATTAATTGCTTTGCTGGCTAAATTAACCTGTATATAAATGGTCAAATGTAATAATACGTGAATGCATTAATGAGGCATTTTTCTCAAGTTGCAATAAAAGATGCATGTTGTACAGTCCTGATGGACAGTCATGAACTCACTGAGATCCACGGGTGCTTGAGCACCTCCGCAGCAGTGATGCGTTTAGCTGGGTTGATGGTCAGCATCTTATTAATAAGATCTTTTGCCTCAGGAGTGACCGTGTCCCACTCAGGTGAAGGAAACTGTGGGTACAACAAGTATGAATCAGACACACATCATTTCTTCTGGCATTATCATCAACACTATATGAAGGACGCTTTCACTGACATCATATGCGCCAGCTTTAATTTGCTGATAGAGTCTATGTTGGTCTTCATCCCAGAAGGGTGGGTATCCAACCAGCAGGATGTAGAGAATCACACCTAAAGATGAAATTAAGATGAATGTTAATAAACTTTAAGCTTTAATCCATGCAATATATATAATCTATGCTATAGAGCAAGGCACTTAATACAAGGTATAATGAGAGACCAAAGAGTGTTGTAACTTTTGTGTCTCAAGTTGCATGTACTGTTTGAGCATTTAACATCTTAAAGTCCCCCTGTGGTGAAAACACAGCTTTAAATGTTGTTAAAACTATGTGGTGTTTTTAATATGCTTTAAGACAAACCATGTGTAAATTCATAAGTCGACACCATTGCTGAGTATTTTCTCCTTAAAACTGCAGTGAACCAAAGACAGTCTCAAAAACACGCTTTGAAATCGCTGGTGTTTCTGACGTCACAAACTACCTTGTAACCAATCAGATCAACGTGTGATCGTCAACCAGTGGATCTCTGAGCTGAGTGAGTGAGTGAGTGGAGGCGGGGCTCATTTGCATATTCATACAATAACGTATAATATTATTATAATTGTGAATGATCCATCCATGCATACACTCTTAAAAATAAAATATATCTAAAAATTGGTTCTAAAAGCATGTTTTCGTAACAATGCTATAGAAGAACCATGTTGGGTTCCCCAAAGAACCATTTAGCGAATAGTTCTTAAAAGAACCTTTTTTTTAAAACAACATTTTAAGAACTTAAATAATTTTTTTCCACTGTAAATAACCTTTTGTGGATTCATGGATTCCTATATTCCAATAAAGAACCTTATTTTTAAGAGTGTATGTTTGATTTAAAAAAATGTTTTTAATCAAAATCTAATAATTGGATCCTTCTATAAAATGGCAGACTTCTCTCTGGTGACGTATGCAAGACTTCCTCAATCATTTAGTGTGCTTAAACCTGCACCTGCAAGCTCACATTCATCTGCCTCCACTTTAGCATCCACATCTCAACATCCAATCAACAACTAATGCATAGAATCAAGTCCCCGCCCTACGTTTCAAAAAGCTGTTACACTCAGATATACGCCAAAATATGGAAGAAAAGATCTGTCGCCACTTCCATTTCATTGCAACTTTAAGAATTCAGAAACTTTTGTTCGTAGTGGCACCGGTGGCCGTTAAGTGAACTGCAGCCAGCAATGTATTGCTCGTGCTCATACACACTCTCCATAGAGACGCGAGCGAACCTTGGTCGAATCAGTGACATAACGTACAGGAGACTGAACATGATCCAAGGCCCCGATAAGTCTGTGAGATTTTCTTTTTTGTTCTTCGCTTTGGGTTAAAAACAAGTTTGAAATCCTTTTGCAGCGATATACTGTTAGTGAACATCTTTAGACACTGTCTACACTGCTGAGATGGACGTGTAGATGAATATGTAAATATGTACTGCAGCCTTTCTACTCAACAAAATAAACACACAACAAAAATGACAACTTTGAGAAAACAGCAGTTCAGAAAGCATCTGATCATAGCAATGTGGATGTGTTTGAACCAACTCTAGGATTGACTGGCATCATGTCGACAGATGAGGTCATTATAATTACACTGTTATGATAGTTTGATTATAGACTATATTTGACTCTCCAGTGCTGGAACAGGGCTAAAACAAAGTGTGGATTATAGGCTTTTATTATAGGCTCTTCGGCATTATCCTGAACATTGTATAAGCACTCGTTTCATGTTTCATTGTAGCTGACCTCGCTAAATCATTATAGATTAACATTATGTTTGCTGTTGTGGTAAAACAGCAATTTTTTTGTGTTGGAGTAAAGAGTCTGTGTTGGAGTCTGAGTTACGCAGGGACCCAGCCGCCTGTTGACGACGTTAATGGGCTCCGTCTCTAAGCTAACGTTAGCTAGTGCTGCACACGGTTGTCGCTGTAGAGAGCGGAAGAGAGAGGCAAAAAGGCAAGGCTCTCGGGAGCGTGCATAAAGAGCACATCCTGGAAAAACATCCCGTGTCCTTCACATAAAAAGGATAGCCATTACTTTTGTGATGTAATTTGGTTTTCCCAGGGCTATCTGTGATCTGTGTGAATAAAAGCACAGAATAAAGGAAAGCTCTGGCGGTATAAAATAACTAAATCATTCAATTTCAGAACAATTATTGGAACAACTTTTCTGTAATATATGTGATTTTTTAGTCTGGCAAAAGACATTCAGCTTTGGTTACAGACGTGCAAGTCAAAATTCCTTTCACATCAAAGCGAATGTAGCATTGCAATGCAACACTCTACAATGGATGCTATGGTACCATACTGCATCATCATGAATGAATGAGGCATTTATATAGCGCTTTCATATGTAGGCCTACTACTGTACACCCAAAGCGCTTTACAATCATATCAGGGAATCTCTCCTCAACCACCACCAGTGTGAGCATCCACTTGGATGATGTGACGGTAGCCGCAGAACAATGGCGCCAGTGCGCTCACCACACACACACCAGCAGCTATAGGTGGAGAGGAGAGAGAGTGATAGAACCAATTCAATGGATGGGATTATTAGGAGGCCGTGATTGGCCAATGGAGGGAATTTGACCGGGGTTACACCCCTACTCTTTACGAGAAGTGTCATGGGATTTTTAATGACCACAGAGACTCAGGACCTCGGTTTAACGTCTCATTCGAAGGATGGATCATGCATCCTTTCAGTGTTTGATGCAAAAATATGAGACACTAACCACATGCCCACAGGTCCACAGCTTTTCCATAGGGGTCCTTCCGTAAGACTTCAGGGGACAGGTAACCAGGAGTGCCAGCAAACCCTAATGTCAGAAAAAAAACATTTATAACCTTTATTTGAGCATATATTTCAGAAATTGAAAATAAGTTACATGAAAAAAGAAAATTTGAAGATAATTACATTTGCGCAATTTAAATTCCCAGACCATTACAATAAAAGTCTCCAGTCAAGCTTAAGGACCCCATACAATGCAAATGGGAGTTTAGTCAGCATCATGCCCTTTCAAACCGGGACCACATGAAGAAATTGTGGAGCGTCAAATTACACAATTCAAAACAGAACAAATTTGGAACAGTACTCTTAGAAACCCACATTATTTACTGTATATTTATACTATATCTTGTAAATACAGTATGTATATTGACAAAGCATGGCTACAATCACATCACAATCAAGTCAATGAATAAGAAAATTAGAATGACAAAATGTCATAACTGGAATCCCTAGAAATCCCCTAGAAAGTAAAATCCAACTATTCCTTTGTGTATTTAGTGACCTCATTTTCTGATGCACTTTGTCGGTTATTGTCTTTGTTTATGTGCTAAGCTGTTTCTGTTGCATTTGTGTTCTCCATCACCGTGTGGAATATTGTGTTTATAAGAATGAAAACGGGTGCAAAGATGTCTTCCCTTGACTCTCCATTCATCATCCCTGCTGGAATGTTACACATATATTACATAAGGGATGTTTTCTCCCCATTATGATTTTGGTTGATTTGCTATGGTTTTGTTCATCTCTCTGATTTTGTAGTTCTATCTGTTCCGGTTTCCTGTGTATTTGTAGTCGTGTTGTAGTTTTTCTACCCGATTGCCCTGTCATTGATTGCAAGTGTGTCTTGTTCCTTTGTTTGGTTCTGCCTTTATATACACCAGTGTTTCCCTTGTTCCTGGTCGGTTGTTCATTGTCCTCCCATGGATGTTGCGCGTGTATGTGTTCAGTTCTGTTTTTTCTCCCATGTTCCTTGGTTTCCTGGTTTGATTTGTTGATCCTGGAACAACATTCTAATCAACCAATCAGATTAGAGAGACACGAATACAGTTTATGTCTAGTTTAAGCTTAGAATCAGGGTTATGTGCTTCTACGTCAGTGTAATTCACCTATCATTTCCCTCTGATTTTAAGAATAACTTATGGGTAGGGTTAGGGGTAGGTTTAGGGGTAGGAATAGGGTTAATACAAAGATTTTCGGACAGGAATGTTGTTCCTAACCCTAACCCTAAGTCAAGTCAAGTCAAAGTTAGCTAACCCTAACATGTCTTACTTGGCTAAATCACGGTGACCCTCTGGCCTCACCGGCTTAACCACGGTCATCGGGTCTGCCCAGCCTCCGATGGTCGATAAACTCAGACTTATAACTATTTGGCTCCACTTCAGTTCAGGGTCCATCACTCCTCCTTGGTCCTTTGTTCCGCCGGCTCCACCGTGGCTCGCCGGTCCCTCGACTCTGCCGTGGTCTGAAATCCCTGCGACTCCATTGGGGTCCCTTGACCACCTTGGTCAGTCATTGCTCTAGTACCGCCACAGATATTCGGGATCCCGGCTACACGTCACCCTCCACCCCTTTGGCTGCACTGGGCTCCTCCTTCTCGCCAACTCTGCCTTTGTCCTCGCTCCCAATGATTTTGCCTTGGTCTTCAGATCCCCTGGGTCTGCCTAGTTTGTCGTCACTTTGGCTCTGCATCCCTTCGTCTTCACCTAGGTTTTTTGTCCTCAGAATGTTTTAATGACCTTTCGGTCCTCTGGCTCCACTTTGATCAGTACCTCGGGGACAAACAAGGAGGATAGTCCTGCTGGCTCCACCGTGGCCTTCAGCTCTGCCTTGGCTCCTTGTTTGTCTGGTTCGGATATGACTCCTGGTCTTTGGCTCTGCCCTGGCTCTTGTATTGGTGCTGGATTCTGGCCCAGAACCACCGTCCCACCCCCTGTACCGCCTCCATTCCACCATCCTCCTGAACTCTAGAGTTATGCTAGAGTTTGTAACCCGCTCATTATATTCATCACATTGTAACGTGCAAGTGTAAGGCATGTTAAAATCCTCATCTTTTTATAAATAAACACCATGTACTATGGTATCGCTATGTTATCACATGGATTGTGTTACTCTGGCATAAATGGTACCCAACAAATTCTATATTCAGGTAAAGTCAGTGCTTGAAGTGGGCACTTCTATATTTTACTCTATAGCGTACCCTCACCTTTTCTTGCGTACCAGCACTTCTCACAAGTTGCTGGTACTTTCAACCGAGGAGGACTCCCTGGAACAAGTGGTGCTCAATGCAGAGCCACGCTCCCCCTGTCTGAATGTCATGGGGGTTTAGCTTAACCTAGTCCAGCTCCACCTCTGTGGATCTAATGGGTGGAGGGATTGAGTTATGGGTGGGGATATGGAGTGGTTGGACCTTCTAGCTCCACTAATTACGCCCAATTTACATCTAGAAAGGGATCTTGCTGGATGTCCAGAGAGGGGGAGCTGGACTTCACAGTCCATCCATGGCTCTGCAAGTGAGTAGCCTCTCACCCTGAACGCGATTTCAACCGAGGAAGACCCCCAAACCCCCATCCTCGGGAGTACTGGCACTTATTTCTTTCCCACTTCGAGCACTGGTAACAGTAAAACCTATTTATTGACAAGCCAGCATTAGGCAAGTCCACCAAACCACAACAGGCACTGAAAAAACAGCCATTATCCTAGCTGAAACTGGGTAAACCACTGCCTTATATGTACTGTATTAGGGGTGTACCGGTTCTCGGTAAAAAATCGAACCGTACCGTTCTTCACCCATGGTTCGGGACGCACTCGCAACGCGGTACATCTCAAATCTGATGACGCATCTATTATATGGTTTGTTGAAAAAAACAACGCTTAAAACAGACAGTTCTGCATATGTATGTTTCTGTTGGATGCACATGCTGGCTCCCCAATAATACATTACAACAGCGATGATCAAAAAAATGATCATCATTTACTCTTTGTAAACTTTGTTCAATAGAAGTGCCGTTTGCTTGAACATGACCAGTCATTTACGCCGTCATCACCCAGGTGTTGATCGTGCACGAGCGCAGGTGAGACCTGAACAGCACACATTGCTATCTGTGTTTAAACTAAACTCATTTAAGCTCTGCCAATTTAAACATGCACATCTCAGAAAGTACACAAATATTGAGTTCTCTTTCAAGTCTTGCTTGAACAGACAAATTCACACAAAAATTATGTCAACATGCCCGTCCTGATGAGTATCCTAGCAGACATAGGGCCCTATTTTAACGATCTGAAACGCAAGTGTCAAAGCGCAAAGCGCAAGTAACTTTGTGGGCGGGTCTCGGCGCTGTTGCTATTTTCCCGGCGGGATAAATGACTCTTGCGCCGGGCGCAAATCTAAAAGGGGTTGGTCTGAAGTAGCTTCATTATTCATAGGTGTGGTTTGGGCGTAACGTGAAATAAACCAATCAGAGCATCATCTCACATTCCCTTTAAGAGCAGACGCACTTTTTCCTTGGCGTATTGCTATTATAACGGCGGATTTGCCAGGCGCGCGTCAAGAGGGGTTCACAGCCGAGGAGACCAACGCTCTCGTCACGGCCGTAAAAGAGAGAGAAGTGACATTGGGGATGGGAGAAACACACCCAAATTAGCTTCGGTTAAACAGGCATATAATAATGTGGGTAAATGTGTAAGCTAGATGTATGCTTTTATAATAAATTATTATATTTATAATAAATTGTCTATCTATCTATCTATCTATCTATCTATCTATCTATCTATCTATCTATCTATCTATCTATCTATCTATCTATCGTTTGTAATAATATGATTTGCAAAAATGAAAACTGCTGCTTCTGTGTAGATTAGAGAATCACAGTGTATGAGCGTTGTGCACTCTATACATTATGGTCAAGCATGCGCCCTTAAAATAGCATAATGAACAACGCGCAACGCGCCACTGACTTTAGACAAGGTTTTTTCTGGCCAGTGGCGCAATTGTTTTATGGAACAGTAAAATAGCACCAGGGAACGTTTGCGCCGGAACACGCCTCCTTTTTTGCGCTGAACCGCCCAGGGAGCGCAAGTTCATTCCCTAGTTTAGCGACGTGCTTCTGTGGAGGGAAAAGCGCGCTTTGCGCGGGTGCAAAATAGGAATGAAACATGCGTCGGTGTACAAAGTCAATTGCGCTGGGTGCAAGATAGGGCCCATAGTCTGTTATGCCTTAAGTGAACTTATACGGTCGAGAAAGGAAAGGCATATGTAACAGTGTCAGTCTACTGAATCTGTGCATTATGTCTTAAAGGGACAGCAGCCTAATATTCCTGCTGTCTGTGTTTTTAATGTTAATCAAACAACAAATTACAAGGAAATCACTCACTGCTCTTGATGAAATAGCTTTTGTAACTTGTAATAAGGATTAATCTTTAATTTATGCAGTCTATATGCAATGCTATTTTACATTTGATTACTTTATTTAATTTCTGTACCTGAAAACTAATGAAAAAGTTTGAAAAAACTAATGAAAACCTGAACCTTAGTATCTTTGCTATATTGTATGTTGCTTGTAGTTAGATTTTTTTTTCTTTTTTTTCTTTCTTTTTATTTGACAGTAGTCCTTTTTTCCCTGAACATGGCACATACCGAACTGTACCGACATCGTGAGCCTAAAATCGTGATACAAACTGAACCATGAGCAATTTGAACCGTTACACCCCTACTATGTATACCCTAAAGATGAGCTGTAATAGTGACTGAATCGAGAGAAGTTGACAAGGAAAACAAGTCAGGCTTGCAAAGTAACCAGATGTAATTGAAACCTTGAAGACAGAAATCTGAACGAGATGGTGCTGAGGCCCAATGATTACGTCAAAACGCACACGTTAAAGTTAAAGGCAAGCGTTAAAGTGACTCATATGAAAGAGAACATAAACTCATATTGTTTTTCTTATTCTCCTAAAATTTATACAGTAATTGTATCAAATGCATAAAGATTTAAATCAGCACCAAAACAGGTGCAAATATACAGAAAAGTAACAGAAAAAGGGAATAGAACAGCGTAGCAATTCATATACTCAATATTATTTGTAGTGTTAATCTATGTTTTATTGCAATTCCATATTAATGCTGTTTGGTGGTATAATAAACGGGTCATTACCAAACCAGGCCTGTTGTTCCCCTTCAACCTCAATGGCAAGGCCAAAGTCTGCTAACTTCACAGCTGCGCCTTTCGATTTGGAAGCCAGAAGCAGGTTCTCTGGCTAGAAACATGGAAACAAACGGGACAAAAAAGAAAAATATTAAAGTGCTAATGAAATTTTCGTTGTTTTTTTTTTTTCTTCCAACATATTAGAACATACATATTGGAGTAGAATTTCACTAAAGTTAATTGATAAAAGGCAAAACAATTGTATTCTCTTTGAGCCGATTTTGTAAATTGAGTTGCCTTGATGTTATTAGCTTTTAAAACTACCGATCATGATATCTTAACATCACTTTATGCTTGGCTAGTCATATTCCAAAATATAAGTCATATAAATTCCCAGATCTAAGACTTATTTATTTATTTTTTTAAAGATTTTTTTGCCTTTATTGTGATAGGATAGTATAGAGTGGACAGGAAGCGAGATGGGAGAGAGACGGGGGACGGGATCGGGAAAGGTCCACGAGCCGGGATTCGAACTCGGGTCGCCCGAAGCACAACGGCGCCATATGTCAGCACGCTGCCCATAAGCCTATTGGTGCCGCCAGATCTAAGACTTAAATGTCACTGGGGCTTCTGTACCTGAATACACAGTGCAGTGTAGACAATACCACAACCATTTGGAGACAGAACAATCAAAAGGTTATAAGGTTATAAGGGCAAAGGTATAAGCAATTGTATTATAAGTAGTTTTTTTTTTTTTTTTTACCACTTTTCACAGATTAATGCTTGTGAGACCCCAACTTGCTGAGTCTTGGCTGCTTTAGTCGACTGCATTCAGATTTTAGAATCACATTTGTGTCTTTTTAAGTTTCCTGGTGGTTTTTTTTCTAGATATAGTCAGAGCTTATGAATTTAGCATGAGTCGTACTGAAGAAAAGATAAAAATGAGCCACTTGTGGGATCTCACTGCATGTCTCTCACTCCCAGTGTGAATGTGTTAACCTGTTAGATAAGGCCGCTATAATGAGAACGTTTTGATTATGCAGTATACTGTATGTAAAATAGCCCTCAGTTGTTATGTCTCTAAACAGTAAGATCAGTTGATATATTATTACCTACACACTGATAGAGCATCTGAGAGCATTTAGATTAGAACTGCACGATCAATCGTTAAAAGATAGCGATCTCGATTCAAACACGCACGCGATCTTATTCCTAAATGACAATGATTCGCCTGTGTCTATTAAACCTTTGACAAGTACGATCACAGCGAACATTCAGATCTGCGTTCTGGTCAAGAGAGAGCAGTTGTCATGTTTAAGTAAGAAACAGCTTCACAAACACACAGTATCATTATTTCTGTCGTACAATAATTCAAATTATCACAGAAGTACTGGGAATAAAGTTTATAGTTCGGATATAAACACTGATGTCTACGGAAGCCATCAAAATCACCTTTTAAAAGTAACTTGAGACTTTAAATAAAGATTGTACCGATTACATCGTTACACCAGTAGGTGGCGACAAGACTGTTAAAAAAAATGTGTTTGTCATTGAATCATTCACTCAAGAGATTCGTTCAAAAACGCTGATTCATCCAGTGATGAAACAAGTGAAGTATTTAATCATTCATTCAAACCGATTAAATTTTTTTTCAAATTAATGATATATTTTTTGCAGCATATATTTTGTTGTGCTCGGCCTATAATGAGTGCTACTAATAGACATTTATGGTCAATCATAATAAAATACCTTTAAGTCTCTGTGAACGACACCCATCTGATGGCAATGAAGAACAGCCTCCAAAATCTGCTGTATGCAGTGGCTTCAGGCAAAAAAAGAAAAGAAAAAGAGAGAAAACTTTTACTCAAAAACAGGGGAATATATTGGCCACACTGGACTTCGACACGTGACTATGTGATCCATTTTGACCTGTCAAATGGACACATTCCAGTGTCTTTTGCTTTGTTTTACTAAAGTGAATTTTATGCAGTCTGAGGAAAATGCAAAAATGGCAGTTTTATGGATAGTCAAGACAAGGAGACTTAACTTTGGACTATTTAAGTTAGTGTGCATTTATGCATTTGCATATTTGACATTATTTGTGTAATGCTTTTATACATAGAGTGAGTTTGTGTTATGCTGATGATAGCCCACCCACCTGGCATCTGCTTCGCTGTAATATTCCCTGGCAACAATGTCTTCAAACAGCTCACCACCCGTTACTCTGGACCAGACGACAAGAATCAGCACTAGTTGAAGGATTATTTATTATACTTCTATAGGAACGTCTGACCCTGTGAACTTTTCACTTTTCACACTCTCACAAGTTCATTTAATTCGTCTACTAACATGGTGTATACCAGGGTGTTTTTGTGACAGTACAAAAATAAAATAAATCATATTCAGAATTCAGAAATTATGGGGTCAAGCAAAACAGTGGCTAAAAATGTGATTGCATATATTGATTTCAGGTATAAAATGTTTAAAAAAAATTAAAACCGAGCAGAATTGCTAATGTAACGTAAATTGCTTTTACTGTCACTAAAGTCATTAGATTTGTTAAGGCTTTAGACAACAATCAAAAATATTTTTTTTATAAATTGGCATGGTGTCAAAATGACGTGAGCCACATTTTAAAAAGAAGTAAAAAAAAATATATAATGCTTCATTAAAATGTAAAATGGTGGATTTGTAATATGGCAGACCATAGCAGATTTAGTACTCAGCATAATAGGCCAAATTTAACAGAAATGAAAAAAAATTATATAAGCACTTTTAAACATTGTTATATTTTGGCAACTAGGTGGTGCTGGCACTGAACTTATTAAGGGCATGGTGCCAATGAAATACCAAGTTTCCTAACCATGTGGATACAGTACCAATCATTCGACCTGGCACGGCCCACGGACAATAAAGAAACCAGTCTCATGGTTTTAGGTCAAACTTTACTGTTTAAACTTCATATCCATACAATGAAAGTAAACAGAGTTTAGAAACAATGTTGCCTTGACTCCAATAACTTTCAAAATATCTATGCTAGATATGTTTATGCTAGATATATGTATATGCTAGTCTTCTGTGTACATAATAAATACAACATAAGTATGTTGACTTGCAACATAAGGTAAAACTTTTCCAAAGCAGTTGCAAAATGATCTTAATATAACGAGAAAAAAGTTGGGTAACACTTTATTTTAATGTCGTCTCATTACACGTTACATGTATTTATTATAGTGTTAACAGTAAATTATGTGTAACTACAAGTAACTAACACTAAAACAAACCCTAACCCTACAGTAAGTAGGCTACATGTTGTTAATTAATATTACTCTGTACCAATGTGTAATTAAACTGTAAAAAGGGCATGTTAAAATAAAGTGTCACCAAAAGCTGAACTTTGTCAGTTCTAATAATCACTGTTAGATTAAAATGCCTGAAGTCTAAGAAACACCCTTATGCTTTTCAACATCTGGCAATTTTAAGACAATAGTTTTATGAAGGTGTCATACAGTAAGTGCTGTAATTATTTCAATATGAAGAAAGATATCTATTGTGCCCACCCAAAGTCATTAGCTATTCCCACATAAACCCTGACATTAGCACAGGCAAGTAAATGTATTTAGCAATTTCTGAAAACAAATCATGCATTTACTCACATGGGCCTTTTTTAGGCCAATTTATAGTTTATATAAAATGCTAAGATGCTTTTTATCTGGTATGGTTGGTCAGAGAAACTTACAAGTCGAAGATGAGGTAATGGTGGCCTTCCTCTGAGATGCTGTCATGCAGTCGCACTGGTGAAGAATCGACGGTCGTGGTTTGCATGGAAAAGAGAAAAAGAGAAAACATGATCTAAAGTCTTTTTTTTTTACAGATATAGTTTTTAGGATTGTTCTTCTTGTTCTTCACTCACTGAACATTTCACTTTAAAACTGTAGCGAAACGTGTACGACACAGCGTATTTAGCAAAAATGTTGCCACAGGTACGTTTTTCTTGGACTACTCCTTTTGTTTTGTTGTTTATTTTATTATTAAAGTGACATTTAACATTTGCCGTTCTTGCCTCCTACTTCCCTGAACCTGTTACAGTTACGTTTGATCACTTAAATTCACATTATTTAATTTTTATTACATTCTATTGAAACAGCCGCGGGTGCTGAATTACTACTCATGCAGGCCACTTTATTTGATGAATTAAAGTTATGGGGTCAAAGTTTTAGTTGGTCAAAACAATCATACTATTAAAAAATACATTTAAGTGTGTCGAAAGTTATGTTATAATGCTACACTGTGCGTTCACTCAGTGGCTGTGATACTTGTTGCACACTGCAGTAGGCTAAGCTAGATCGATATTAGCATATCATATTAATAAAAGTTGGATGACTTGTGTTGCTAAGTGGCATGCAATTACATTTACAATATTGTCACAGTAATGGTCAGTTTGTTTTAGCTTTCATGGACATTCATGATTTCATTAGTCACATGTCTTCCTTTTTTCTCTTCATGAGTTTGTTTGTTTCAGCTGTGTATTGTTAATAACCTTTAATTGTGTCAGTGCTTAAGTTCATCCTTTTCCTCTGTTTGTAGTCTGGTCACATTTGTGTTAAGGTGTTTCTCTTCTGCCCTGTGTGTTATTGTTGTGCGGATTATTAAAAACTACATTTGAACTTCATCATCTGTTCCTGCACACCCTGCTGACAAATATATTGTCTGGTGGAGAAAAGGCAAAACAAGAAACAATAAGACTAACCGTGTTGATTTATATAACAATGATTCGTTTTCTGTCGATAAATGTATCTAAACTGTTGCTCACCTGTCTAATAAAACACATTATATATAAAAGCGTCTTTGGTGTTTGGAAGTAAAACCGGAAATCGAGGGTAGATATGACATCGCAGATATGACATCATTGACAGGCGACGCAATGACATGGTTACACTGGTTAAAATAGTGGATTTCTCTTGATTTAAACATTGTTGGAAACATTTGGGATAATATAAATACACAGGTCAGCAAAATATATAACATTGTTCAAGTGGTTTTTGGATATTTTAATCGCTTACAGATTGTGCCTTTGCTTGGAGTCTTTTTATTAGGGGTTCAAGCAAAAGGTAATTTGCATTTGCATTTACAAAGCCATTTATGCTTTCTCAAACTGTTTGATCAAGGAAAATATCATTTGATGTGTATCTTTTTTGGGGTAAGTCCTATAAAAGCTTTAAAAACCTTAATCGCACAAAGCACCAAAAATGGCCGCCAGTAGCCAATCAAATTCCTGCATCTTCAGTTTGTGAATGATTGATGATTATGAAATTTGGCAGATCCATAGAGACCGTATATATTAGACTGTGTACCAAATCTGGTGAGAATCAGCGATTAGATTGCGCTGTAAAACTAATTAAAGTAATCTCTGCAGCCATAGAGCTAGACAGAGGTCTTCAATCCTGCTCCTGGAGGGCCACTGTCCTGCAGAGTTTAGTTCCAACCTGCCTTTGAATATTCAAGCGATTCTGAAGAGCTTGATGAGCTGATTCAGGTGTGTTTGATTAGGGTTGGAACTAAACTTTGCAGGACAGTGGCCCTCCAGGAGCAGGATTGAAGACCTCTGAGCTAGAATTAAAAAAAAAGATCTAGCTTCTCAACCCTTCCATGCCCATGCGCACATTAAAATCTCTCTGCCTCTTTTACTTACTCTAACTTGTCATAAGCCATTTGCATATAATATTTTAGTAGGCTATGCACCTCAAAAGGCTACTGACAAAAAACTAGCAAGAACAAACAAACAAAAATAATTCATTTAATTGATTAGCAGACATGGGCCAAAAAGAAAAAGTGTGAGGGACAGCATTTTTTAAGAGTCGTACATACTGTACATCCGAAGATATCCCTCTAAACCATTCTCAGTGTCATGCAGACTAGAGTTCACTCTATTCGCTCAGTTCAGCAAGTAGTCAGTATTACCATAGCAACTGCCTTGCCATGCCTTAGCAACCATTCAGAGCACCCTAGCAACCGCATTATAACATGACCTAGCCATATTTCGGCAACAGAACGAGACATGGGGTGGTCTTTTTACTAAGACTCATACACAATTGTTACATACACATGAAAAGGGAACGATATGAGGTAACATTTTGGCAGTGAGTTTTGAAGCAATACTCACATATTCTTTAGGAAATGTACAAAGCGCACACAACACAGGAGTATTTCACACAAACATTCTTTAATCCTTCAGATCACAGATCATAGAAACTCAGGAGACAAGAAAACAACCACTTTACATCAACGAGACCGGACAAAGAACTGAACACATCAGGGAGTATAGGTGTGTCCACGCCATGTTGTAATTACCACAATTACATGATTTCAGCTTGTAAAAAGCAATCACGTCCTCGTAGAGCTCATAATTACAACTTGTAAGATGGGAATGGTTTGAGAGCTCCTACTTGTACGATGTGTCATTTAGGCATTGATTGGGGATGCCATAGAAACGCTTAATTCCCAGTTCGAGGACGTGACCAGCTCCAAATATAACGTCACGTGTTGTCATCTTGAAACCACTATAATTACGACATGGCATGAATGCAGCATTATTATACACACAACCAACTGAGGGAACTAATTAATTAATTAATCAACAACAGGTGAACTGAATCAAACCGACACATAGGCCTACTAAGGGGACTAGGTCAATTGGCAAGACACAAACACAAACATCAAAACATAACATCCTGACAATAACATGTTTGGTATGAGCTTCAATATTAATTTCCTGTATGTTAATTGACATTATATTTTGCTAACTCGGTTACTATTATAAGAAGTTTTTCTGTTAACACCCAATCCAATTTCATTTGCAAAGCACCCCGATAAAAGACAAAGGATAGTAAACTTTCGATCTGAAAGTACAGCTCCTTACGGGCTCCTGAGGGTGTGACATACACACGCTTTAAACGATCCCTGGCTATGAATACAGTGGGAAAAGGAAGAATCTGAAATTCTGACATGAATGCTGAGCTAGAAGTCTTCGAAGGACCCCTTATGTTTGTTTGTTTGTGCCAGGCTGCGGCTTTGCCTTTCCATTCACCAAAGACCTTTTTCATCTGATTCTCTCTCATCAACACAGGGAGAACTGGAGCCTCAAAGAATTGCACTCTTTCAAATAGGCAATACGTCTTAATTATTAATTGATACATTAAGTATCACCGTTTCACAAAGGTGAAAAGCTTCATGCTTTTGATTTTCCACTCTGCTTCAGCTTGAACCCTCTAACAAATTGTGTTTGCGTGTGTGATTTAGAATAGTTTAAGAGTTTAGAGTCCCTAATCATGCCGATCACAGATAAAGTATGTGAAAGCTGAAAGTGTTAGAGCATGTAACTGTCTATGGCCAAGAGATTTATATCCTATTATAGTCTATAGACATTCTCACTCTGTTAGTCAGATGTCTGAGGCTGATTCTGTCAGTAATCCCCCAAATCAGTTACTCGATCCAAATGCTTTTATTGATCATAATTAATTATACATATTTCCCTATTGGGCTAATGTCCTATGAAATGTAGCTAGTTATTATTACTCTCCCCCTACTTCTGCATTACAAATGATAATAGAAAACGGTCTCAGATCCTCAAACCCATCATGCCTTCAATTGGCTTCATATAAAAACAAGTTTATGTTACGATCTCATTTAGATGGCTTGATAACTTACCAATATTGGAGTGCTTCAGCAGTCTGCAGATCCTAGCCTCCCTGTCCAGCTTCTGGTGATCTACAATATATATATATAAAGAGATTTTTCACAAATATTAAAATAAAAGCATGAGTACTTCTAGTTTTCAACATTCAAAATGGAAAATATAAAAGAGTACATAGCTTTTTTTTTTACTGTGCTGTGCTGTGAAAAAAATGGTACACCCCATAAAAATAAAGTTTCTTCATTTTTGTGAAAGTTATCATTTATATTAAAGAACATTATTAAAGAAGCAAGTCACGCCTCTTATAAACCTCATTAAAGTGGACTGTTTTGGTCATAAGCATTGAAGTATATGGTACAGTCTGTAAGGTTGGGGTGAACTCAAGGTAGAGCAGGACCCAAATGCAGTATTAATTTTTCATAATAACAAAAAATGAAAAAATAAATAAAAAAGAACCGGAACTGAGCACACCACCAACGCATCCATGGACAAGACTTGACCCTGAACAGAGGAAACACAAGGGCTTACATTACCCTCCAGACAACTTGGAATTCAGATTTTTTCCACCTCCTACTTGAAAATAACATGTGGGACGCCGTTTGACCTGTGAACTCAGGGCAGATCAATCAATCCCTTCCTCAGCGAGTCCTGCCATTTCATGCCACTTCCAAGATGACGGCATCTTTAACAAACTAAGACTTTAAGTTTATATAGTGATACCTTAATTTTTGCTTTTCATCAGCTTTGCTATAATTTTATACCCAAAGTGTTCTTATTGTGTTATGGCAAAATCATTTGCCATATTTAGGAAGTATTTAGGAAATTCCCATTTCGACCTTGCCTCAAACGCAAGGATAACAAGACACAGGTGCGAACAATCAAGGAATCACAAAGGGTAACAAAACAGGAACAGAACAACATTACGAACTAAAAGCCCATATACAAAGCCAGCAGGGAACAACGTCAAAAGAACTTCGACATAAAAGTCCAAACACAAAACAAGGAACATGTTCATGCTTCATCACTATCACGCCAAGATGAAAAAATCTATCTTATCCCCCTCAGAAGGAAGTGGATTTAAAGCCACTTCCAAGCTTTAAAACCCATCATTCCACAGTATGTGAAAATGTTTGCTATGCAACACTTACATAAAAAGATCTTAAGGTATCACAGGTTTCTACAATAGCAGCAACTTTGAGCACTCTCTGACTTTTAAATCACAATAATGACATATGTTATAGTGTCGGCCCTGATCCGGACCACATCTGGTACGCATTGAATCCACATGTACCAGATGTGGCCCGGATCTGAGCCGACACTATGTTGCTGTCTGGGGAGGATGTGACAGACTTCAAACAACACATAAGACGCAGAGCTGTTTCGAGGTCAAGACTAACAAAGGTGGTCAATGAGACCCCCCACAAAATATTTGCATAGTTCAGGGGTGTCCAAAATCGGTCCTAGAGGGCCACTGTCCAGAAGAGTTAAGCTCTAACTTGTCTCAACACACCTGCCTTTCTAGTAATCCTAGTAAGACCTTGATTATCTGGTTCAGGTGTGTTTAATTGGGGTTGGAGCTGAACTCTTCTGGACAGTGGCCCTCCAGGATAAGGAATGGACACTCCTGGACTATACAAATATTTTAAATATGGGTGAGTGGGGGTGAATTCTCATTGACCTTTGTTTGCCAAAAGTGGCATCTCAGCATATACAGTGCCTAATGTTAGGAAAACAACTCAAAAGATAGCAGTGGATCCTCATGAAATTACCTGTACCTTTCAAAAATACTACTCAGATTTATACACAGTAGAATTCCCTTAAGATGAGTATTCTATTTTGGAAGTTTTGCTGAATATCCCCAGCATTAAGCAAGACAAAAGAAGGAACCTAGAAAAATCTCTACAATCCCAGAAAATAGAGGAATCAATTAAACTATATGCAGAATGATAAGACCCCAGGGCCATACGGTTTCTGTGTCGAGTTCTACAAAACTTTTTCTTGACGACTGCCCTCACTGCTGCTCTAGCATGTTTAATTATTCTTTTGAACATCCATCAAACCTCACAGTATCACAGTCATGTTCTGTTTAGTTTTATTCACGCTGAGAGGTCACGTGTAACATAGTCAAACCGACCTAGTGTTGGTTGAACCGGAACACGCGTGACCTTTCAACGTGATCACGTAATGTGTGTCGCATCACAGCTAGTGCAACACGAGCATTTGTGGTTAAAAAGTATATAAATATATATATATTAGGGCTGTCAAAGTTAGCGGGTTAATAACGCGTTAACGCAAAATCATATTAACGGCACTATTTTTTTTAACGCTCGATTAACGCAGCGCGTATTTTCTGTTTGACCCGTGGCCCAAAACCTAGTTGGAGAAATGGAGATACACAGTGTTGCCAACTTAGCGACATTGCAGACCCAATTAGCGATTTTTTCCCTTCAACAAAGCGCCCAAACCTTATTTAGTTTCTGAGAATCTACCGGTACCGCCGGTACTGCTCTCCCAGCACGCGCGCGCGCCTCTCTCTCTCTCGCGCATTAGAGCACCGCTTTAATTCAGTTAAACACAGATATGATGTTGCTTCTCTAATTTTACATGCAAGTATAGCCGAAATCGCAAAACAGATATTGTGTTTATCTTATGTGTATTTGATTTCATCAGACGACGGCTCGATTATCAGGATTATTGTGCAGATTAACATCTTGGAAGGGAGAGCTGGTTATGTCTTAATGGGTCGCGTTTCAGTCACCATTTCATATTCATTCCGTTGTTTGACAACAGAAGCAGTAAAATATACCAATGAAAACCGTTTTATTGAGAATTTAGCTTCATCAAAATGGGCACAGAGAGAGACAAACTATAATGTAGCCTAATAATAAATGTACATTTAGCATTTTCAGAAGAGCTGCCCTGTCATGCAAAAATCTAAACATGTTTGTGTTAATTGCTCAGTGCAAAGAAAGAGAAGTAATGGGAACCTGGTATTTATTTGTTCTTTCTACATGTGTCTAATAGACATGAACAAGTTCTTTGAAAAACATCTATGACCTTTGAAACATGTCTCATCTTCATGCTCTATGTTGACCATGGTTTCAATAATAAACATACATTTGCATAAAGCATCCATATTTATCCATGCCCACGTTGATTAGAGTATTACTAACTTGAAAAGTATTAATTTAAGGTACATTTAGAACAAATAAAAAAATGTGCGATTAATCACGAGTTAACTCATGACAATCATGTGATTAATCGATTACAATTTTTAATCGATTGACAGCCCTAATATATATATATATATATATTTTTTTTTAAATGTCCGCTGGTTTGTCTAGATAAGACTCTTATTCCTCGGCTGGGATCGTGTCGAGACTTTGAAGCTGCACTGAAACTCTCATTTGGACCTTCAACCCGTTGGACCTCATTGAAGTCACTATATGGAGAACAATCCTGGAATGTTTTCCTCAAAAACCTTCATTTCTTTTCGACTAAAGAAAGAAAGACATGAACATCTTGGATGACGTGGGGGAGAGTAAATTATCAGGACATTTTTATTCTGAAGTGAACTAATCCTTTAAAGTCAGTCAGATTTTATATTTCTTTCTCGTAGATTGCAAGGACTTATCTCTGTTTAGTATTTTTGTTTAGTTTTGGCCCTGGGGATGATAAGTGCAATGTGCATTTACCTTTAACTGGAATTTAGCTGGAAATTAAGCACTACCTTCTCCCATTTTCAAACACTTTGAATAGTTTGGGCCAACATAAGATCAGCTATTAACCCTGACCCAGGGTGACCTCTCAATCATCACATCACCCTTTAAGCCTGAACACGACATAAGCCCACTTGTTCTTTTAATTTGAAATACAACAAGACCGAAATCATAAGAAAAATTATGTTTCAAAGAAAATGCATGCTTTACTTTTTATCTGGAGCTGTGTGGAAAATGCGGAATCTTCAGTTACTTTTCACATTTGTCAAACATTATATCAGTGCTTAGATCAGAGAGTCATTTTTTATTTAATAATACTAAGTTTTTGGAAGAATATTCAGATATCTCTACTTTGAAAAGAAACTTTGATTTGGGTGGGCACAATAAGGTTATTTCCTCTGAGAAGTGCTGAAATCACTGCAGTGTCATCCTACTCATTTGGATGATGCACAAATGCAGAACTCTCCGGTGGATTACATTTAGCCGTCCTTTTGAGGCTGTGTGTTCGTCAAGCGCTTCCGACACATGTGATGGTTTTCGATTAATACCAATTTTCTTAAGAGAGCAGCAAAATACAGATAGGCTTGTCCAATGGAAGTTTTTCCTCCGAAACCTTAGGGAATTTTACTTAAAGAAGGAGATCAACAATACTCAGTTATTAAGACATTCAGTAGTTAACTTTCTGAAGTCATGGTGCAGGTTAATAAAGGTTTCTTACTATCAAGTTATTGATAATAATAATAAACTTTTATTATTTAGCACTTGTCATACTGTACATAAAAGGCAGCTCAAAGTGCTTCACAAGGTAAAAATTAATTTTGGCAATACAATTACACACAATATCAATATAAAAATACTCCAAAGCAAACATAAAAGGTTCACAAGGTAAAATAAACACCCGTTCACACAATTTTACACAATATCAATACACCCATAAGCAACTTTAAAAAGATTGGTCTTAACCTGCCTTTTAAAATATGAATGCTAGTTGCCTCTCTCGCTTCATTTGGTAGACAATAGTGGGTGAAAGAAACACCACCAGGCTGTTTAAGATTTACTGTATATGTGCCAAAGAACTAGAGGATCTTAGAATTTGGAATCTTGACAGACAGTCTGTAACATATAAAGGTGCCAGATTATGCAGTGTTTTATAAATGAATCAAATAATCTATAGTGAACTGGAACCAATGCAACTTCTTTAAAACCGGTGTAATATCAGTTTATGTATATCACTGTAATATCACTTTAATATCGGTGTAATGTCCTTTTCAGTTTCATTGGTACTCTGGCTGCTACATTTTGTATCAATTATAGGTTAGCTATACTCTAGTATATTACAATAAGATAGGACAAAATAAATGCATGAATTAGTGTCTTAGCATCATCCAAAGATTAAAAAAAATACACAACATGATTTTGTCAGTTGATTAATATGATAACATTTGTATGCGTGCACTCCTGGATAATAGCAGGGTTCTGGAAAACGTTTGCTAACTTAAGGTCTGTTATGGACAACCAAGTAAACATGTTACTGAGGTAAACTCTTATTAATATAGCTAACCAAGTTGGGTTTACATGCCAATGAGCCAATCAGCTTAAAGTCCCCCTGTAGTAAATCATTTTAACCCTTAAAACTCATCTTTGATCACCAAAATGACATAATTAAAAAAATGTTCCGTAAAAAAAAAAAAAATCGTCATACATAGCTTGAATGTAACTTGACACCCTTGCCTATTTTAGTATGCGCGGTTCTATGAATATGCAAATTAGCCCCGCCTCCACTCACTCACTCAGCTCAGAGATCCACTGGTTGACGATCACACGTTGATCTGATTGGTTACAAGGTAGTTTGTGACGTCAGAAACACCAGCGATTTCAAAGCGTGTTTCTGAGACTGTCTTTGGTTCACTGCAGTTTTAAGGAGGAAATACTCAGCAATGGTGTCGACTTATGAATTTACACATGGTTTGTCTTAAAGCATATTAAAAACACCACATAGACATATAAACAACATTAAAAGCAGGATTTTCACCACTGTATTGTAATGGTCTGATAAGACTACACGATATGTGTCAATCAAGCTTTAAAGATTTTTGTAGCTGTAGGTGATTCTGTAATTTACATGCATATGTTTATAACTTTCTGTCTTACACATGGTTAGTCTTAAAGCACATTAAAAACACCACATAGACATATAAACAACATTAAAAACTGATTTCGCCACAGGGGGACTTTAACTAATGCAGTCATCCGAGATTGGATTTGTTAGAAAAGTACATCTGTGTTGAAAACAATTGGCTTGAAGTGTATTTCTTCACATATTAACATCATATAGGCAGATGTTTAATGAAATACGAACACCAGCACTGTGTGAGCATTGGTTGGGTCTGTGTGCTTTTTGGAGCTGGACTGAAGTTTATATCTCCATAAAGAGAGTTTATAATCACTACATAACCTATTTCAACGTATCTAACTCCTTATCTATCCATCTTATCTAACTTCTTTTGCTTTTAAAGGCTAAGAAAGAATTGTGGACAGAAGATTGATCTTATGTTTAATTCTCACCTTTTTTGTTTTATCTATTCATGGATTTATAATATATTTACAATTGAGACAAATAAAAAAATTAAGGGTTTAGGGTCTAATTCTCACTATAAACTAGTTGCTTAGCATGCAAATGACTAGGATATTGGCTGTTTATTAGTGCTTATAAAACACATATTAATGCCTTATTCTGTCACAGTTAATAGTTAGTTAATAGTGAGAATTTATCAGTATTAATATTTGTTATAATACAAAACTTGGTAACACTTTACAAAGACGTAAATGTTTGTTAAAGCATTAACTAATATTAACTAACAATGAGCAATATTTTTTTTTACAGTATTTATTAAATCTTTGTTAATGTAGTATCAATAAAACTGTTAGCTCAGGTCCATTAAATAATATTAACAGATACAACTTTTGATTTGTATAATGATGTGTAATAACTAAGATTAATAAATGATCTATAAAGGTTTTGTTCACAAATTGAACCTTTTTGTAAAGTGTTACCAAATACTTATAGTAAACATTACTAAATAAATATAATATAATAAAGTATTAGTTTTAAAATAAGCATTTTATAAGCATTACTTTACACACAACATTTTTTAGCAAAATGTGCTTGAAACAAAGTAATCTGGACTTGAGAATACATTAATGCCACCAAGACTTGTGTTTAGACTTTTCTTGAAAACATGCTCTGGAAAAAGCAAACTGGTAAAACTCTTCTTGAATAAGGAATAAATCATGGTGGCTCTGTGGATAGCAATGTTTCCTCACAGCAGGAAACCCAAGTCCCGACTGAGCCAGGAGTTTCCTCAAAGACATGCAGCATTGGTGAAGGGGAGAAACTAAATTGTGCTAATGTGTGTGTGTGTGTGTGTGTGTGTGTGTGTGTGTGTGAGAGAGAGAGAGAGCTGTGACGGACTAGCCATCTGTCTGGGGTATTCCCTGCCTGTGGCCTGAGATGCATTCCCATGAACCTTCTGATGATAAGATCATGCAAGCAAGTAAAAAGTGACTGGGGCAAGGAAAATGTTGGATGTGTCGAAGTGAATGTTCATTCCAATAAGGTCATTTTATGATAAGTCTTTCCTCATCCATTTGTCATGTTGTTGAAAGTAGAGCAAGCGTTTAGTATGTCACAAATAGAATTGGGTATCATTTACTGTCAACGACTCGGCACAACGTAATCAGTGTCGGGGTTTTCTGGCTGGGAAGCTCATTTTTCCCTCTTGGTTTCCCCAGGTCTCAGTTACACTACTAATAGTGTGGAATGTGGACAGCTGGTTACTTTGACTATACAGAGAAGGGGAAGTATTCAGTGCAGACTAAGGGCACGTTTACACGACAACGATATGCTTAAAATGGAGAAGTTTTCCGCGTACAGACTCCCGGAAAAGTGTCCCATTTGTCCCATTGTCAAAACGATCCCCATTCACACGGATCCGCAAAAAACGCTGTATTCTGCTGCCAGGCCAGTAGATGGCGATGAAACACTATAGACTGAACACGTAATACGCATGAGCATGACGTCATCGTCTTCAGAGATTCCTGTTTTTGTTGTTTACACGGAGACCGTTTTCAGAAACGTACACTTTGAAACCCGTTTTCTAAAGTTTGCGTTTTCAGGCGCCCAAAACACTATTGTCGTGTAAACGAACGGCCAAAATGCATAAAACGGTTTTAGTTTTTAGTGCATGAAAGCGCTATAATCTTGTGGAAAAAATGGAAAGTTCTGCGTGTGATCTACTGAAGACGAGCCAACTCAAGAACACAAATGCAGCTGGATCATTTCCATAATGACCAACACAATCTACCAAGAGCAATGCAAATTAGCGTCTGGTTTAAGACATGCTTTTTTGGCCGTTAAATAATGGTGCAAATACCAGCAAATTGACAAGCGTAAACCTTAGTAAATCACCTTGTGTGTTTCATTTAAATACTCTCCTCACATACATTTTGTGTCTGAAAGGGAAACTTCAACAGATGCATATGCAATAATTAGCCGCACTAATTTTTTACTGTGTGTCTTTAGTAAATCCTGATAATAATTTTTTAACAGCGCCAAAAAGTCTGTCCCTAAGTCTTTCTCTGGTTTAGGTCACTGGGATTCTACTACAGATCTCGTGTTTGTTATATTCATGATGATGGAATGGAAATGTTTTTTAAAATTGTTTTTTTCTAAAAGATTTGTGAAACTGTTGCTTTTTACACCCCCCACATTTGTCTTCTTATATTTTTACTGTATGTCAATAACAATGATGTGGGATATTTTCTATATATTGACCTAGCTAAGTAGATCTGAATATAAAGCAGCAATCTATCTCGACACCGAATCTAAGTCGACACCATTGCTGAGTATTTTCTCCTTAAAACTGCAGTGAACCAAAGACAGTCTCAAAAACACGCTTTGAAATCGCTGGTGTTTCTGACGTCACAAACTACCTTGTAACCAATCAGATCAACGTGTGATCGTCAACCAGTGGATCTCTGAGCTGAGTGAGTGAGTGGAGGCGGGGCTCATTTGCATATTCATAGAACCGCGGATACTAAATGAGGCAAGGGTGTCGAGTTACATTCAAGCTATTTTAAGGCATGAAGATTTTTTGATGAGTTTAAGATGAGTTTTAAGGGATAAAATTATTGACTACAGGGGGACTTTAAGTCCATCCATCCATTCATTCTCCAAACTGCTTTTCCTATGTAGGGTTGTGAGGATGCTGGAGCCTATATCCCAGTATTTCAGGCCGTATAGGCAGGGAAACATCCTGGACGGATGGCCAGTCCATCACACACACACACACACACACCTGGCTCACCTGAGATTCAAACTGCAGACCTTCTCACTGTAAAGCGACCCAATGAGTCAGCAATTTGACGATATATACTCTGAACATTTATGCATGAATCATTGGCCAAATTAGAGCAAGGAGTTGTAAAACATCATCCACAAAGAAGGGGTGAGCAATGGAAATAGGAAGTGGCTCATCTCAGGAAAACCAGCACCCCAGTGATCCATTTTCCATTTGTAGCAACCTCTTCAGAGAATGACACCTTCAAATATGCCAGTCGCTTCCAATATTAGACCCCCATTAACCTAGAATTTCCTAGTTTTGTCTCTGCTAGGGAGACAGAGGAATTAATTGAGAAATGTGAACATTTCAGTGATTTCTGCCCGAAGTTGGTAAATGGCTAAGACGAACGAGTATCTCAACAAGTTTGTCAAGCCCTGTTCGTAACAATGTTTGGAAACGTGCTCTAAATGGAAGTAGTATAAACCCCCAAATATAAAACCCCAAGGATTTCTTCGACAGAAGTGAAAGAACCAGGATATATGCTTGGGGTCGACCTGATGGGCCACTTTTCGAAAAGCAACAATGGTAGTACTTTCATTAGTTATGGCCGATTGTTTCACAAAGTGGATCGTGCATTTCCCATTGCGAAACAGAAACACTGTGAATTTGTCTCAACTTTAAGGATGAATCTTCAGCAGGTGGGGGGGGTTCTTTCAGACTGCAATTCCTTGGTCTGCGATTGGTCAACCTATGCAAGAACTGGGGGCAACTCAAAAACGAACTGTAAATATGTATAAATGCAGTACAGTTTTTCCCCAATTAGGGATAGCAATGCATTTTTTATAGTTGAGCTTGAACAGTATCACAGCATCATACAAGTAGGCACTGCACATCTGAGGCTGCGGGGGAGTCACTAATATCTTGGCTGCTCTTCCAGATTTAATTGCATACGTACCCTCTGTAGGTTTCTGTTTGAAGATTAAGATCTATATAGATGTTTGAAGATTAGAATATTTATTGGTATTAAAGGTAGGTAGGGGATAACTGCCTGTTTTATTAGTAGCTGATATATCGTTTGTGTGTGTGTGTGTGTGTGTGTGTGTGTGTGTGTGTGTGTGTGTGTGTATATTTCTGCCCTGAGTGACCTTTCCAGTAAGAGTAAGGTTTTCGACAGTCTTTATGCTTCGATTCTTTTCCCGGAACAATCAGGGGAAAGCCTCAGTGCTTCATGAGGCTTAATTAGCCCATCCCTAGTAGAGTGCACGCAAACACTTGTATAATGAATGCAAAAGGCCGTATTTAATAAATCCACAAGCAATAATCCACACAAAGAGAACGGCATACAACACACCTAATATAAACGAGACCCAACAGCAATGAACAGACACAGAGGAACTTAAGTATACATGCAAACGAGGATAATTAATGACACACACCTGAACTGAGTGACGAAATCAAATTAACAACCATGACAACAAACTCAACAGTGGAAAAGTGCAAACAGAAACAAAGTCCAAAATGAGTGAGATTGTGACACTATGGCTCTTGAACATGACATATAGGATATTACAGAATGAGAAACACTGATTTGTTTAACATTAGAAACACATGGGTGATCGTACCTCAGAAGTGCTATTTAAAAAGATATTCAAATGATTGAAATCATGGTTCTTTCTTTGTTTCATGAGGTCAAGATAAAAAAAAAAGGCCCATGATGGCACTGTGGGTATTTTTCCTCCACTTTTACACTGACATTCACTACATCTATCCAACAGGAACTTGGCCAGTTTGGATTTAATTCACGACAGACTTAATATTTATCCGAATCACGTCAAACTTGGTCCGAAAAAATATGAGACACGGCTGATGTTAAACTGCAAAAGGACTTTTGGTGTCTTGAATAAAAAAGATGATTGATTTGCTTTAAATCTAATTCGTCACACACATCACAGAAACAGTTAAGAAATGAGTGTGGCGGGAAGTGGAGGAGTTTGGTTCGGTAGCACCGTCTTGTGACTAAAATGGTATGGCCAGTTTAACTTACAGTCACCAAACTTGGTACATATATTGTTCTCATCCAGCTAGACATCTTTCAGAATGACAGTCATTAGCTCTGCCAAACATGTTAACTATTTTGAATTTGAGAGTTTGTTGAATGTTTTGAGAGGTGTGGTAACCGTAGTACATATAAGCAGAATAAGCAATCCATACCTTTAAATTATTGAAAAAAATGCACACCCGAGGTGGTAGCAGAGTATGAAATATTTTTCAATAATTCAATTGTCTGGAGTCGATTATTCCTTACATAAGATATATTTATATATTTAAATGATAATTGCGACTTTTTTTCTCGCAATTGCGACTTTATATCACGCAATTCTGACTTTATAACACGCAATTGCGAGTTTATATCTCGCAATTCTGACATATTTTCTCAGAATTGTGAGATATAAACTCACAATTGTGAGATATAAAGTCCAATTCTAAGGGGAAAAAAAAGGTATTTTTACCTCAGAATAGTTTATCTCACAATTCTGACTTTATAACACGCAATTGCGACTTTATATCATGCAATTCTGACTTTATATCTCCCAATTGCGTATTATAAAGTCAGAATTGCGTGATATAAAGTCGCAATTGCGAGAAAAAAAGTCTGAATTCTGACTTTATAAGACGCAATTGCGACTTTATTTCACGCAATTCTGACTTTATATCTCAAAATTCTGAGAAATAAAGTCAGAATTGTGAGATGTAAACTCGCAATTGTGAGATAAAAAGTCGCAATTATCTCTTAAAATGTTTTATTCTATGGCGGAAACAAGCTTCCATAGATTACACCTTTCCTCTGACACATGAATACTTCTCGCTACATTTACAGTACATTTATTTACCTTTCTATCGAAAGTTCCTTACAAATGAGGGCAGTGAAGTAATTCATCTTAACAGCAAAGTGATTCGTGTTAAGGAGGCAGTAACATGAGACGGGCTATAATGCAAAGTGCCAAGATTATTCTGAATACAGGCTAGAATAGAGATGAAAGCAAGAGAAATTATGGAATATAAAGATATAAAGCATTTTGTTTAATATTCAGAGTTACCTTATGCACAGAAACCTGCCCTGGTTAGAAACCTTTTGCAAAAACAAAATGTTCAATTCAATTCATTTTATAGTTGATAGACTGAGAGAACAGATCTGTCCAAACACCATGACTGACAGGGATGGTTTATAAATAATGAATCATGCATCATAAGTCATAAATCAACTGCTAGTGCGTATGAACGAGTTATGTGCGCTGTAACTGGTTTAATAGGGTCTGTGAGAGAGTTAAAGTTACGTCTTAACTACTGAAGACTCATCTTAGAAGACTAGTAGTTTACCTTCAATAACCACTGCGGAAACTGCCCAGGGCTTCGTTTCTCGAAAGTAGATTAGAGCCAATGGTCTCTACAATCAACTTAGATTGTGATGCTTTTGAGAAACACAGCCCTGGCTTTCCCATGACATCCCCTTTCAGCCAACCAAAAACATAATGTTGGCAATTTTAAGTGTTCCTTATTATCGCCACAGCTTGGTCAGATCTATATGTGAAATTTATGATTTAAGCCTCTGCAATGTCACTAAATTTGACACTCATGCACTTTTTTTTCCCGTTTAACACACAATTTTATCTAAAATTAAGTTTCAATTTAACAAAGTATTTTAGTCTCCACAATTCTTTATTTGACTGTCAATATTACAGTATATTTGTTTTTTATTCAGAACTTAATTAATGGATTTAAATAAGAAAATTGTCAGGGTCCGGGTGAGGAAGGAGACAAGCCAAGCGAAGTACCAAAATAACAAAGGTTTATTAACTCGAGAAAACTCAACACAAACAAGAAACAGTGTGCTGGTGCACAAACAATAACCGACCAGGACTGAAGGAACACACAGGACTTAAATACACAAGGAAACAGATCAGGGAAATAAGACACAGCTGGGGCAAAACAAACGAGATAACTAAACGAGGTGATTAACAAGGCACAGGTGAGACAAGTGAATTGAAAACAAAGACAACACAGTCCAAACATGAATGGAAACGTGACAAAAATAGACAGAACTGACCAAATTTTTGGTCCCCCTAGACCGCCTGAATTTATAAAGCTGTATATAAAAAAAAAAATTCTGTGTGTTTTTGACTTTAAGTAGATGGTAAATAATGTTGAGATTATCAATTTCACTTTTGCACAACAAATAAATAGAAATTTTGGTATGTTGCAAATTTGCGACAACAGGCATTTAGGGTATTTTTTTACAAAATGGAAAAATTAATAAAACACATTTTCCCATCTCAGGAATGTAGATTTTATTCATGGGACAAAGTTGTTAGAACTTATAAACTTTATACTTATAAACTTTGACAAATTAATGAATCTTGACAACAGCAAGAAACAAAACACTCTCCTACTCCCTAACATTGACAGTAGTTTTTATACATTCCATGTTACACTCTGTTTAACTCTTTCCTTGTTTCTCCAGTGCATACATTATATATTCTTATAGTGTTATATCCTAACATGCTATTTTTTTGTGGGGAAAAAAAAAATATTTTTTTTGGCTGAAACCATCTAAATACAGCATTATTATAATATGTAGCCATTAGCCCAATCCAGCCGTTATGGACCAATGTCGCAAATTTGCTACAAACAGAAATCTACAAAGTACGTAAAAAATATTCGTCACATGAAGTCTATATGAATAACATAGCTATAGAAGCAATCAATAAGCTGGTACATATTTTTATCTTAGCACAACTTAACTCATTTTGGAAAATTTCTCCACATTTGCGCACTTGATATGCGGATTTTGCAAAACAAAATATTAGCTTCGGTGAACTGGATGTAGTTCCCACTCCGACCGCTCCTACGATAAACCAGTGCGTGCAAAATGTTCCTAGGTATGTATCGAATGTGCACAAACAGGCATTGGGGGAAAACACACGCTATCTCGCCTGCAGTCTGAATGGAAGGGGTTTGTTGCAAATTCGCGACAGTGGGCGTTAAGGGGTTAAAGGGATCCTATTATGCCCTTTTACGAAGTCTTGATTTTGGTTTTGGGGTGTACTAGAATATGCTTTTATATTTGATTGTTAAAAAAACACATAATTTTTTTATATATTTTACATTATTACAGCTCCTCTCTTCCTAGTCTGTCTCGAACATGCTGTATAGTTCCTGTTTCGATGAAGCCCCTCTTTCTGAAATGTGCTGTGATTGGTTGGCTGGCCCAGTGTGTTGTGATTGGCAGCGTTTAGTGGGTGTTTGGGAAATGTCACGGCACTTACCATAACCGCGAGTTTTATCTGCTCAGGTGTAAATATTAAGGATGCCGTCAAATTCAAACCAATTAAAGCCTGATTCAGAGTTAAGAATGTTAACAAACAAGAGGATCGTCCAGAATGGATTTCAAGCTAGCACGGATTTCACAGGAAACTTTAGAGGGGTATGGTTTTTTTCGGGGTTTTTTCTTCTAATTTTCTTATACATTTGAGATACGTTATACACCATTTAATCATGATACTTGTCGGAAAACTATGGTAATACAAACAGTAATCGATCACAAAACCATGGTTAATTTTCCTAAGGTGCGGTGAACAGTCTTACAAAAGCGAGAGCTTACAGAAGCTCCAGTAAACACTATATCAACACTAATAAGTTTGTTAGACTTAGGAAGGTCGAAATAAATGAGTTTTAGAAACAACAGCGTCTCTTTGACAACGACGACACTGTCTTCTCTATAGCAGCTCAACCAGGCCTTGTACACTTTTTTTGAGTAGTCAGTGGGCGGGGATTATTTAAATGAGTAACATTATGACTTCACAAAGCTCGGAAAAAATGCGTTGTAGTCCAAACGAGCCGTTGTAGTTCTTGGAAAGTGGATTCTGTTAAATAAAATATCTCCCTTTGGAGTGGACTTTGAACTTGGACACCTTGCAGATTTTTTTATGCTCAAACAGCAACATTACACACCAACTAATGTTGAAAAAGTGAAAAAGCATAATAAGACCCCTTTAATATTTGGTAGAACAGCCTTTGGACAAAATAACTGCAATTAAGTACTTTCTAAAATGATTATCAAGCTCTCTGCACCGCTGTACTGTAATTTTGGCCCACTCCTCTTGTGCAAAGTGCTCCAGTTCCCCCATATTAGATTGGCGTCTTTCCTTAACTTCTGTTTCCAGACCTCTCCACAAGCTTTCAATGTGATTTAGATCTAGACTCACTGCCGAACAGTCCAGAATTTTGTCTTGAGTGATTCCTGGGTGCATTTTGCCCTACATAAAGACCTTTGACTTTCAATGGAGACCAAGCTTTCTGATACTCTGTCCAAAATTGTGCCCCAAAATACCCTTTTCACTGGATTTCATGATGCCATGCACACAAAGACACTCAGTGCCAGAGGCAGCAGAGCATCCCCAAAACACTGGTGAACCACCTACATGTTTGACTGTAGGGAACCTTCTCTTTTCTTTGAAAGCTTTATTTTGTTTTCTGTGATGGCATGGTTTACTCAAAAGCTCTAATTTGGTCTCATGTGTCAGGACATTATTCCATACCCACTAGAAATTTTATGTTCTTAAAACATCCCCGCTGGTGTCAAGGAAGTCGCCTAGTAACGTTCCCAGATGTTCATGATGTGGAGTTGTTTAAAGTCCCTGTAAAGGCAATTCTAAAAAAAAATTCTAAACACATTATAAATGTTAGAAATGTATTGCTAAAACATATTACAAAGACTGTGAACTGTGAAGTACTGAATTGTGGAGTTAGACCGTTAAACAGTTTTTCACCATTGCTGTGTTCCGGATTTTTTGGGCGGGGCTAAAACGGGGGCTTGGTGACGCACTGAAGCCCCTGAGCTCCTGGACACGCCCCTACTCGATGATGCACTGGAGCCCCTGACGCTGGCCCCTCCCCTAACAATATAGCACATTCATTCACATCAGTTTGCCGATCGCGAGTTACTGTCAGTACTAGTACAGCCTACGGTTTGCTAGCTAGCTATGCCTTCGTCACGGAAATGCGTATTACCTGGATGCGATCACGTACAAAACAGATCGGTGTCCTTATTTAAATTTCCGAAAAACAATCACATCAAGAAGAGGTGGATTAATTTTGTGAAGAGCCACCTTGATGGACAGCTGAGGATCACCGCCAAAACCCGCTTCTGAAGTGATCATTTTACACGGGATAGTTTTATAAACTTCCGTCGGAGACAACTGGGATTCACTGATAATCCGCTGTTACTGGTAAATGGGGCCGAACCGACTATCTCCCGTCTCGGCCTTCATCATCCCGTCGACCACCAATGAGTGTAAGTTGCCTTGTGTGCTTATGTTATAATTATAGTAGGTAGTCCATGCTCGAACATGTATGGCTTTGTAAGCTGCTAGGAGCATCCATTCCGTCTGTAGCGGTGACAGTTGAGTGTGGCGACGGAAGCTTTCCCGCGAGTGGGCGTGGTTTCAGCGCAGCCAGCAGACACGCCCCCTGCGTTTGAGAGCAGAGACTAATGCTCATTTTATCAAGATTTTGATAGCTTATTTTATGTACTTGCCGGCTTTCTTTATCATTCAAATTTGGCTGGGTGGCTAATAACACATTTTTCTGTGGTGTGACAAACTCAGAACACATACTTAATTTTGACTTTACAGGGACTTTAAAGGATTGGGGGACGTTATTTGGCAGACCTTCAAGGAACATTCAGGATGTCTACGGAATGTTTATGGGACCATATTTTATTTGGAAATGTAATGTTCCCAGAAAGTTCTCAGAATGTACCCGCTGGTATCAAGGACGTCGCATGGTTGCGTTCCCAGAATGTTCCGAGGCGGTCATGATGTGGAGTCCTTCAAACGTTTAGGAGACGGTATTTGGCGGACCTTCAGGGAACATTCAGGACGTTCTGGGAACGTTTAGGGGACCATTACTATAGGACGTTCCCTCTAGGTCTCGACTAGGGTTGTCAAAAGTAAAGGTACTTTGGTACCAAGTCGGTACTGATTTTTTTTTTTAAATGTGACGATACCAGCATTTAGTAACAGTAGTACCGAGTACTGGGTATATTCAGTACCCACTAATAGGCAGCTGGTTTCAGTCGCTTCCGTGTTTATCTAAGCTCAGGGCTCCAGACTAACACTTTTTACTTGGAGCATTGTAGCCGATATACATCGCGATACATACTAGTGTATGGAACATCCCAATAAAGACATATCGGGAATGTTATTATATGACCAACAGAGGACCACATGGGAACGTTCTGTTAACGTCCCAAATGTCCTCTTTGTAACGTTCTTATGTGACCATAAAATAACCAAAATGGAGCATCCCCATAAAATCATATAAGGAACCTTGAACTGCAGCACTTTCATAACCACAAGAGGTAGGAACGTCCCTATTGTTCTGTAAAGGTTTGGGATTCTCATCACCTTTAGAGAACTTTTAGGGAATGTTTTGCAAGGTTGCGAGAACGTCCCCTCTTACGTGGGTAGATATTTTTGGTGCATTCAGGTGTGTTCTGGCAAATTTCAGTCTGGCTTTCTTATGCCAGTCAGTGGGGTTCTCCTGGATTTCCATTACCACGTAACTCTCTTTCCTTGAGTGATGGCGCAAGCTGTGTGCCGGTGCAAAAAACAGCGGGCTAAAGTGCTTTCTCCACCACTGATTCTTCACTGCAATCTTCTATCAAGTTTCCTCTTGTGGCCTCGTCCAGTGCGGTCAGCTACAGTGCCTTCTTGCTAACATTAAGTACGTGGAAACAGGAAAAGCAAGGTCTCTGGAGATGCTCTTGTAGCCTTGAGATTGTCCATCTTAATCTTGCGTACGACCTCAGATAATTCTCTGGGTTTCTTTCTATTGTTCATGCCCATTGCAGTACAAACAATAACAGAAACATTTTCTCTATTCAAACTGGCTGAATTCATGATTCTTTCAACTCACCAAAAGAAAGTTAAATTCCAAAGTAAATAAGAATATCTTTGCTAGAAGGCATCATTAATATTTTCGAGGTCATTTTAGGATTTCTCTGTGGAATTAGGTAATTTTGTTTTGTTCAACTGCATGCATACATATTCGGATACCAAATTATGTTTTAATTCTGGAAGATATTATGCAATTATTTTTTTTGAGTGCAAGGATGCCAGTATTTGTTGCTACCACTGCCATGTTCTGAACAGAAAAAAAGAAAAGAAAAGCAGAATGATTTTTCTTCCTCTCTTCAGGAGATTTTCACATAATTTTCTCACCAAATGTACTCTGTTTTTCCATGCACAAAAACAGGTCCAAAATAGAATATACCTTCACAGAATATAATACTACAATAGAGTATTGCTATTGTAAAGTAATAAAAAAAACACATATGATGTGCTTGAAATGGTTGGCTATTGAAGACTGATGGAGAAGCTGTTAGAAGCAATAATGGATCTCATGCACACTCTATTGTTTAAAACCCCATTAAAACAACAATGCAAGTACAGTAGCTACTATTTGAAGCATATAATATGATGTGTGCTTGGCAACATGGTGTAGGAGGTGTGCGGCTGCCTTCAGGGTATATCACTGCCTCCTACTGCTCTACTTGACTTTCAGCTTTTACAATATCAGCTTCCAGGGAGAAAAAAAAGCCTTTCTTTTACAGCTATGACAATCATACAACAATCACCATTTGTACAGAAATTTCTTTAAAAATGACAAATGCATATATAGTACCTAGGCTACTCCAAGATCTTCAGTCCTACTCTAATAATTTAGACATCTAGTTGTCTGTTTTTTCACACGAACCCTCCGGTTCAGTTCCAAAAGCTTATTTCTCTATCACAATAAGAACGGAACAGTTAAACATCCACCTTGATTAAATTGTTGAAAAATGTGAAAGTTCAGGGCTTATACCTGACAGTTCCAACTTATCTGAACTAAGATGTCACATGTTAATAAAGACACTACATCTGCATTTGAGCACTTTGGGGTTTGATACTGAATTTGTCTTTGCACTTAACATTAACACAGCATTCATACGTCATACAACTCAATACATGCAATTCTCTTGTGTAGGAAACTCCCTGCCAATAAATGTAAATGAAAGTGAATGATTGTTATGAGGTAAAAAAAGATCTATGACTTGGGGCCAGTTGCATATCCATCCATTATGTTGAGAACTAGTATGACCAACTAGCAGTTAGTTAGAGGTAATTGGTCTTTCTTTTTCTGTATCAAATTAGACCAATCTACATTTTTATGTAACTGACATAAAAAAAGTTATAAACAGTTTTAAAGAAAAAAAATTGATGACTTACTTGTAAGCCTAGTCTTATCATTTTATGCAACCAGCGTTTGGTCTTTGAAAGTAACAGTTTATTACATGTTTTTGACCTTTATATGCTTAATAATGACTGCATGTCAAATCCTTCCTTTAGAAGAAGAAGAAGTTTTATTTATATAGCGCCTTTCCATAGCTCAAGGTCGCTTTACATTGTACATTACAATACATTTGTAAAATATTGTTAAAGGGATAGCTCACCCAAAAATGAAAATTCTGTCATTAATTACTCACCCTCGTGTCGTTCCAAACTCATAAGACTTTCGGCCATCTTCAAAACCAATGAAGAACTTTTTGATGAAATCTGAGAGTTTTCTATCTCTCCATTGACAGCTGCGCAACTGAAACTTTGACGCTTTAAAAAGTTCATAAAGAGACTGGACCTCATTGGTTCTTGCAGAAGCTCAAACGTGCTGCGTAGCACGAGAATGAACCTCATTGGTTCTTGCAGAAGCTCAAACGTGCTGCGTAGCACGAGAATGAACCTCATTGGTTCTTGCAGAAGCTCAAACGTGCTGCGTAGCACGAGAATGAACCTCATTGGTTCTTGCAGAAGCTCAAACGTGCTGCGTAACACGAGAATGAACCTCATTGGTTCTTGCAGAAGCTCAAACGTGCTGCGTAGCACGAGAATGAACCTCATTGGTTCTTGCAGAAGCTCAAACGTGCTGCGTAGCACGAGAATGAACCTCATTGGTTCTTGCAGAAGCTCAAACGTGCTGCGTAACACGAGAATGAACCTCATTGGTTCTTGCAGAAGCTCAAACGTGCTGCGTAACACGAGAATGAACCTCATTGGTTCTTGCAGAAGCTCAAACGTGCTGCGTAGCACGAGAATGAACCTCATTGGTTCTTGCAGAAGCTCAAACGTGCTGCGTAACACGAGAATGAACCTCATTGGTTCTTGCAGAAGCTCAAACGTGCTGCGTAGCACGAGAATGAACCTCATTGGTTCTTGCAGAAGCTCAAACGTGCTGCATAGCACGAGAATGAACCTCATTGGTTCTTGCAGAAGCTCAAACGTGCTGCGTAACACGAGAATGAACCTCATTGGTTCTTGCAGAAGCTCAAACGTGCTGCGTAACACGAGAATGAACCTCATTGGTTCTTGCAGAAGCTCAAACGTGCTGCGTAACACGAGAATGAACCTCATTGGTTCTTGCTGAAGCTCAAACGTGCTGCGTAACACGAGAATGAACCTCATTGGTTCTTGCTGAAGCTCAAATGTGCAGCGTAACACGAGAATGAACCTCATTGGTTCTTGCAGAAGCTCAAACGTGCTGCGTAACACGAGAATGAACCTCATTGGTTCTTGCTGAAGCTCAAACGTGCTGCGTAACACGAGAATGAACCTCATTGGTTCTTGCTGAAGCTCAAATGTGCTGCGTAACACGAGAATGAACCTCATTGGTTCTTGCAGAAGCTCAAACGTGCTGCGTAACACGAGAATGAACCTCATTGGTTCTTGCTGAAGCTCAAACGTGCTGCGTAACACGAGAATGAACCTCATTGGTTCTTGCAGAAGCTCAAATGTGCAGCGTAACACGAGAATGAACCTCATTGGTTCTTGCAGAAGCTCAAACGTGCTGCGTAACACGAGAATGAAACTCATTGGTTCTTGCAGAAGCTCAAACGTGCTGCGTAACACGAGAATGAACCTCATTGGTTCTTGCTGAAGCTCAAACGTGCTGCGTAACACGAGAATGAACCTCATTGGTTCTTGCCGAAGCTCAAATGTGCAGCGTAACACGAGAATGAACCTCATTGGTTCTTGCAGAAGCTCAAACGTGCTGCGTAACACGAGAATGAACCTCATTGGTTCTTGCTGAAGCTCAAACGTGCTGCGTAACACGAGAATGAACCTCATTGGTTCTTGCCGAAGCTCAAATGTGCAGCGTAACACGAGAATGAACCTCATTGGTTCTTGCCGAAGCTCAAATGTGCAGCGTAACACGAGAATGAACCTCATTGGTTCTTGCCGAAGCTCAAATGTGCAGCGTAACACGAGAATGAACCTCATTGGTTCTTGCATAAGCTCAAATGTGCAGCGTTACACGAGAATGAACCTCATTGGTTCTTGCAGAAGTTCAAACGTGCTGCGTAACACGAGAATGAACCTCATTGGTTCTTGCTGAAGCTCAAACGTGCTGCGTAACACGAGAATGAACCTCATTGGTTCTTGCTGAAGCTCAAACGTGCTGCGTAACACGAGAATGAATCTTATTGGTTCTTGCAGAAGTTCAAACGTGCTGCGTAACACGAGAATGAACCTCATTGGTTCTTGCTGAAGCTCAAACGTGCTGCGTAACACGAGAATGAATCTTATTGGTTCTTGCAGAAGCTCAAACGTGCTGCGTAACACGAGAATGAACCTCATTGGTTCTTGCTGAAGCTCAAACGTGCTGCGTAACACGAGAATGAACCTCATTGGTTCTTGCCGAAGCTCAAATGTGCAGCGTAACACGAGAATGAACCTCATTGGTTCTTGCCGAAGCTCAAATGTGCAGCGTAACACGAGAATGAACCTCATTGGTTCTTGCAGAAGCTCAAACGTGCCGCGTAACACGAGAATGAACCTCATTGGTTCTTGCCGAAGCTCAAATGTGCAGCGTAACACGAGAATGAACCTCATTGGTTCTTGCAGAAGCTCAAACGTGCTGCGTAACACGAGAATGAACCTCATTGGTTCTTGCCGAAGCTCAAATGTGCAGCGTAACACGAGAATGAACCTCATTGGTTCTTGCCGAAGCTCAAATGTGCAGCGTAACACGAGAATGAACCTCATTGGTTCTTGCAGAAGCTCAAGCGTGCCGCGTAACACGAGAATGAACCTCATTGGTTCTTGCCGAAGCTCAAATGTGCAGCGTAACACGAGAATGAACCTCATTGGTTCTTGCAGAAGCTCAAACGTGCAGCGTAACACGAGAATGAACCTCATTGGTTCTTGCCGAAGCTCAAATGTGCAGCGTAACACGAGAATGAACCTCATTGGTTCTTGCAGAAGCTCAAACGTGCTGCGTAACACGAGAATGAACCTCATTGGTTCTTGCTGAAGCTCAAACGTGCTGCGTAACACGAGAATGAACCTCATTGGTTCTTGCTGAAGCTCAAACGTGCTGCGTAACACGAGAATGAACCTCATTGGTTCTTGCAGAAGTTCAAACGTGCTGCGTAACACGAGAATGAACCTCATTGGTTCTTGCTGAAGCTCAAACGTGCTGCGTAACACGAGAATGAACCTCATTGGTTCTTGCTGAAGCTCAAACGTGCTGCGTAACACGAGAATGAACCTCATTGGTTCTTGCTGAAGCTCAAACGTGCTGCGTAACACGAGAATGAACCTCATTGGTTCTTGCTGAAGCTCAAACGTGCTGCGTAACACGAGAATGAACCTCATTGGTTCTTGCAGAAGCTCAAACGTGATGCGTAACACGAGAATGAACCTCATTGGTTCTTGCAGAAGCTCAAACGTGATGCGTAACACGAGAATGAACCTCATTGGTTCTTGCTGAAGCTCAAATGTGCAGCGTAACATGAGAATGAACCTCATTGGTTCTTGCCGAAGCTCAAATGTGCAGCGTAACACGAGAATGAACCTCATTGGTTCTTGCAGAAGCTCAAATGTGCAGCGTAACACGAGAATGAACCTCATTGGTTCTTGCAGAAGTTCAAACGTGCTGCGTAACACGAGAATGAACCTCATTGGTTCTTGCAGAAGCTCAAATGTGCAGCGTAACACGAGAATGAACCTCATTGGTTCTTGCAGAAGTTCAAACGTGCTGCGTAACACGAGAATGAATCTCATTGGTTCTTGCAGAAGTTCAAACGTGCTGCGTAACACGAGAATGAACCTCATTGGTTCTTGCAGAAGCTCAAACGTGCTGCGTAACACGAGAATGAACCTCATTGGTTCTTGCTGAAGCTCAAACGTGCTGCGTAACACGAGAATGAACCTCATTGGTTCTTGCAGAAGCTCAAACGTGCTGCGTAACACGAGAATGAATCTTATTGGTTCTTGCTGAAGCTCAAACGTGCTGCGTAACACGAGAATGAACCTCATTGGTTCTTGCAGAAGTTCAAACGTGCTGCGTAACACGAGAATGAACCTCATTGGTTCTTGCAGAAGCTCAAATGTGCAGCGTAACACGAGAATGAACCTCATTGGTTCTTGCAGAAGTTCAAACGTGCTGCGTAACACGAGAATGAATCTCATTGGTTCTTGCAGAAGTTCAAACGTGCTGCGTAACACGAGAATGAACCTCATTGGTTCTTGCAGAAGCTCAAACGTGCTGCGTAACACGAGAATGAACCTCATTGGTTCTTGCTGAAGCTCAAACGTGCTGCGTAACACGAGAATGAACCTCATTGGTTCTTGCTGAAGCTCAAACGTGCTGCGTAACACGAGAATGAACCTCATTGGTTCTTGCTGAAGCTCAAACGTGCTGCGTAACACAAGAATGAATCTTATTGGTTCTTGCAGAAGCTCAAACGTGCTGCGTAACACGAGAATGAACCTCATTGGTTCTTGCTGAAGCTCAAACGTGCTGCGTAACACGAGAATGAACCTCATTGGTTCTTGCAGAAGCTCAAACGTGCTGCGTAACACGAGAATGAATCTTATTGGTTCTTGCAGAAGCTCAAACGTGCTGCGTAACACGAGAATGAACCTCATTGGTTCTTGCTGAAGCTCAAACGTGCTGCGTAACACGAGAATGAACCTCATTGGTTCTTGCAGAAGCTCAAACGTGCTGCGTAACACGAGAATGAATCTTATTGGTTCTTGCAGAAGCTCAAACGTGCTGCGTAACACGAGAATGAACCTCATTGGTTCTTGCTGAAGCTCAAACGTGCTGCGTAACACGAGAATGAACCTCATTGGTTCTTGCAGAAGCTCAAACGTGCTGCGTAACACGAGAATGAACCTCATTGGTTCTTGCAGAAGCTCAAACGTGCTGCGTAACACGAGAATGAACCTCATTGGTTCTTGCAGAAGCTCAAACGTGCCGCGTAACACGAGAACGAACCTCATTAGTTCTCACATTTGCTTAAGCTTCCGTTTACCGTAACTGTTGTGTGAGTTGATGTTTATGTGAATAAAAGCCTAAATTAAATATGTCTCTTCAGAAAATTTGGACTAAACCACTCAATTCATAATCTCTTTATGAACTTTTTGAAGCGTCAAAAAGTGGTAGTTTTGTAGCTGTCAATGGAGGGACAGAAATCTATCAGATTTCATTAAAAATATCTTCATTTGTGTTCTGAAGATGAAAGAAAGCCTTGCAGGTTTGGAAGACATGAGAGTGAGTAATTAATGACAGAATTAAAATTTTTGGGTGAACTATCGCTTTAAGTAATTCCTGTTCCAGATAACACAGAATGAGTCAATCAAAAAAAATCACCAGTTTTGTAAATGGGGTCTTTAGACTGACTACAGATCATCTATAGACTGGCAATAAATCAACTGTAAATCGAGTCCACTGTTGATGTTCTGTTGATTGCTTACAGACCTGATCCTTGAGCAGGTATTAATGCATTTGAACTAATCTGTGCACCTACCCCGAGTCGACAGCTTCTTTGTGTTGATGATCTTAGCAGCGTACTCTTGCCCTGAGAGAACTTTCACACATCTTCGCACCACAGAAAAGGCTCCCCTAAAAATCAGAGAACATGGAAGCAATGTCTGCATGTTTCTGTGAATGTAAACTTCAAGAAAGAAAGGCAGGTTTACCTGCTAGGCAAGCAGTAATATATTGAATTATGCAATATTTCAATGTCTGAATTGAATTGCCACCCACAAAGGCAATTATGTAAGCGGTTTGACTGCCCACAGAAAAAGATGTGTGTGTGTGTGTGTGTGTGTTCAGTATGAGGGTGTATGTGGGAGTAGAGCAGTGGGCACAAGGCCAGATGGAGTTGAAGACCCATCTCTGTAGAGGTGTTATATGCTCTCAAATCAAGAAAACAAGTATACAGTGCATTCGCTCAGGAAAAAATGCTGTAGTACAGAGTGGGTGGATGGAAAGAGGGAAGCAAGCAGATTTTTTTTTTGTACTTCTGCCTCAACATTTCAGAGCATTGTTACTGGCAATACATGCATTGATATACGAATATCTACATTTTATAGAGTGTAACAGTCCAGTTACTCACCAATTTCATTTCATTGTATTGTGTTATATAGATATAGGTGGATAGATATAGATATATAGATATATATGAGGCGAACCTGATTTTACCAAGTACAACGTGTTCCTGGATAATAAAAAAAAAATTTTTTTTTTTATTCCTGAACAACATTCCAATCAACCAGTCAGATTTTAGGGACACATTTATAGTTTATGTCAAGTTTAGTCTTAGAACCAGGGTTATGTGCTTCTACACCAGTGTTATTAATCTATCATTTCCTTCTGATTTTAGGAATAATTTATGGGTAGGGTTAGATTTAGGGGTAGGGGTAGGGGTAGGGGTAGGGTTAGGACTACATTTTTGGACAGGAATGTCATTCCATGATCAACAAAATATGTTGACCTAGGAACATGTCTTACTTGGCAATATACTGTGTGTGTGTGTGTGTGTGTGTGTGTGTGTGTGTGTGTGTGTATGTATACATATATCTGCTTGCTTCCCTCTTTCCATCCACCCACTCTGTACTACAGCATTTTTTCCTGCACTGTATACTTATTTTCTTGATTTGAGAGCATATATATGGCATTTTCTGATTTCTCTTCTGCCATCTTTAAAGATGAACGTTATATCTCGATGTTGTTAATGAGTTGTGTGCAGTCAGTATATTATGTTTCTTCTTTTGCATTGAGCAGTCACTGAATTTTGCAAAAACCCAGTTAGGTTGCTGACTGCAACTTAATTAGGCTCTGACTACAATAAAAAAAAAAAAAAAAAGACACTAGACAGGGATTTTTCTTCTTCAGCATGCGCTCTCTGTAAGCATAAGATCGTTTCACTGTACTGTTAATGCATAATGCTAGAATCGCTTATCAGATCTTGCATCTGAACTTTTAAGTAATTTCCTCAGTGGATCTGCTTCAGCCAATGTCTGCCTGTTATGTTATGTAATGTAAGTTGCGTTGTGTGCGTTCTCAAGTTAGTACATACCCATGGATCATTTCCACACATTCTGACTGCACTGATTTCATAATATTCTAAAACATTCAAACCAAAATTCGCCTTGTAACCGGTTTCAATTTAAACTGGAAAGTGGATTTGCCGTCCTTTTAGAATCTATCGAGGACATTTTCCAGATATGTTGACCTTATTCTTTAAGGGACAAGATGTTTAACAATTAAAACTCTTAACATTAGCTGATTTGTAAAAGAAAAAAAAAAAATCATTGCATTTTTTTATTGATTGAAAATAGCATCTTGGGCCAGCTCAAACATGTCACGTTGGTTTAAAGAAATGAAGCAATTCCAACTTACTTTCCCAGTTCCTCAAACAGCTGGTATTCCTCAGTAAAGCGTGTGCAGGTGATGGTTGCCATCCTTGAAGTGTGTGTGTTTCCTGCGTCTGATGAGAGTGTCGTCAGGCAGGAGGAACAGAAGCGCGATCAAACGCCTGGTCTGGAGATCGTTTTCTATATCGGAAAAAAAGTGGAAGTGGAATGAGAAAAAAAAAAAAAGATAGATCTTTCTGTGGCTGCCTGCGACTGGCTGCTCTTCTCCATACACACAGCCCTCGTTACCATGGCAGCCGCATCCTCCTCCTCTCCTCACATGCTCACACACATGAAGCCATGCAGACAGTAAAACACACCCACACACCTTCAGTGTGCATCACACTGTTACTTCACAGCAGTCTGCTTTTACTGTATGAATAGATGTCCAAAATAGCTATTTGAAAGGCTCTCGGATAAAATGATGGGGAAAGTTCACTTCTTTATATTTGTAATCAGTTGAAATCCCTTCGCTCAAATGCAACCTTTGCAGCATATCGTTTAACTAATTCGAGATGTTATTAGTAGGGCCTGTGATTCCTTATTACTCATTAGTAGAAATTCCCCTGCATGCAGATTTGAAGGTGCTCTGAGCGTTTGTCGTTGTCATCATCTAGGACATCTCTCCTCTAGCTAACGTCCCTCTTCATGCGTATACGATCTTTACGAGATGACTTGAACGCAGGGTCAGGTTACTAGGCCAGTGGTTCACAAATAAAATTCAGATTTGTTTGTATAGCGCTTTTCACAGTACATATCATTTCAAAGCAGCTTTACAGAAAAGTCTACATTACAATTTAGAGTGATCTGTTATTAGAGGTGACTGTGTACAAGTTATGTATTTCAGAAATGTGCAAATACAAATCAAGCAGTGAGCTAACAATGTATTAATTTAAACAATGTATTAATTTAAGGCAAAAACAATGAGCTCATAAAAGTAATGAAAACATGTTGGTAAAAAATTATTAGGATATATAGAATTTTTTTGCATTGGTGCATGTTGATTCAGATTTTGAAGTCCTCGCAGGTGTTGGAGTCCATTAGGGGTGTGCGATATTAACAAAAAATTGTATCTCGATATTTTCTGGGATTTTCTCGATAATGATAATTAGACAATGTTTTGCTGAGTGTGTTTATTGTGTTGGTTCCTTGGCAGGTTTAGGACTGCCGTGAACAGATGACTCCCAAAGTGTTATTCTTCATATTCTGTGCAGTGGTCAGTTCGCAGCAGTGACAGAAATTATCTTTTTCCAAAAAGTTAACATTTATTTTTAACTTTTATAGCCATTTTACCGTTATGAAGTTTTTTTTCTAACCTACATAAATATACAGCGGGGGAAATAAGTATTGAACACGTCATCATTTTTCTCAGTAAATATATTTCCAAAGGTGCTATTGACATGAAATTTTCACCAGATGTTGGTAACAACCCAAGTAAGCCATACATACAAAGAAACAAACAAAAATAAGTTCAGAAATTAAGTTATGTGTAATAATGTGAAATGACAGAATTCGCTTCAAATTCACTTGCGCACATCGCACCAGACACTCAATTCGCCTCTTTCGCACGAACTGGATGCGCAAAAAATCACTCCCAAACACTCTTTCTCAGGTGTTGAGTACGGTATTTCCGCTTTGTGCAATGTTCTGCTCGCGAAAGCTACAACGACACCTCATCCCATGTCATCCTTCTGCATCAAGGCCGCACCAAGGTCCAAGTCACAAGCGTCAGTGTGGATGAAGAATGGCCGTGTGAAATCTGGGAGGCACAGAATGGGTTCAGACGTATGGCAGTTTTTCAAGTAATCCATTGAAGCCTGACAAATGTCGTCCCAGTTGAACAGGGTTTCCTTTCTTTAAAAAGTGGCTCTGCTTTTTATGCATCATTTGGAATGAATCGTCTGTTATAGCTTGTGAGGCCGAGAAATCCTCTCACTTTTTTCACGTTCGTCGACGTTCTGAAATCTGTGACTGCTTCCACCTTTTTCGGGTCAGGAGAAATATCATCCTGAGTGACCCTGTATCCTAAGAAGATGAGTTCGCTCAAGCAGAACTGACACTTATTTAGCTTGAGAGTAAGACCAGCTGACTTAAGTCTAGACAGGACTTCCCGGAGGTCTTCCAAGTGTTGCTCAAAGGTTGGGGATGCGACGAAGATATCATCCAAGTACACTGCACAGCACTTATAGATCAAGCCAGCAAGGATGTTGTTTATTACTCTTTGAAACGTAGCTGGGGCACTACTTAGCCCAAAAGGAAAGACTTTGAATTGAAAAAAGGCCACAGTGTGATGTGAAAGCTGTCTTTGGTCTTGATTGTTTCTCCACTGACACCTGCCAGTACCCTTGAGCCAAATCAAGAGTTGAAAGAAATTTTCCATGAGCCAGGAAATCCAATGAATTGTCGACTCTGGGCAGTGGGTACGAATCCTTAAGAGTCAAGTGATTAAGGCCTCTGTAGTCTACGCAAAACCTGTGGTCTCCACATGGCTTCTTGACAATTACTACAGGTGCAGCCCATGGACTGGAAGAAGGTTCGATGAGGTTTTCTTCCAGCATCATCTGAATCTGATCATCGATGATTTGTTTCTTAGCTGGTTAGGTCCGGTATGGTGGGAGGTGAACTGGTTTCACAGGTTGTCCGTCAAACAAGCTCTAAAAGTCTTTAAGGCAATTTTGCTTTTTGTTCCATTTTCAGACAAGCCGTCTCATCTTTCTTATCCAAAGCAGACTGGCAGACATCCAAGAACATCAAGCTCCCAAGCTCAGGTGCCTCAAAACCTCTTGGGATGTAGATTCACCCAGGGTCACCTGATATAGCCTAGATGCTAACCGATGCTCGTAGCATAAATCCATCCCTAAGATGAGTGAAGAGGACAGATCAGGGATAATGACATACCGATGATCGAAATTTTGCCTTGGAGGCCAATGTTCAGCCAGACAACACTAGTTGGAGTGCAAGCAGCGCTGTTGGCAAGCTGAATTGGGGGAAAGTCCAAGGCTGAACCTTCTGAGAATGTTGCAAGACATCAGAAATCATATTTGTACAAACTGCCAAAAGTGAGACACTTCCAGCGCTATGTCAATGGCCTTATGACAGAAATTGACTGTAACAATAAATGGTGTATCCCAAAATGAAGGAGAAGTACAGTCCTCCACATGTCCAAGGACAAGCAACTCAGGCAGGGACATAAGACAAGGGTGAGCGCATTTATCTTCTGGAGGAAGGATTGCCTCAGTGAAACTTCCTCCCCCCTTTGAGGTTTACCTTCTACTGAACAGAATTTTGCTTTTGCTCCTTCCTATCTCCATATGTTGTGGCTTTAGCATCCTCCTTAGGGTTCTGTGGCTCATTCAAAACTGGACTTGTCGACTTCTCAATCACAAACGTTCTACCATCCACAGCGTTACTTAATAAACAAAATAACTGAGCAACAGAAAACAGAAATAACCTGCATATATTGGGTGCTCGAGGCGTATATAAAGTGCAGACAGTTCAACAGGGGCCACACCTTATTTCTACTCGTTACAGAGTCACTGAATCATTAATTCAAACAATTTGTTAATTCAGTAAGGAAACACCATCATGTGATGCTCAGAGACGCAAATAACCTGTTGCTTTATTTGTGTGTGATGTCATTGAGAAGGCTGAACTATTGACTGAAAGGTGTTGTGAGCGTAAACAAACAATGGCTATCAAAGCGGTGTGTTTTGCACAGGATCTCTTGTTGTCAGAAAAGCCCCAAAAAGAAAGAAAACCTGACAGTGGACATGTTCCTAAGGACAGTATGGAATCCTCTAAAGAGAACTTGAGCTAGTAGTAAAAATATGTAGCCTACTCACCAGGTTGTTGAAGCACCTCCGCTAACATTTATCTTTTTTCACACTGTCGTGATCGTCCCTCGAGGAAACATCATAAAGGCAGGAGTACTGCCATAGCACCACAAATCTTTCCTCCATTGCGCCAATACTATCGTCTCTCTTTAGTTTCGCCATGTTTGAAAACTGTGTACAGAAGAGCTTCTGCGCTCCTAGTGGTCATCGCCACAGATATGACGGAACCCGTCGTGGAGGACTGGAAAAAAATGAAGCATGCTAGTCTGTCTGTTGCGACACTGTGAAGCATTACAGATGTGGCGTCAGTTGCCGTCCTCTATGATAAAACCATTATCGGAGGGAAAGCGTGACAGAGCCTGACAGAACTGATGGAGTGGAGGGAGGAGATTCAGCCGAAGGCCAGGAAGTCTTTGGTGCAGGCAGAGTAACAACTGACCAAGGTGGAGCCAGAGGGATGAGGGAGCCCGGTGGAGCTGTGAGGACAACGGCCCCAGGTGAAGCCGAGGGGGCGAGGAGCCAAGGTGGTGCCAACTGGTGGTAACAATCTTGAGTACTCAAGTAACTCTGGTATTGTTTTGACAAGTAACTGGAGTGAATCGGTAGTCACATAACTCCTAGCCTCAGCTCATGAATGAAAAAATATGCAGAGCGAGCGGTCCGGATAGTGGGTGAGGCACGCCAGATATACATATTTTAAAAAAACGTGGTCTCCTTGCTCCAACAAGAACAGGTGTGCTGCAGGTAAATCCATGGTTATAAACGCTGCAAAAATCGTTTCTTTAGGTTTGGTATTTTGTCAGCATTGGTTGTAGTCAAAGCCTGATGATGGAGAGTAAGAGAAACAAAACAGTCTTTAATCATAAATCCAATGGATTACACATTTAAGAAACTCAGAAAATAAATTTTACAATAACAATAATCATAGACGAGACACTGAACAAAGAGAAACTAAGGGCTTAAATACACAAGGAGGCTAATCTGCAGAACAGTACACAGGTGTGCAACATAATCAGAAACTATGGAAACAACAAACAATGACATAATCAGTAACCAAAGAAACTAACAATGACTGGTAACAGGAAAACAGGAACAAAACCAAACTAAAACATAATGAAAAAAACATACTCCTGACAATAACATAATTTAGAGAAAACAGAGAAGATATCTTTACATGAGAAATTCTCAATGCCTCCTCAATTACCAAAATGTTCAAACTTTTTTTTTTTTTCAAAACCCCAGATGGCAAAAGCTAGAATCCAACCATATATCTGATCCTGAAATTTCAGAGTCTGAATCAAGTACCATCAATTTAGTAATCTGTGCTCCCACATGTGTAAACTGCACCCTCAATTTCTCAATCTTCTATAGTTTTGTAAACCACTCAATTGTAACCACTGACTCAACCCATATCTGATGTGAATACTGAATGATCTGATGTGATTACCATGGTTACAGGTCATTATTTCCAATGTTACTTTTATTGACTGTTTTTTGTAAGACATTCATTTAGCAGACACTTTATCAAAAGAGACTTAAACTTAAAATATTTCTCCCATTTGCCTATTGCAAACACATCTGTAATGTTTCATCAGTAAACCCCCATCACTCTCAACAAAACTAAAAATAATGCCCACACTATTATGCACATCAGTCTGACAAGTAGTGTCATCTCCATGACAACCAAGTCACTTACACCCAAGCTGCATCATAGCAACCAGTCACTGTCACTTCCATTTGACATTCTACTGTAAGTTGCCAGGTTGCATTCATTTTGTGATTAATAATTTGCTTTGCAGTACTTTTGTTTTTGTATTTTATTTCTGTCTCCTTTGGGGATTACATTAGCCATCCACTTTAGAGTCAGACATTTTCACAAAAAATGTAAGATGGCAACAGTTAAAATTTAGCATTTCTACACACCAGTTGCCAAATCTTGAGCTGTCTTTGATTCGCAGTGGGTTTAAGATTGATTAAATCAATATATTATCATGAAGGAATATTTATATTATTGTGCAGTAATATTATAGGTATTTGGAGTAGCTCCTTTTTTGTTGTTATTTATTATATATCAGCGTAAAGGTATAGATCATATTAACATTGCTTTGTCCTGTTTGTCCTTTCTCAGAGTGATTTTTTTTTTAACATGTAAGAGACATAATTGCTGTAAACATTGAGCTGTGAATTAATAAATGCTTGTTGACACAAACTATTATTATGTCTTTTTTTAAGGGTAACAATCTCGAGTACTCAAGTAACTCTGGTATTGTTTTGACAACACTGAAAAAAAATTGGAGTAGGATTTACTTGAAAAAAGCTAGGCAACTTTTTTCACTCAGAAAATGCTAGTAAATTTACAAAGATTTGCCAAGTAAAAACCTAAACATATTCATCAGTAGCTTTAATTAGAAATCTTTAAGTTAAATTTACTTGGAATATGAAATTAAGTAAACTTTACTTAACCTAGTTAAGTGAAAGTAACACAGAAAATAAGTAACTTTAACTTGGCTAGTAAAAGGTTGATTAATATCGATTTAGTTAATTTTCCTTTGCATTACATTTCACTCAATCAATAATATTGAATTATACCAGTCATTTATAGAATGTGCTTTACTTAGATTATCTAAGTAATTTATACTACAGCATGTCAGATGTTAAGCCTCATGTGAATGCAAAGACCTCAATACTTGGTAGACAATACACAATGACAGTAACATTTGATGGATCGTTTTTGTGTTTGAATGTGTCATTTTGAGCAGAAAATTTACTCGAAATGTCACAAAATGGCAAGTTACAAATCCTGACAACAAAAGCAATGATAAAACAGTGTAAATACAGCTGGAAACCAGTGAAAAATTAACCTCATTAATTATTCAAGGTCCAGTGCATGATGGGAACCCCAGTATCAGAAAAGCTGAGTAATTTTTACTTAATTTTATTGAGTTGATATTTACGCTTTCATTTCTACTCGCTTGAATTAAGTACTGATATGGAATTTACTTCGTTTTTTTTTATTCTTGCCTGAACTAACTTTTTCATGTAAATTACATTGTTTTTTTTTTCAGTAGTATTTACTTCACCAAAAAATCATGTTTTACAGTGAAGTAACTGGAGTGAATCAGTAGTCACGTTACTCCTAGCCTCAGCTCATCACAGCTGTTTTAGCAGCAAAAGGAGTTCCTACACAATATTAGGCAGGAGGTTTTAATGTCGTGGCTGATTAGTGGAGAGTCCATACTGGACCAGTGGTTCTGAACCTCACCGTCCACAACAATATTCAAAGGCCCCATGAAATTTCTTTTTTTGTGTGTGTGACTTGCTGGATAAGGCTTAAGAAAAATTATTTTTATATATATATATTTTAATAAAATATTTTATTATGTTTTAATAAAATATTTAGGAGCTTGGCTAAAACATGTGTTCATTATAGACTGACCATAGAGTTTTACCATTAATTTGCATAACATTTCCAGACCAAAAAATCACTAGAAATCAACTTTTAAATTTGGTATAGCCATATATAGCCTATAAAGGTTTTCCAAGACCATGGAAGCCCTGATTCTTTCAAAAAAAAAAAAAGAAAGAAAAACACAGTTGTTGAGAGGATGAATTATTTTAATTCTTGATTTATATCATTTTAAATAAGATTATGTACATGTACAGGCCAACAACCCCTCTACAAAAAGTTTTGGCCTCCAAATAATCATCACCCCTGCAGTACTTTATAGTAGAAAACATAAATGTTCTTGTTGTAGCACCACCTAGAGTTGGACAAATTTCACCGCACCTCTCTGAATATAGTGGGTAGAATTTGAAAGCATCCCGGCAAGTTTTTGCTGTGTGGATGTCATGTTCTCAGACACTTTTTTGGGGGTGTGGGGTTTGGGGGTGAGAAAACAAAACAAATATTACAAGTTGCAATTATTAGTCCGAGCACATGTGAAGAAAGTGTAATGGAGGCCAGCTGGGACGGGCTCGTCTTTGTTAGCACACCCACCTCCCATGTCCACTGTCACCGGGCCAAGCAGAAGCAAAAGCATGACCAAATGTGACTATCCATACTAGATGCTGTAGACAATGTTGTGTCGGTTTATCCTATAGCTCCCTCTAGTGGAGAATATTGATATTTAGCTGATATTGCATAATATTGCATAATATTGTCATTTGTCATTCACAGTTGAGTAATGGCCATCCTACCAAGTTTGGGATGGGAATTGGGATGCCCAGACGCTTTCAGGACATAATAATAATAATAATAATAATAATAATATCTTAACCTGTTAGAAGTCCAATAAAAATCTTTTTACAAAAAACGTGTTGCATTCATAAGGTGTGGTAGTTTGTTTTATGGTGTTTACTCGTGTGAAATTAGCCAACAAATATTTTAAACAGCTTTTTAGAGAGGAAGACTTTTCTATAATAACTGCTAACGTTACAGAGAAATACATTTTCCTGTAATGCATCTGCGATACTCTTACTTATAAAACGGTGAACTTTTCTGCTTTATTTGGTCATAATAGGCAACACCCAACAAATAAATCCAATCATTTCTGCTAGGCAATTCATTGGATGAAAGTTCTTTTGATAACTATTGGTCTACCGTTGACCTGTGCCAAGTTTGGTGAAGATCCAGTCAATGGGAGTAAGTTAATCAGAAAATTACAATGGTGGGAAAACATACAGATGGAACCATACAATTTGTGGGGTGATTATAGCCTGTTGCTTATTTTAGCTCCACCCTATTATCCTGTGTGTTTATACCATGTGATTTTGATAAGCGTTCTGAGATGTGCAATTGTGTTTCAGTAAACGCACAGCTATGAAGTATTTCCTTCCGGGTCCCTATTACAGTTCCATATCACTGGGTCAGATTGTTTCATTTATTTCTGAAAGATTGTGTATTTTCAGCTCCCTTTTGTCTTAATGTCTAGATTTCTGTCGCACAGATTCTTTGAAGGCTGACATGTTAGTGACTCTGCTGAAGGACTGTGCTATACTACTACCTTCAAGAAATTCTTCTCCTAACCAGAACGAACTTACAAGCCTACTTATTTTATGCATTAGAGAAATCGAATACATTGGCGAGCCGCCCAAACAAATGCTCAGCTAAATACAGGAAAATCTAACATTTTCCAAAAGTTGTGCGACAGTCAGTTACTGCTTGGGGATACCATAGAAATGAACGAGTGCCATAAAGAGAATCCTACGGAAGCGTATTGCATTCACTTGAGGAAAAAAAATAATCTACTCTGTTTTTCTGAATTAACGAGTTAATTATCTCAGAATTACGAGATAATTTTTCATGAAAAAAAGTTTTGCTCTGTTTTTCTGAATTAACGAGTTAATTATCTCAGAATTACGAGATAATTTTTCATGAAAAAAAGTTTTTGCTCTGTTTTTCTGAATTAACGAGTTAATTATCTCAGAATTACGAGATAATTTTTCATGAAAAAAGTTTTTGCTCTGTTTTTCTGAATTAACGAGTTAATTATCTCAGAATTACGAGATAATTTTTCATGAAAAAAAGTTTTTGCTCTGTTTTTCTGAATTAATGACTTAATTATCTAAAAATTATGAGATACATTTTTCTTGAAATAAAATGTATTTGCTCTGTTTTTCTGAATTATTGAGTTAATTATCTCATAATTATGAGATCATTTTTCATAAGAAATATTTGCTCTGTTTTTCTGAATTAATGACTTAATTATCTCATAATTCGGAGATAATTAACTCAATAATTCAGAAAAACAGAGCAAAAACTTTTATTCATTAAAAATTATCTCGTAATTCTGAGATAATTACCTCGTTAATTCAGAAAAACAGAACAAAATTTTTTTTATGAAAAATGATCTCATAATTCTGAGATAATTAACTCAATAATTCAGAAAAACAGAGCAAAAACTTTTTATTCATGAAAAATTATCTCGTAATTCTGAGATAATTAAGTCATTAATTCAGAAAAACAGAGCAAAAACTTTTTATTCATGAAAAATTATCTCGTAATTCTGAGATAATTAACTCGTTAATTCAGAAAAACAGAGATTATTTTTCCTCAAGTGAATGCAATAACGCTTCCGTAGAATCCTACCTGTCATTAAACTATGTGAATATAATATAAAACAGCATTTTTTAATTGGAGTTTAAGTTTAATGAAGATTAGTGTACTGTAGCCTGTAAAACCTTTAAAATATCTAGGTTTATTTTAGGAGATTCTGCAAAACTTTCTGCAACGCTTCTATATAACTGTGGCACAGAGGTTTGGACAAACTCAAAGTAGTCTGACCTAGGAAAATTGGCTACTTCGTACTTTATTCAAAGTTTTTATTGAATATTTATTACATATGTTGTATGTATGTTGTGAAGTTGTGCCTGGAGTGTAAAACTAATGTACAAGTTCGACCTTTCAAGACCTTTGATAAGACCTTAACAACACTTTGCCTTTCTCTCTCTCATTAACCCAAAACAATAATTAATACTCAACCAAATGACACACTAAAGCAGCACAAACATCTGGAAACACTGAAAATAGAGATCATGAAGAAACCAAAGTGTGTTTTGTGTAGGGGAGCGAGGGGCACAACGTAACACGGGGCTAGTTGTAACACACTTGTTTTAAATACTTCCACACATGCTAGCATGACGAAACTTGGTGTATTTACTGGTTGTCATATCAACACTATATAGAGAAAAAATTGCGCCAAAATAATTGGGGTTTTTTTTGAAGATATCCACAGACATTAATTAAACCCATAGCAAAAGTAAATTTCTTACTTAAGTAAATTTTTCATCTCTATATTTTGTGTTTATTTCAAATTAGACAAATCTGATATTATTTTAATCTCCAATATGTTATTTAACAGTTGAGATAGTTCTTTAATGCTTCGCTAACCAGCAGAAGACACTAGCAGGGTTTAAATCCCAGTCGTGCAGGCGGGGCATGTTGTCACACTGCGTTTATAATTAGAAATATGCTATTATATTCTATACTTTTATTAATTCTATTGAGAAAATATGAGAAAAAGGTGAATAAAGACTGAGAGTCAATGTTCAGAAATTACTCATTATTTATTTGTTTTGAACTATGTTGTATAGCTGTGTTTTCCTGTGTTCGTAGTCAAAACTAAAAAATTTGTTTATATTTAATTATTAAAAAATGGCATTATTTTATATGAAAAAGTTAATAATTGTATTTTATTTAGAAAATATTTTAGTTTGTCTTGTATGTATTTTTTTTATTAGATCAGATAACATTTTAAGCTGTCATATGGTCATGTTACAGTGTGCCCCTCACATGTTACAATGTACTCCACCTATGGGGCATGTTGTCACAGTTCACTTCCATTCTTTCGGGGTATATCAAGAAAAAAGTATATACTGTATTAATAAAACAAAACCACGTAATTGTACTAGACATGTGGGAAATTAATGTGGGAAAAAATAAATACTCTGAACCATTAGTAGATTTACACAAACTGAGAAAGTCAAAAAGCGTTACTTTGTGCCCCGCTCTCCCCTACTTTTAGAGGCCAGATGCTCGTCACCATCTTGTGGCTGTATTCTCATACTGCACCCAATTTAGTCATTTTCTTCGCTAATCCATGAACTATGAAGAGATATCTTCTGGCCAGGTTATCAGACATTTGAAATATTACTTAAAGGCACTTCTTTAGTCAATAACTGTGATACTCAACAAGGAATCTTGTTAGAATTATTTGCCTCTAATTCTGTTCATTAAAATAAATCAAATTTCTGCAATATGATCACACTGGAAACCAAAAACGATATATGAGCAATATCACAGGAGTGAGATATGGATGAATATCAGCACGGCTGTGATTCAGGCCGAGTGCTGTAGTTAATCACATCTGTGCTGATGATATACAGCCATATCGCACGACTATGAGTGTGATATTGCTGTTATACAACAGTTCGACGGCACACGTGTGTAAATAAATAAGAAACAAAAAACAAAACAAAAAACTTTTGTGCAGAACTACTTCCTTCCGCCACGGATTCAAACCTCAAATCTCAAGTAGACAGTTCAACAGTTTAACAGCTGATCAAGGCTCACTTTAAAACTAGTAACGGAGGAACGTTGAGTCGCTTCATTGAAGCTTAATGTTGGATTATGTAGAGAACAGTTTTATGGTATAATGAGAGAGAGCGACTAAACGAGTGTATTACCTGCATCTGATACAGCATTCATTCTTCAGGTCGATGTCATATTATATCCAAAAGGTCAGTTTGAATTCCGCTGAGGAGAGCGATATGTTCGTCCTCGTCCTTCCCATGACAGCGCTAGACAACTTCATTTCAGACTCAATCATAAAGACAGTCTTTTCCGCCATCTAACGGCGTAATAATGTAACATTCACTGAAGTCCATCTCACCATCACTATACGGACATACAGTATTATTTATATAAAGTAATATTTATTGAACAGCATTATTTAAATGAACAACACTAGCCATAAAAGACAATAAGAAATAAACACAAGGAAACAATTCAGTCAAAATGTACAAAAGCAGCAATCTGCTACAGGATTTAAGTTAAATAGCTATGAAACTTAGGCTACGTTATGAGAGTTAAAGTTATTAAAGTTATGAAACTTAATTTCCCCCTTAACCCAAATTGATTTGTTCTGGAACATGTAATAGATTAATCAGACCAATCTTTGGTTTTATTAATCAATTACATGTTCCAGAACAGATTGCCCGTTTGATATAGCCTAGGGCTAGCCTACCCCAAATGAATTATATCTCATGTTTAACCACTATCTACAAGAGCCAGTGGCAAATTCAGAAAGAGTCAGACTAGCAGCATGAAATCCTTTTCAAATTTAATTTCAAATAACTCAAAAATAAATAAATAAATAAATAAAACAAAACAAACAAACAAACAAACAAACAAACAAAAAATGGCAAGAATGACCTTGATTTGGTGTGAATCAGACCTATATGATCTGAATTTCTTGCAACTGAGATTATTGAATAGATGTTCATTTTTCCATCACTTCATCTGTCCTTCTCTTCCCCTGCCTCTGTCTGCACTTCTTGAGCTGATAAAAGAGATAATATCACAAACTGTTGAATAATTTCAATGTTGGGGGTTAAGTATCCATACATCGATTTTCCAAACTGCTTGTCCTGTGTAGAGTCACTGGGATGCTGGAGATTGTCTCGGCGCCTTGAGCCTAAAGCAGGAGACACCCTGATTGATGGACCAGTCCACCACAAGTTATAAAAAGTAGGCCTACTTCTATAAAACTCAATACATTGTAAAGGAAATATGACTGGCTGTGGAAAAATGCCAGGCCTGATGTTTTCTGTATGGCCAAACAAATTTAAAGATGTCAATGTTGTGACTTTAAAATAAGATATTATGATATATTTTGATATATGTTTTGTCCACTGGACGGCACTGTTTTACCAAACTTGACTCGTACCTTTAAAGAGTAATACTCATCAAGGTGTGCTAAAGCAGGTTGGAATAAACTTTGCAGGACAGTGGGTCATTGGAGCAGGACTGAAGACCTTTGATTTACAGCATTTGAGGTCTTCAACCCTTTACGGAAGTGAAGTGAAGAACGTGTGACTGCACACTCGAGTGGTGATTAGGTATTAATGCAGAAATATTATAGGGATATGATCCTACTGTGCGAAAAAAGTTTCTCGGGGAACGCGTATGCATCCGGGTCCATCCGGGTCACGGCACCAAATGTAACCGGTCCTACTCGACAACCGATCAATTAAACGGTTTGCGATAGGATTCATAAATATTTTATTTCTAGTAGTAGCCTATGTAAACAGTCTTAATGTCAAGAGTTTGTACGAAATGTATGCGCTGCTTGATGGCATTAAGCCCACGTTCTTACAAAACTTATAAAGCAAAAAAGCTAAATCATCTGTCTCTGTCTCTGTTCAAATGAATGCAAGCCTCTATAAAATTATATTTTTTTCCCCCAAAAATGTGTCAGTGAGTAATTCGGCTGTGACTATTATAGTATATATTCAAATAAAAATATTCTTATTAGGTCACATTTATATTAGGTGTCAATAACTATGTACTAACTCTTATTGTGTTGATGTTGTATTGTGAGGAAAACCTTTTGAGGTGCTATTGAGGTGGAGACGGGTTAGTTTAGGGACAGGTTTGGTGGTCTGGTTATGTTTAAGGGTGAGTTAAGGTGTAAGGGAAGGTCAACACTGTAATTATACATGTAATTAATTACACCTGTAATTACAAACAGGGTTTTTTTTTTTTGTTTTTTTTTATAAGTACAATGTAAAAACATGCAAGTACACAACATACACCTATTATTGTTATTAACCTATTATTATTATCATCATCATTAGGTCCCATATTATTATTATTATATTATTATTATCCCAGTAGCTGGTTCAGAGAGCTACAGTATAGTTTACTTGAACTAAACCTGCTCTCAGTCAAGTTTAAATTCACAGACTTTGAGATGTGTGATTTGTACGGAAATTTACGGACTCTGAGATGAGTTTTGAAGAACGGAGGATCGTGTCTGAACCAAATGAAATCTAAATAACTCAGTAATCCTGGTACAAAGAAAAGGGTCCTAGTCCTGGATGATCAGCATTTTGACCTCTGACCTCTGACATCCGCTGTGAGGCAGAAACATCAGTCAACTAAAACTCTGCATTTGAAGAGGAGTATAGAGCAGTTACTGTTATATAAATATGACTCTTTTCTATGTGCTTTGACGTTTAAGATGTGCGTTTACTCGTACTACATTTCTAATTTGAGCATGTGGGTTTGCAATTGCTATTATTTGCTATTATCATATAGCACTGCATTTCCCACGGTGATGAACAATCATATTACTACTGCACTAGAAGTGCTGTGAATGACAGTTGAAGTCACACTGCTATTTTATTGATGTTAAAGTTTACTGAGCATTGCGCGGGTTAATCATTCACACTTCACATCTCGGAAACTGAGGTTTGTTTCTTGCACGTCTATCTTGGATTGCCAAACATGAACTTGTTTTGACATCGATATATACATTGTCATGTTGAAATGCTCGAAATTATCAACAAAGGCAAAGGTTGATTATCAAGGTGAAGGATGAGGCTTTCAAAGAGACCCGAGAAAATCTGCTCATACTACTATCAAAAATCTGATGCTTGATATCAAGGCATGTCACGATTATGCAAGTTAGTAAACTATTTTATGCTTCCTCTTGGCTGTTCATCACTGTTGACAGCTATGGTGCAAAAACAATGTCCCAATTTATAACACTTCATTTTTTAATATCGTCAATATATATATATATATATATACATATATGAATAATGTTGACTTTACAAGGCACCTTCCACAAAGAGGGTAAACAACAGGGCCTTGCTTTCTTGCTTTTTGTATTTTGTTTGATAATAATATTATACAGCATTATTAAAAACTCAAGTTGTTTTTATGATGACAGAAGTATTTCTGTGAGTAAATTCCGCTGGGTTCAATGAAAAGGTGTCATAGGCACTTAACCATATCTGCTATTTATAGAGAGACACTAGAATCATTGCTTTACAGCTCCAGTGTTTATGTTGAATTATTCTCGCCATTATAGAGATTATTAGTGGGTATAACTATTGTAATTGAACGTTTATGATACAATAGCCTCGTAAACAAGCTATATAAGTAATACTAGACCCGTAATGAGTTTGTTTAGCCTTTTTAAGTGAAGATAGACATGGGTATTCTTCTTTTATTATTTTTTACACTATTTGCCCTAATTAACTATTTATAGATGATCCTGTTAAATTGTAGGGTTTTGAAAAGAGGTTTTAAGATGGGAAAACAAACATACAAATATTTATCTTCAACCTCAAATTAGGACTTTTTTTTGTTTGCGATAAATCAGTAGTTCCATGATACTTGGGTAATTTGCTTATGATTTACAATTATTATTGTGATCACTTCAAAAAAATCCCCTCCAACAAAAAAAGCTTGTATTATAGAACAAGTTTTATGTAGATTGTAATTTTTCTTCTTCTTTTTAGAATTATTAATTTTTCCTTTTCTCTGAATCCCCACATGTTCGTGATCATTGTTCTGTATTATTTTGTTTTGTACTGAATTATAATTATGCATTAAAAAAATACATACATACAAAAAAAGATAGATGTGATGGCATTGACTTTTTTTATTTTTTTTATTAATCACAATTAATCTTCCTCCATCTGACTGATTTAGACACAGTTTCTATTAATAAATGCATCAAGAAATTATTTGGACTTCCTAATAAAAAACACTTTACAATAAGGTTCATTAGTTAACATTAGTTAACTACTTTTGTTAACATGAACTAAGAATGAGCAATACTTCTTCAGCATTTATTAATCTTAATTAATCTAGTTTCTAAATTTACTGATACGTTATTAAAATCAAAGGTTGTATTTGTTAACATTAGTTAATGCACTGTGAACTAACATGAACAAACAATGAACAGCTGTATTTTTACCAACTAACATTAACAAAGATTTATAAATACTGTAACAAATGTATTGCTCATGTTAGTTCACATAATGTTAACTAATGAACCTTATTGTAAAGTGTTACCAAAAAAGTTTTGTAGCTTCATTCAGAATTGCATATAAACAAGTTTTTGTTACTGTGGTGAGAATATTTTTACAACATGCCCCCAATAAAGTTTATGACATGAGGGAGCTATCAGCAAGCTTGTTTATACACTTCTCCCCTCACCAGAAATAGAGCAATGATAAAGAAAATGAAACAATATAAGGTAACAAGTCAGATTTACCAAATCATTTAAACATCTTTATTAGTTTTATTAAATAAAACAGTGTGTCTTTAGAATCACTATATTTCTCTCATATGTATCCATCAATGTGTAATCAGGATACTTGTAGGATTTAATACATTGGTTTTGGTCCCCGGTGAGATGATTCAGAGATGGAGATCTGAAAGATATTGATCACAATGAAAATGTGAAATGTCTTCTTTCGTTTAGAAATCCACAAAGATGCAGATAATAGTGTTGAAGGCTGAGTGTGGGCATATGGACTCTGTGAATGGATATGTACGCAGGCAGATGTATATTGTTTGCTCAACAGTGGCTTTCGCTGGCCTTTGGACGCCACACCCTGGCTTTGTTAACGTGGTCATAAAACAGGTCCTGTTTCAGCGACGCCGTGGAGGAGATATGCAATGCCCGTCAAGCTGAGCTTCTCTGTCACACCATTGATAAGAGAGTCCAGAGTGTGCTTGATAATGAAATAGCTCACAGGTTCTCGGTGTGCGCTCGTCTCTTATCCAGCGATGCCGTTACACTGAGCAAACAGCGCGAGCTCCGGCTCGAGTGATGTCTGTTCCCTAGTGGATCTCAGACTAGACAGGCACTCTCCTCAGACCCTGTTTACACCTGGTGTTAAGGTGTTTTAGTCGATCGAATCACGAGTGGACGACTCTAAATACAGGTGTAAAAGGGTTTAAAGCATTTTGAGCTCGTCCACTTTCACCACTTCCAGAGGGAGTTGAAAACACATTCGACCGGTTTGCTTTCGTAGTGTAAACGCTCATGTGGTCGAATGTGTTCAAACAGCCACTAAAAGATCGTCTTCTCTCCGTAAACATTATTAAATAATTATAAAATTATTTTTACTCTCTGTATGTTTTTCCATCGTCTCCGGTCGCGTAGGCCTATACTGTATGTAAAATGTATAAGCTTTTTGTTAATTTGTCTTTTTGCTATTTTGTCCATTAGATTGAAAGATCTGAAAAAACACATACATAAACCCTCCCCTCGAAGAAATCAGGACAGAAGTGGTAGTTAATGCCACAACCGCGTGTTAATGCCAAGTGTAAACGCAGCCTAGTGTCGGACCAGATCCGGGCCACATCTGGAACATGTGGATTCAATGCATACCAGATGTGGGCCGGATCTGGGCCGACACCATGTTGCTGTATGGGTGAAAGTGGACAAAAGAGACAGATTAAAACACCAGTAAACGGAAATGTATCTCTCTCTCATCTACGTGATATGATCGACCAAAACGCATCTTAATATCAGGTGTAAACTGGGCCTAGATGCTGCTCCAGCGGTGTTTTCTCTCTAAATGTGCGGAAACATCTGACATTTTCTCAGTGACCCTTGCAAACAGAAATGACATTTTAAAAGAATATTAAAAAAACACATTCAATAAAACTGACAAATCAGTGCTTGATGCGTACAGCACCGTATGTGTATTGTATTCTCAATACACTTTATTCTCTGTATGTATTTCACAGGGTAAAATTTGGCACTTGGCTGTAGATTAGCTCACATGTTAGATATCTGTTAAGGCACAATTTAATAATAATGTCAGATATAGTATAAAGAATGAATGGGTGGAAACGCTGCTCTCCTCGGCAAGTGTGAAATGAATCGATTTGCCACAATAAAACATTTATTTTATTAATACAAATTACTTTAGAAATACACAATTATTTTAATTCCGTTTCATAATCTCAAAACATCTTACAGTTTACAATGATGAACAAAACAACAGCGGTAATAAAGTACTAAAATAAAGAAACCAACACGGCCAGAGAAATATTACACAACCTTTCAGATTTATGTTGCTTCATTTTACTTCGGAATGGTAGTTGACGACTTTTCATTTGTATTTTTCAATAAAACCCCATGCAGCAGACAGTCTTTTGTCACGTTTGTCACAGTTTCTTTTTCATCGCAACAAAGATGTGTTGATTTTAAAGTACCATGTGTATGTCTAAGTGTGAAAGGGCAGTATAAAAATATTAACAGTCAAAGTCTGCACATCCTTCTCTCTTCAGTACTCTTCTTTGATATTCATTGGCATAGGCGGTGAAACCAGGCCACCGCTGCTGCTGGTGACCATGGACATATTGCCTGGGAGAGATGATCCAGGTGGGGTTGGTGTGGTTGTGGACGCTGGCTGAGGCTGTTGCATCTTCTTTTTATTGACTTTCCTCTCTTTAGCACGCCGGTTCTGGAACCAGATCTTCACCTGTCAACAACATGCCATGAGTCATACTGGAAAGAAAAAATTCCCTCGAGAGTTATTGAGGTAAAAGTTGTTTTCGTCTTTATCTGACATATTAGCAGTGTTGGGGAAAATTACTTTTTTAAAGGGGACCTATTATGCAAAATTGACTTTTATAATTGTTTTTGAACATATTTATGTGTCCGCAGCATCCTATTGTGGTAAAAATCCATTCACTCTGTTATTTCTTCCCATAAATCTGAAACAGTGCCTCAGAATGAGCTGTTCAGGAATGTGCTCCAATATGGCGTCACATCGGAACAAGCCCCGCCCACGACTGCAGACAGACTCCGCCCTATTAGCTTAGCTCCGCCCCTCAGTGAGTGGTACACAGTCCGCCATGTTTATCTCCTCGCCAGAGCATTCAACAGCAGCATTCAAGTAAGAAATATATTCCTATTAAAGCTACTAAAGTTATTCAGTCAAGAGCAGTGAGTGATTTTCTGTTTTTCTTTTGTTGTTTGAGTCAAATTAATATCAAATATGTGTATATTACGCTGCTTTCACTTTAATACTGTGTGTTTTTGACAGTTTAAACGCAATATAGAAATTAGTTTAATACTCACGGGACGTGCCATCTGACAGCCTGCTTCGGATGGATTTATACATTCAAAAAAACGTATTAGTTTAAACTGATATGGCTTTAAAACGCAAATAATACCTTTCATGATGATGAAGTACTGCAATGTCAGGTGAGCATGACCACGATAGAGATGATAATCAAAACCAAACAGATGTTTTGTTTTTAAATATAAGGAAAGCAAAAAGTAAATTCAGCATATCTGTGCTCTTTCAGCTCATAAGAAAAAACAATCCAAGGCACTCGAGGCACACATGGCCATGAAAGTATAAAGGCTTTTTTATATTTTCCTAAAAACAAATTACTCGAGTGCCTTGGATTGTTTTTTCTTATGAGATGTTTTGTTTTGTTTAGTTTTTGGCAGAGTATCAGAGTCACTGTACAGGCTCCGCCCTCTTCTGGAAAGGGGGCGGAGCAGCAGCTCATTTGCATTTAAAGATACATGCACGAAAACAGCATGTTTTTCCTTCCACTCAAAAATGGGAATTAACATTACATGATCTGTGGGGTATTTTGAGCTGAAACTTCACAGACACACTCTGGGGACACCTGAGGCTTATCTTACATCTTGTAAAAAGGGGCATAATAGGTTTCCATTAAAAGTAATGCGTTACAATATTGAATTACTCCCTAAAAAAGTAACTTATTGCGTTAGTTGCTTTTTATGGAATGTAATACGTTACGTTACTTTTGCATTACTTTTTTCTCACCTGGACTGGGCTTGCTTATTTGTTTTTTCAAATACAAAAAAACAACAACAACAACAGTTCTATTTTTGGCAAATGTAAAGGCCTTTTCACAAAAGTGAAATGAATAAGCCTCACGCTGAAGGAAGTGCATGCTCAAACAAACCCTTCAGCTGTGCTGCCATTTTAACCCGATCTCACAGGAAACAAAAGTATTGTACGAGGTGGTGATTTCGTATAAATTCTAACTATGTGTTTGAAAAAAGTCATTATGCAGGACCACCCATAACCCCGCCCCTAAACATACCCGTCACTGGGGTCTAAACAGATCGTACGAAAACGTACGAATGAGACTGTACAAATTCATAAAAATTTGCCACCAATTCGCCAAAACGTAAAACGAATTGCTGTGAGATTGTTTTGGCCATTCTGGATCGCAAAAGAATAGGACAGGTTCATCACTCTTACTTCAGCAGTAAAAACAAACATGAAACTAAAGTAATTTTTGCTGATTAGTATGGTTGAATTGGATCATCGAAGGTCAGCAGCAAAGACATTTAGTCAATAAAGTGACTAAATGTATGTATGTTTACATTTATGTTTACATATTATATTCACATATTATGTGAATCACATTTTCCAGATTCACATACAATTTAGTGTTTGCATTTCATATTGTTTTTATTTATATTGAGGAATACTGAATCTGTTTTTGTGCAAGTGAGATTAATAATTGTCTGCTCACATTTAGTCAATAAAGTGAGATTAAATATATAAATTTGTATTATTTAACATTTATTTATTCCAGATTTGTGTAATATTCAGTGTTTGCATTTCACTGTATTTGTTCATTTTGAAGAATACTGAATGTTTTTGTGCAAGTGAGATAAATAATAATCTGTTCATATTTTAGTCAGTAAAGTGAGATTAAATACATAAAGTATATTTGTATTATTGAACATTTATGTTTACGTGTTATATTCACATATTATGTGAATCACATTTTCCAGATTCACATAAAATTTAGTGTTTGCATTTCATATTGGTTTTATTTTATTGAGGAATACTGAATCTGTTTTTGTGCAAGTGAGATTAATAATTGTCTGCTCACATTTAGTCAATAAAGTGAGATTAAATATATAAATTTGTATTATTTAACATTTATTTATTCCAGATTTGTGTAATATTCAGTGTTTGTATTTCATATAGTTTTTTTTATTCATTTTGACGAATACTGAATCTATTTTTGTGCAAGTGAGATGAGTCTCAACATGGGGACGGGAGAGTTGTCAGTCAATGCGTGGGAACACAAAGTAACTTGCATAACTTATTTGAAATATTTTGTTGTAAATTAAAAAGTAATGTTACTTTGCTAGTTACTTGAAAAAGTAATCTGATTACTTGTAATGCGTTACCCCAACACTGCATATGAGTAATCATAAACTAGTTAGGTATGCATGATTAGGCTAAGATTATGATATCATATTTGTGTAGACTGTATTAAAGCAGCTGACCTGTCTCTCTGACAGACTGAGTGTTGTCGCCAGCTCTGCTTTTCTTCTTATTGTGATGTAACGACTGTAATGAAACTCTTTCTCCAACTCCAGACGCTGATGGTCCGTGTACACTACCCGGTATTTGTCTTTTGTTCTGGTCTTTCCTCCTAAAAGAAAATGTAAACACAAAATTGTAAATCAGTCCCTTTAAGAATTCATTCTACTCGTCTCTTTGATGAATCTTTTTTCACTTCACATAATAGAAGAATATTTTTTTGCATGGCATAGAATTCACTGTAAATCTGGTTCGTTTCAAGGCTTTTCTCTCGTAAACATCACGTGGCGTTCACGAGGGATGATTTGAAACAATAAGTGAGAAATGCTAAACAAATCAAATTGACTATAATTAATGATAATGTGATAAAAATAAAGGGTCTTTTTGAGTTAATGCAGTAATGTGTTTATCTTCTCTATTAAAAAGTAACTATGGGAACATAGTGTTTGCTCCCTTAATCAAGCCAATCGTTAAGAGCACACATATATAAAACACCAAGATGTCCATGTTATAAAGGTCTTTGGAATCGTGTCTCTATATTTCAAACTTAGTTTACCCTGTCAGTGGCAAGAGGGGACTTAAGTGGCCGGCAGGTTAAATATTAAAACACACACACGGCGAAGGGAAGGACGCCGCCTGTCTAGGGCAACAGACACACAGGGAGGAACTCCAGATAATTAGCTTCTCATCCATATAGCATCTTCATCCAAAATCTCACCAGAGACCATAATCTCTAGTTATCATTAACTCAGCCGAGCAACTCTTACAATCCTCCATTTTAAAGCCAGTTATTTCATTGTGATGTAGAAAATTGAGGACGTTAATGAGCTGATAATACTTCATTCGTGCTTGGTTGGCTCCAGACTTTTGACAGTTCGGTTACTGAGATGTATGTTAATGTTTAGTGATTACAAATACTGTCTTGGGGAATTGCCTCAAGATTCTAGTTTTGTGGCATATCCATTTTTTTCATATTATAGACCGTGAGTGAAATAGTGTTCACAGGGACATTACCACCCATCTGAGTATATGTCCAACTAAATGTTCGACTTTTTCCCAGCTTTTCTATGATGTCATGGCATGGGATTAATTAATGAGAGTCATTGTTGGTCCCTAAAGTTTCCTGAAATATCAAAGTTATTACTGCATATACTGAGATAATTCCAAATCTCATTGTTTCCCATCTGATGTAAATATTAGGTCCAACTGTACATGTAAACATATTAAATGGTCTCAATTTATATTGCATTTTCCATTTTTTATAATCCACCGAATTTAAGTTTAAGCAATTGATCTAAGTGTTGACATGATCTCATTAATTATTACACGGCCATCTTTTTATTAATTTTTTATTTACTGTTTTTTTCCGGTTTATTGAAAAAAAACATCCTTACTGCTATTTCAGGTAACAGTTTATTTTACAGTTTCATTGTTACACATGTTACATTTAGTTATTGTAGTAATAACAATAAATTATGCATAATTACATGCAACTAACCCTAACCCTAATCCTAACCATATAGTAAGTACATGTAGCTAATTATTATTACTCAGTACTTAAATGTATAATTACACTGTAACACAGACACCTTAAAATAAAGGGTTACACTTTATTTTAAGGTGTCTTTGTTGCACTTTAATTATACGTACTGAGTAATATTAAGTAACTACTACATGTACTTACTATATGGTTAGGATTAGGGATTGTTTTAGGGTTAGTTGCATGTAATTATACATATTTTTTTTTGTAATTACTAGTAACTGCATGTAATGTAACAATGACACTGTGAAATAAAGTGTAACCCTATTTTAGTATGTTGTTAATTACACGTGCGCATCCGTGTATTCAACAGAGTTCTCGGCATCCAGGCATAAAAAAGAACAAAGAGTGACATCAAAGCAAAGGGACTCACACACACACACACATCTCTATTAGCATGACAAACGCGTGAATGCAGAGGAGTTTTGTCAGCTGTAAAACTGTGGCCGTGGCGCCGAGCTCACCAGTTTCGACGTTACATATGGCATATAGGCTGTAATTGAACTTATTTAAAGTGGCTTGGATAGTCATGTCAACACGATCTCATGAAAATGCGTATCTATATTACGAATTGTATTTATCGTGCAATTTATACGCAACAAATAGTTTTTACGTGCATATGATACGCTCTGTAAACCCCTTGGGTAGGATTAGTGTTGTGAAGTGTGCGTACACACGCCATAAAGTGCGTATCATATGCACGTAAAAATGCGTTTTTTTTTTTGCGTATAAATTGCACGATAAATACAATTCGTGCTATAGGTTATGCGTCTCTATGATAATAATAATAATCATCATCATTTACTTATACTTTTTAAAGTGCAATAATTGCATTCAGATTTGAAGTGCACCTGAGTTTGACGGGGGCGCGCTCCGACGCATCCAGTCGTACGGGTTCCGTCTCTGCGAGTTCGGCGACAGCTGACCGGCTGGTGAGTTTATGGACGATGGAAGAAGGCCCGACGCTTGGACAGATGAAAACTCCGGAGGACTGAAGCCCAGCTGACCGGTGCCCGAAGCCGAAGGTCCGGTTCCCGGGCCATAAGGTGTCCATTCCTCTCTCTGAGGAGGGTACGCGGGGTTCCAGGCTCCGGTTTGGCTGTGAGGGTCGTTGGTAATCCCAGGGACGTGATGGTATCCAGTGAAGTCCGGATACTGTGGAGGTGCGGTTACAAAATTCTGAGGGTTTAGGTTTAGGCTTGGGTGTCTCATGGAATTTGGGTACATGCTGGTGTCCTTCTCTAAGAGGTAACTCACATACATTTTCCCGCCTGATGACTCCAGTGCATAATATGCACCCGCACGATTGATCTTGGCTCCTCAGACCCAGGTTTCCCTATAACCTGACGGTTCGTCTACCTGGACAGATTCTCTGAACCCTTCAGCCTCAGTGCCTGCTAAAGGTTGCGAGGCTGACGTCACGTTTATGATCACGATCATCACCCTCCCACGGTATCGAAACACAGCGGCCCATGAAAGAATGTAATGAGTTATTATATAATTATCCACTGCAAACATGTTTGTTGGCTAATTTTTAGGAAAATGTAAAAATGCTACCATAAAAAATGTTATTGCATTTAAAGGCCTACATGTAGCCTCAATTCATTTGAAAAGTAAAATGTGGTTTATCTTATAACTTACGGATAAAATTATATTTAACAAGTATCGCTATATTTGTATGCATTATTGTTAAAAACAAGTAAAAGGGTCAACTTATAGGGGAAGAAGCATTCACGAAATTCGCATCAATAGGCCTATATATTTGGTTAGATTTTTTTTTTTTATATATATTTTTTTTTAAGTTATTCTATGCTTGTTTTTATATTGTGTTTGTTGGCTATTGTTTTTAGTTTAGTGTCGCTTGTGCCCTGTCTTTGTTTTTATTGGCAACATGGCTGGAGAAAATAATTATCATAATGTGGTATTCCAATATCATTTTACATTAAAAAAAGATTAGTTTAAATGGATATATTGGTAAATCAACATTTTATAATTGAATGACATGCCGTAATACAACTTTGACACTATTTGAATAAGATTTTGCCAAACAAAACTACCAGTTTATACCATATTTCTTACAAAAGAATATTGCATTGTAGGCCTCCTGTAGCCTTCATTGAGTAAGTTATATTCAATAGCCTATACGATTGTCCTATAAACACACACACACACACACACACACACACACACACACACACACACACACATTTGATTATCATTGGATTTAAAACAAGGAGCAGCTACAGTGTGAACAAGGCAAAGATCATGGCCATAATATAATCATTTACATTTACGTCATTTTAGATTTTATGGGATGTGCGCTAAAATGTGACACATTTGCAGACACATTTTATAACACACTGGATGTTATAGAAAGATTATTTCAATGCGTATATTAGTAGGCTACACATGGAATGGGATTTCCTCAGTGTTCGATCCCGAACCTCGTCTTGTTCGAGTTCTGCTGAATTAAAACACGGAATGTGCAGCAGGTGTTCGATCCCGAACCTTCGCGGTAGTGAATCTGCGCAAGACGAAATTAAAGTTTAGACAGCCTTAATTTGAAAATACAAGGCTACATATAGGCTAATGCTGAATATATAGCAGAGCTAATGTATTTGTTAGTTCTGGAAAATGTCTGATTTTCAACAGATTTTACTAAAGTGTGGCTGGAAAATCATCCAGCTTAGGCTACTATAGAAATGTGTTTTCAATTTATGTAATTAGTGACAGTGAATAGGCATTGATGTCTATAGTACAATTCTGTATTTTCAGCGATGTATAGCCTAATGAATATTTATGTACCGATTGCGATGTTGAGCTCTCACTTTTCAAAGCGTGTTTAAGAAGAGAAGCGTCGGTGTCGGTGGACAGAGATACAATTAATATACCAAATTATATCAAGTTTAGTTTCTATATGGAGTATCATCCAAAACATATAGGCCTACGACCATAAAATAGGCCTATGACCTGTTTAAAAAAAAGTAAAAAAAAAAGATGGAGACGAATGAAACAATCATAAAGAAATAAAATATAACATTTATAAGAAAGATATCAAAAGATTTATAAAGATATAAAATAATGTGAGAGCTTTATAAAATGTCTTTATGAATCGTCCACTGTGAGATCAAACCTTTATTAAGAAAGTAAATGTTGATGTCATGTTAACTTTAAGACACCATACTGGACAAACGTGATTTTGAGAGAAACATCTGCAAATGTGTGTGTGAAGCTGTGTGTGAAGATTTTATTTTTTATTTTTTATTGGAGTAGCTACAAGAAAATAAGAGACTATTTAGGTCTTTCTACTTAAAAATTGCACGTTTAATTCAGACATTTTTAAATTAGGCCACTTGTGAAATTTACTGCCGATTTCGTGGTGAATATTGTTTAATTTTTTAGTGTAGGGCACATATTTATTCTGTGATGCGTCTCAGGCTGATTCTTCAGATTGTGCCAGAGTTATAAGTGCTGCTAATCAATAATATTTATGATTATGTAGGCAGATAATATGACAAACATTGAGTGCGTTTGTGGGCAAATAATTATATAATCGGTGCAGCTTTATTTAACTTCAGAGTTCGATTAGAAAAATTGTAGCTATTAATAAGACAACAACACTGTAATTGAAGATTGCTTTGGTAGCCTATTGACTGCTCGATATGAGATTTTTTTTTTTTAGTAGGCTAGTTTAGACATTTTTTGTATCCAACCTATTGGTAGATCTATTTCGTAAACTTAATGAGTTAATATGTAGGCTACACAAATGATCAGGATTTAATCTTATCTTCTATTTCTTCAGAATTTAGTAATTTCTCATAGTTTGACTCATACTTTTCCTCTTGACATTTAACATTGTCACTCAACTCTCGATCTGAGAGGATTTAGATGTGTGCGACACGTTTCACAACCAGGTGTGACTTCCTTGTGATTGAAATGGGAAGAGCTTTCGACAAAAAGGGTGAGAATATCTTCATCGACTTGCTGACCCTGAGAAAGCAACAGACGGAACTGATTTTCAATGTGGTCGATATGAATTACAAATAATATATATATATATATAAATATATAAATATGTTGATTAAAACTTCTTCAGTCTGTTTGGAGCGAAAAACAAGAGTGCAACAAACGCTGATGGTTGATAATAATGCGGGTAAAAATCAGACGTCTGATGGCGGAGTGCTCGTTGCCCTTGTTAACACCGAGCTGTGAAAAAGAATATTTTAATTCGTATTTGCATTTACAAGACATCACAGTTTTTCTTCGATCATTCGACCACGCACCAATTCGTGCTTCCATATTTTGGCAATAACCAAGATTAAATAAATAAAAATAAAAAACTAAGCTTGTTTAAGTGGGTATGAGAACCACGTTGCAGTTTTTCCCCTCCTTACCAGGAGAAATAGCCTATATCTTAAAAATAGCAATTTAATAAAAGCTTTCAATATACAATTGTCTATATTAGACTTGCTTTTATTAGCGTATAGCTAATTTAGCAGATAACAAGTAGATAACAACAGGCTACTTGTTATATATATATATATATATATATTAACTATATATATTACATATGTAGGCCTACATATTATATTGCATAACAAATATATATAGTAGGCTATATTTATTTATTTATTTGTTTGTTATGCAATATAATATGTAGGACACCATGCAGATGTTTCTCTCAAAATCACGTTTGTCCAGTATGGTATCTTAAAGTTAACATGACATCAACATATAGCCTAATTTTTAGTGTAAAGAAATTACTTAATTCAAAACGTGTCACACATTTGAAATGTGTTAATTTAGCTATTTAAGGCTACAATTCATGGCTATATTTATTTATTTATTTTCGGCTTAGTAATACGCACTAAACAGGACCGTGTTTCCAAAAAGTATGTCGTATCATACTGTAGATACGGATCACAAAATGTTTCACAAAATCATCGTTACTTAAGCGGCTGAAAAGTGCTCTGTATTATCGCCATGTGAATCCAGTGCCAAAGAAACAGTCTCATGCAGTCCCCTGCAGGACCACCGTGAAATTACACCTACACTTAATATAGGCTTACACTCAGTGTGGCTTTAATATCATAATATTAAAGCCACACGACATAACATAATATCAGTCAAACTCGCAATTGTACTTACCATTTAATTATTTACTTTTAGTAGTCAATTAAAACAGTATAGGCCACTTAATAGATGTATAATACAAATCGTTAGCCTCATAGCATAATTGCCTCAGTAATATATATATATATATATATATATATATATATATATATATATATAAAGACTTAGGCAATTATGCTATGAGGCTAACGAAATACAAATACAAATAAATGAAACAATAAGCTGCAAAATAATTATTTATTTAAGAAGAAGAAGGAGGGAATGATACAGAAGTTCACGGCCATGAAAAAAACAAACATTCTATAACATTCAATGGAACAGCTGTAGTCTGTGACTAAATATGGTGCTATCTATAGCATGCAGGGGATTATAGATATTATCAATAATATTACGTTTTTGTAACTCAATTCCATGAACTGGACCAGCTTTCCTGGTTGAGTTTATTGAGTTTATTCTTGTCTGCTACCTTAAACCTTCGCCATAGAAAAAAACGTACAGTGTTGTTTATTAATCCATGCATGGAGATGTCCATTTGGCCAATGCATTGCAGAGGTAAACAACATTACTTGAAGTTATGAAACAATTAAGTCTACCAATGATAAGTAAAGAATAGCTGTTCTTGTTTCCTATCTCCTCAGAGGGGTCAACAGCACATGCCTTTTATCTAATCAAGATAGTTTTTATTTTTTATTTTTTTATCAACCACTATTCATTGTACCTTGGCATTTCAAAATGCTTTGGAATATATAGGCAAAAAATTGGTCTAATGATATCTGCAAAATTTAAGTCTGGATTGAAAACCCTATGCTTGTTAAAATTACAAACGGCTTATTTCCCTCGTCTGACCAAGGTTGCATCTCAATACTAGTTTTACTTGATCTTAGTGCTGCGTTCGACACTATAGATCATAAAACACTCTTAGATCGACAACAAAATTACACTGGTATTCAGGGACGGGCATTAAGGTGGTTTAGATCATACCATTTTACCTATTTAAACAGGGAAATATCTAAGATACCATCAGTAAATGATGCAGTGCCACAAGGATCTGTGTTAGGCCCTCTGCTATTTTCAATGTACATGCTGCCTCTTGGTAATATTATAAGAAAACATGGAATTAGTTTCCACTGTTATGCTGATGATGCACTTATATTTCACCACGACTAGATCTCTAAATTATCTAAAGGGATAATTGAGTGTGTTAAAGATATAAAATATTGGATGACCAGTAGTTTTGTTCTATTAAATTTGGATCAGACCAAAAAACCTGTACACAGAATCTCTTAGAATATAATTAGCATTTTGAAGGATGTACTGTCACTTCCTCCTCTACAGTTAAAGACCTGGGTGTTATATTAGTCTTTCAAAAATGTATTTCATATGTTACAAAAACAGCCTTCTTCCACCTCAGAAACATTGCTAACATGCTATCAAGTTTCTAATGCTGAAAAGTTAGTTCATGCATTATGACCTTTAGATTACTGTAATGCATTACTAACTGGTTGTCCTGAATCCTCAATAAACGAGCTACAATTAGTCCAAAATGCAGCTGCGCGAGTTCTTACGAGGTCAAGAACATATGATCATATAACACCAATTTTATCATCTCTACACTGGTTACCTATTAAGTAATGCTACTGATCTATAAAGCCCTAAAACGTTTAGCTCCTGTGTATTTAACTGATCTTCTATTGCCTTACATTCCATCACGCTCTTTAAGATCACAAAACTCTCTGGGCTTCTGATAGTACCTAGAATATCTAAGTCCACTGAAGGAGGGAGAGCGTTTTTTGCATTTGGCTCCTAAACTCCGGAATGGTCTTCCTGATAATGTTCAAGCCTCAGACTCGCTCTCTCAGTTTAAATCTAGATTAAAGACGCATCTCTTTAGCCAAGCATTCCATATGACGCATCTCATAACCTTGTACTCCAGTTATATCAGATGAAATGCACATGACTCTGTATTGCTTGAAATGTTATGAACAGCAGAAATGCTCATTATTTTCCATTTGATTTTCTGTTTTATCTTAGGATGGTAACTAGAGATATGCAGCTCCAGTTTGGATCCAGCCTATTACGAAGACTTCAGATGGGAAGAGACGACTTGAGATGACTCCAGCTCTTGCGAGGACTTCAGATGACGCCAACTCTGAACCAACTCAGAATCAACATGCACCACTGCCAAATTTTCCATATATTGTAATCGTTATGATCACACCTTGTAATAATTGCTTTAATGAGATCATTGTTTCTGCTTAAATGAATACATGATGTTAGCTAACTGCATGATTTGTATTATCTTAGAACTAAATTTCATATGGACATAACTTGGACACAGTCACCTCTGATAACAGATCACTCTAAATTGGAATGTAGAAACATGTATTTTATGTAAAGCTGCTTTGAAACGATATGTACTGTGAAAAGCGCTATAGAAATAAATGTGAATGTAATTAAAATTTTATTTTAAATGAAATTATGAAAACTAAGTCAATTAAATGAAGTTATAGCAGTGTAATAAAATGATGTACTGCAATAAATCATTTGCTTTTTATATGGTTTTAAATGTTAGGAAATTAAAGACTAGTTGCTGTACCAACAAATGAGATATTCACGCCTCACTGGTGATTCCTAAAGGACAGGAAGTGGTTCCTACTTGTTCTGACACCAGAACACACAGATCTGTTTTTATTAAACATATTCTACACATACATATAACATTATGAACATTATGAACGCACATCTGGATTGTGCGATGGGCTTTGGTTTGTGGCATGCATGATAAGAGTGTCCTTTTGTGAGAAGTAGGAGCAAGAGAGCAAATTGGATTGTTGTCCAATCAACAAGCTTCAAAACTACAGCTTCCCAGAAGTTTTTTTTTGCTTTCTTGTTTTGCAGTGCAGCCAAATGCAGGTGGAGGAGGATGAACACATTCACCACTGCAATGTTCACAAAGACATTGATTAAATGATGATACAAAATGATTAAAAAAGAGAGAGGTACTTGTAGATAATATAATATTATGACATAAAAGACAACCTAAGTGTACATAGAGACTGCACTTTCATGACTAGATTTCTCAAAACAATGTCAGAGTACATTTAAAAATAGTGGTGCTTTGTAATAATGTCAAATTATTGTTTTAAAGGGATACTCCACTTTTTTTGGAAATAGGCTCATTTTACAACTCCCCCAGAGTTAAACAGTTGAGTTTGACCGTTTTCGATTCCATTCAGCCGATCTCCGGGTCTGGCGGTACCACTTTTAGCATAGCTTAGCATAGATCATTGAATCGGACAGGACCATTAGCATCTCTCTCAAAAAAAATGACCAAAGAGTTTCGATATTTTTCCTATTTAAAACTTGACTCTTCTGTAGTTACATCGTGTACTAAGACCGACGGAAAATGAAAAGTTGCGATTTTCTAGGCTGATATGGCTAGGAACTATACTCTCATTCCTGCGTAATAATCAAGAAACTTTGCTGCCGTACCATGAGTGCAGCAGGCGTAATGATTTGACGCAGCGCCTGAAAATAGGTCTAATAGGTTAGACAAACTTAGTCCCGGTCACGTTGGAAGTTACTGAGCTGGGGACTATTTTCAGGCGCTGGGTCATATCATTACGCCTGCTGCACTCATGGTACGGCAGCAAAGTTTCTTGATTTTGGCACTTGAAAGTGCCCTCTTTGGCACACATGCACTCACTCTCTCCGGAATACTAATTACACACACCTGTTCATCATCAGTAACCTCATCAAGCACTATAAAACACTCACCATAGCCCCAGTTCATTATCAAGCCTCCAACAGGAATAGACCATGATCCATTGTCTCCTGAACCTCTGATGCTTCCAAGACGTAACGTATACTCACCTGTGAAACACTAACCTCTGTGTCATTGTCTCCAGGAATCCTGGTTGATTTCCTATTGCCTGTGATCCGTTGTTCTCCCGAGCTTCCAGTGTTTCCTCCGAGCTTGCTTGCTATCGACTGCATCTGAAAGAGAAAAGACAAGTATTTATGAACTGTGACTGTTTGGTATCTACAAACCTGAAGTGAACATGCTTACCTGCTGTCTGCCCTGCACCGAGTGATCTTCACTGAATACTCACCTTGCACTTTTGTCACCTTGAATAAAGCTGTGTTTGGATTCACTTACCTCTGTCTCCTTGCCTGTCTCCTGACAATTACATTACAAATGTGTAATTACAAATATATTTAAATACATGGCATGCACATTTCAATATAAAGTAGGCTATATTTTAGTTTACCATAAATGCTTACATTTACATTTGGCAGTACACTTATTAGTTGCCATATTTCAAAAACAATTATCTACAATAATATTTCAAGACAATAGAAATAATCATGTAACCGGAACCCCTAGAGAGACATGATGAATAAAAAAAAATTAGATGGGAGGAAAAATTATTGCGTTCTCCTGCAATCACATTGTGTCAGTTTTAGCTGACTCTTAAGGGAAAAAAAGGAATCAGGGAAGCCTGATTGGTTCACGCCTGTGCTTTTCACAGACAAATGGCATTTCAGGCCGCCAAAAGGGGCGGATTGGCAGCCTATATAAGACACTCAGAAATGCAGAATCTTCAGAATCTTTCTCCTTCAGCGCAAAGATCATCTCGCTGCTCCAAAGAAGACTGAAGCCTCTCTCTCGCCTCTTCACGCCCTCGAACAATCCTCGCAGCGAAAAAAGACACTCTGCAAGCAAACTGACTGAACGGCTTTGCGTAATGCTACTTCGAGGCCCAGAAGTCAACGCAGACTATGCTGGAATGCTGGACTGAAAATAGCACTGCCAGCTTACAAGCATGCTTTGAATACACAGACTGGGACGTGTTTTATAGTTCCTGCAGTGATTTAAATGAACTTACACAAACTGTGTCATCTTATATATCTTTCTGTGTAGACAGTAATATTCCATGTAAAAATATCACAATATTCCCTAACAACAAACCATGGGTCACCAAAGAACTAAAAAGTGTTCTGAATAAAAAGAAACACATTTTTTATACAGGGAGTAGCCAGGAAAAGAAAGAAATCAATAGAGAAGTAAGAAATGGGATAAGGAAAGCTAAAATCATGTATAAGGATAAGATGGAGCACAAGTATAGTAGTGGGGATCTTCGTGCAGCTTGGAGGGGAATCAAAGCAATGTCCTCAGTTACTCAGGGAAGCGGAGACAGCAGGAAACCTATAACAATTAAGGGGATAAATGACGCTGATCTCCCGAATGCTTTTAACAATTTCTATTCTCGCTTTGAAAAATATGACCTTTCTAAAAATATTTCTTGTTTGGGAGAATCTTTAAATGTCTCAAAATGATGTCACCATCAGTCAAGAGTGTGTCAGGGACCATCTGAATAAGGTCAATATAAGGAAGGCCCCTGGACCTGATCTTGTCTGTGGGCTATTGTGCTGATCAGCTGAGCAGTGTCCTCCAGCACATCTTTCAGATGTCACTGGAGAGCAGTGTGGTTCCCACTCTTTGGAAATCCTCCAAAGTGATCCCAGTTCCTAAAAAGATTAGCAAACCAGGGCAACTAAATGATTTTAGGCCCGTCGCTCTAACATCACCAATTATGAAGGTATTTGAAAAAATCGTTAAAAACTTGGTGCTATCATCTGTAGAGGGTAGACTGGACCCCCTGCAATTTGCCTATCGAGCGGGGAGGGGAGTAGAGGATGCAAAGCTTTTTATCTTGAATAGTGTATATAAGCATTTAGACAAACCAAAATCCCATGCCAGGCTTCTGTTTGCAGACTTTTCTTCAGCTTTTAATACAGTGCAACCATATATTTTAATAGACAAGCTGCTGTGTGATTTTAACTTGCCTCACCAACTTTTTTTATAGATTTTTTAACTGTTAGAGAGCAGAGGGTATTTGTAAATGGCCATTTATCAGATCCCTTATTGCTCTCTACAGGATTACCTCAAGGGTGTGTCCTTTCACCCCCTTTTTTAATCATGTACACAAATGGTCACTTCTTGCCTAAAAGAACCAGCTTCGCCACTGCCTCCAGTCGCTCCAAGACGGCCCTGCCGACTCAGCAGCCACCAAGGCCAGCCTAAGTGCCCGTCCAGCCCCAGCCAAAAGCAGAGCCGGAAGTCAAGCCACGCCTCCACCCGGCCAAACGTTACCCATATCTGAAGCATTACGCAGCCTGTAGTACTTCAACCATTTGCTTCTTGACAAGTCAAGCCATCCCCGGAGTGTCAAGCTGGATTTTAGGGATAATAGAATGAGGTTACTAGCTCCAATTCGCTTGCAGACCGCCCCGCTTCAGGGGCATGCTTGAAACATCGGTCTCAGATGACAGTTCTCATGTCCTCAGACCCGCAGTTCAGTCTCTGCTGGTAAAAGGCACTGTGGAGAAAGTCCCCACGGAATGCAGAGAGTCAGGCTTTTGTATCTGCTACTTCTTCATCGCCAAGAAGGATGGTGGCCTCAGGCCTACCCTCGATCTGAGATGTCCGAATCACGCCCTCACGAGACGGCCCTTCAGAATGTGAACTATCAAACAAATGCTTGCGCAAATTCACCCTGGGATTGGTTTATATCAGTGGATCTGAAAGACGCTTACTTTCATATCCAAATAGCCCGCCATCACAGACCATTCTTGAGATTCACGTTCGAGGGGGTGGCATACCAATATACAGTCCTTCCATTCGGACTCTCTCAAGCTCTGTTTACATTTACGAAGTGTGTAGACTAGGCACTCTCCGCTCTGAGACAGATGGGAATCCGCATCCTCAACTATCTCGAAGATTGGCTGCTTATGGTCCAATCGGATCAGGAGCTATGCATCCACAGATCCCAGCTCCTCAGCCATCTGGAGGACCTGGGCTTCAGGGTCAACTTTGGCAAGAGCTTGCTGCACCCCAGCCAACGCATTTCATTCCTGGGAGCAGTCTTTGACTCAGCCCAAATAAAGGCTCGGCTCTCACAGGAGCATGGTGACCACGTTCAAAGTGGAGTCCTTTCACCTCCTCAAGAGGTTTCAGAAGCTGCTGGGTTAAAAGGTTAAAACTCTGGTTAAAAGGTCTAATTTTACCCCATGCGTGGCACACAGGCTGACACTCTCAGGGTGACCCACGACTGCGTCAGAGCCTTGGTCCCTTGGAAATCACCCTGTTTTTACCAAAACAGGGTAACACTGGGCTCAGTTTCCAGGAGGAAGATGGTCGTGACAGATGCCTCCAAGTGTCTACTGAGCCAATTTCAGCAATCAGGGCAGCTACAGTATTTGTCCGCTTTGGAGGCCGAAATAAAGGGCTGCCGGTTTCAGCAAAGACTTTCCAAATGGATTGTGGATGCGATAGCACTGGCTTACAAGTCCATGGACTAGAGGTATGGCCTCCTCTTGGGTGTGGTCCAGCGGAGTCGCTATCCCAGATATCTGTGCGGCAGCCAGCAGGTCCTCGCCGCCCACCTTTGTCAGATTTTACAACATGGACATCCCTGTTCTTCAAGCACAGGTGTTGTCAGTCGGAGACACTTATGGACTGTGTAGCAGGCTCCGACTGCGGTCTGAGCCTTTCCCCTAGCTGGTCTGAGGGCCCTCAATCGAGCGCACCCTAGCTGTCGGCTCGCAGAGCGGCTTCCATTCTACACTTGTAGTTCAACGCTATTGGATTAAGTTCCATATAAGCGTCAGCTAAAACTGAAGTAATGCGAGTGACGTTTATGGTTACTCATGTAACCCTGGTGTCCTGAGATAACGGGAATGAGCATTGCGTAGCTTGTTGTACTATTACGCTGCCCAGAGAGTCTATAGAGTCTATGTCAGTTTATGTCTAAACTGACATAAGACCGGTTTCCGTTTTCTCAGGGAACCAGGGTTACGTGAATAACCATAAACATTTTGAATTCCCCCAAAAACGTTGCATTTGTCGCAAAAATGTTTGCGTTCCCCCGAGGAACCTTGCGTAAAATGTTTGCATTCCCTCAAGAAACTTTGCGTTTGTCGCAAAAATGTTTGCGTCCCCCAAGAAACTTTGCGTAAAATGTTTGCGTGAGAAAGTAAAAGCATTGACTTATAATTTTTCCTCCAATCTCATATTTTTCCCCACCACCATGTCCCCATAGCATAGTTCTTATTCCGTATGAAATTACATACAAAGATGTACTCAAGTCCTACTTAAGTGGTTAAAAAAAGTACTAAGTTCAACCAATTGTCTGTAATATAAATGTAAACTATAATACATTTTCATTTAATTGTAAATAACAATGTGTCTGAAAACATTACATTCAGTGAAGTACAGTATACTCTCTTAAAGTATGTTAATTCCGTACTCATTTTAAAAGTATGTTGTATTGTTTTTCATGAGGGGCACAGTACCACTTTCTGTTTTTGTTCACTGAATAATACCCACTGAGGCCATCGGATACATCCACTCCTCCCATGTTTCTGTGTGGAAAATAATGGGACATATTTCAGAATCATATATTCAGATGTAAATCTCAGGTCAATAGATAAAATATGAACACATCTACACAACACCACAGAATAAATTCTACTCACTTGTTGCAGTCTCACACTGTAGCAGGAATTGGAACAGTCATTTCTGTTCATTGAATGAATTAATGAATGAACGAGGCATTTATATAGCGCTTTCGTATGCACTACTGCACACCCAAAGCGCTTTACAATCATGTCGGGATCTCTCCTCAACCACCACCATCACTTGGATTATCCATCACTTGATTACACCCTCCATCTCCATTTGCTGAATGGAAGGAGGATCACATCAGCACTTTTTTTGAGTATTTCCATTCACCACAGAGAAGATGGTTGTCTGATTCATGTCATGCTTCCACGCTGGGCAGTTTTTTAAAGGTGATTTGTGGAAAGCTTCAAATGGTCCCACAGTCCTAGATGTGCTACTCAAGGAGGTCCCAAAATGGTATTGGGCCAGACCCAAGACCTTATCATCCACGAGGGCCATGACTGCTTTGTAGCTACATCCATTGCTTTTTTGTCTCTGTGCTACAGAGGATTTGTCTTGATAGCATATGAGAAAAAAAACTCATTCCAGTAATCTGTCACTGTCCATACCTTTACCAGACCCATGTAGATCACCACTGAACGAGAACAAGTTCTTAGAGACATGTCTTGCCATGGTCTTCAAGGCATTTGGATTTTGCATTAAAGTATAACACAAAGAAGAAGTTAAAACTACTCCAGAGGACTACTTTGTTGAGGTAACTCAAGGCCTAGGTATTCGAGCCGGTCTGACAACAGATATTCCTGTTTATTTAGTGAAGCTGCTTTGAAACAATCAATGCATTGTATAAAGTGCTATATAAATGAATGTAACTTGACTTTACTTGCTCCAAAGTTTACCTACATTGCATCATTACCAGCTCTTGCATCACAGAGCTAACATATTTTAACGACCGTTTGGTTTGATGGGAAAAAAAAAGCCTAATGCATCATCAATCAAGTCATCTTGTTGACAATGTTGTGGGCAGTTACTGTTTGTTCATACAAAGCATTTAACATTGCATTTATTTGAGCTTTTATTTTCTCAAAACATTTAAAAGAAAATCTGTAATTGGAGTAAGTTGCTTTAAATAGCTATAACCTTTGAAAACAGTCAATACAATTCTTGTATAATTAGTATACATGCTGTTTTTATAAGCTCACATAAATTGAGAAATATGTATATTTTAGACTTGTTTTACCACAGAACTATTGAAGCCAATTGGGGGGGGGGAAATCTTGCTTTTATCATTACATTTATTATAACGTCTGCAACTATACTCAGTCCATGAAAGGACAACAACAAAATTCTGTTTTGTAGTGTGCAGGTGGTCAATGGCTGTTTCTCAATTCCAAGAACGGACTTGTGTTCTCGTGGAGACCGGTCTTGCCAAGCTTCCTTGGAAGAACGAACTCGGAACCGGCCGTAATGACTTCTGGGACACCAGGCGAGTACTAGCTCAAGTCTGCATTCGATGCATCCTCGGTATCAAGAACACATCCGGGTTCTTTCATGCGTCCTCTGTACTTGCGTTCTTGATAAATTGGGTCTGAACTTCGACGGTTAATGATGACGTAAAACGAGAACCCAAGGACGCAAGATCGCTGAAGAACGCATATTGAGAAACACCCATTATTCCTGCCTTGCTTTCCCCTTGTCTTGTGTGGACTTTTGTTTTTTCCTGGTCTGTGACATGTTTTGTAGTTCTTTGTAGTTTTTCTTGTTGATTAGTTCCTGATTGTTCCCAGGTGTGTCTTATTTGCCAGTCTCCTCTTGTGTGTATATATACACCCCAGTGTTTCTCATGTTCTTTGTCTGGTGTTGTCCTACATGGATGTACGTTTGGTGTGTCTCAGTCTGTTCTCGGTTCACTGGAATCTGTTATGGTTTTGTTTATATTTATTTTCTTATTAAACTACTTTGCATTTGGATCCAGCTCTCCCTTCATTTCTTGAGTTCACCCTGCATTACAGTAGGGCTGTTGTTATTGATTATCTTGGTAACTGAGTGTGGTAGACTCTTTGTTCCTGGCTATTATTTATCTGGCCAAAAAATTAAAATTGCAATAAAAATAGGCTTATTAGTTTTGGGTCCGAGTCGAGTATAAGTCCTTAACATCCGAGTCGAGTCCACAAAGATTTAAATGATTTGAAATTGGCTTTTCACAAAGACCCGCCCCTCTTAGTTACTGTTGCTACGTCCGACAAGCCATTCCGCTCTCACTCCACACATCATGTTCTCACGCAGTGAAAAATATATTGCGGAGCAAAGAGGATACTGACAATGTGCCAACAGACAAGAAAGTCTCAGCTTTCACAGTTTTTAATTTTTAAGAAATTCAAACAATAAATACTGTTTTGTGGAGCTTTAATGTGTAGGGCTCAGTTCAAGCAGCACGTCAACTGATAATCTCTTATAGTTATAGTACGAATTAAACATGAATGAACACCAGAACTGCAAAAAGAAATCAATACACACAATTTTTCACACAAAAAGTCCACTGACTTTAATCTACTAACTGGTTTGGTTTGTTTGTCAGACTAAAATGGTGGATATCTGCATTAAGATTGGTCAGATCACCTGTCAATCAAATTCCAGCGGAAGGTCTCAACACTGAGCTCTTGAATTAATGTTTTAACCTTAACAAAAGGATTGCAATGTATATTTGCAGTCATACGTTTACCTATTGTACATCTTTCAGAATCTGCAAGGTAATGCTCAAGAATGCAACACGGTGCATTAAGAGCCAGGGGTAAACTTTTGAGTAAGATGATGTTTACATTTTTCTTATTTTGTTTTACATGCTAATATCTTATTTAGCCTCCGAAGGGCAGGACTAAATTAATTAATGAATTTTTAAACAAAATAAGAACAATTTACACAAATGATCCAGTTCAAAAGTTGACACCCCCTGGCTCCTAACGGATGCTTCCTCCTTGAGCATCACTAAATGTTTGCAGGGTTTGTAATAGTTGTGTATGAGTCCCAGTGTGAAAAGATGGATCTCAAAATCATACAATCACTGCTAGTAAGGAGTCAAATATGCAGAAGATGCTGGAAAAGCAAAGAATGAGCAGGAGCTGGAGGATTTTTCTGAAGACTATTGGGCAGTTTAAGTGTTAGGGACAAACAAGGGACTCATGAACAACCATTACAAACAACAACAACAACAAAAAACAGTTGTGGATACTTCAGGTTATGACACACAATATTAAAAATCAAGTCTATGTAATTTGTCTTGTATTTTGGGTTTGTATTTTGTCTTGTAGACTAGGCTATTAAACATCTGTTACGTGAAAAAAGCTTTTTCAGGGCAGTACTGAATAGAAACAATGTTTTTATGATCTTTCTTATTAAAAAATAAATAAAATAACATTTTGGAGATTCTGTAAACTTGTGACTAAAGTGTAAATGTAACAAAAATCATAACATTACTAGAAGCCAAAATGTTGTTATGGTTATCACGTTA
>NC_140231.1:3530119-3537619 GCF_951802725.1 Rutilus rutilus
ATCCTGTGAAAAGGGGCATAATATGTCCCCGTAAAGTTAAGTTAATGTAAGTGATGTTAAAAACAGAAGAGTCTTATATCTGTTTTGACATGATCTTTAAATTAAACTTCTTGAAGAAAGATTGTAACTTGCAGAGCCTACATTTTCTTTTGCGATTCTTTCCTCTCTTGTAATAAATCCCATCCAGTTTTCCTCCTCTTCACCTTCACCAACCCAAGGTCTCCAAGCACCTCCATTCAGACTAGGGTCGGCACGGGTATCGTCTGGCGGGTAGCGAACAGGTATTGCTGTGCGATTGTACAATACTAGACGTGCCAGTAGCTCCTTGACAACATCAGGCCTGTGCACTGCAAGGTCATGGCGTTCACAAGGGTCGCCCGTAACATTGAAAAGCCAAACCGATTTCCTTTTTTCTCCAGTCTGTCGCTCCAGGTTCCACCAGCTGCTAGGAAAGTTCGTGAGAACCTGGGGTGGCACCCAATCCCCATGTCCAGGGTCGCCCGTCAAGAGTTTCCAGTCACCGACTCTAATGGCCGCTTGAACGGTTGTGTCCCACAGTCCATGGCCCTCCTTAAATGAGCCCTGACTGCGCCTGTGGAGAGGGTCGATGTTGTGAAGAATTTCCAGTCGTGGAGATTCCTTCCCTTCACTAATGGTAGGCCAAACATCAAACCCATCTAATCCCGGATACTGTGACACATTCCCCCCAGCAAGTCCAACAAGAGTTGGATACCAGTCAGTAATGTGAATAAGGGCTCTGCTGACCCTTCTTCGATGGCGTATCAAGGGACTGTGCACGAAACCCACTCCTCTAATACCACCTTCCCAATATGTTCCCTTGCACCCTCGTAGGGGCCAGTTACTGCCCCCTGTGAGCGGCTGGGCTCCATTATCAGTGGAGAAGATGACGACGCTATTGCGGTAGAAGCCATATTTGCGCAGCGCGTAAGTTATGTTTCGGACCGCCTCGTCGACGATGGAAACCATAGCTGCGTATTTCCTGCGGGGAACGTTGCCCATGTGGCGAAACGGATAGATGTATTCTTTGGGAGGGTTTAGAGGTGTATGCACAGCCTGAAGGGAAAGGAAGATAAAAAGAGGCTGACTGCTTGAGTCGTGCGTTGCTAAGATTTTGCGCACTCTCTGGGTGTAGAGGTGAGTTGAGTACTTCCCCCCTCTCCCCCATGCCACTGACTCACCTTCGTGGAGGTCAAAGCCACACAATGACTTGCCGTCACATGAGCCATACGTATAATAGTCCACACTGCCAGTCAATGAACCGAAGTAGGTGTGAAATCCACGACGTGTGGGCAAACAGTCTTTCCGATAGAAGCCCAAATGCCACTTGCCCACCATGTGAGTGGAGTAGCCAGCCTCCTGCAAGCGTTGAGGGAGCGTGACCGCATCCAGAGGGAGGCAGTTGGGTTGACGTGGTCTGATGATGGAATGCTGGAGGCCGGTGTGAATTTGATATCTAAAAGAAAGCATAAACACATAAACACAAACACAAGAGAGAAAAAGCAAGAATTGAAACAATAAGCTTTTTACACCCGGTTTTAAAGTTGACATGAACTTAAATCTGACCCTATTTACTTTCTATGGGCCCTATCATACACCTGGCGCAATGCGACATCAGGCGCGACGCAAGTGTTTTTTGCTAGTTTCAGCCCGACGCAGTTATCATTTTCACGTCCTGTGCCACGTTGTTTAAATAGCATATACATTTGCGCCCATCTGTGCGCCCATGAGCTTTGACTATTTTGAGGAACTTAAATAGACTGAGCCATTGATCATCTGAAACCTGGTCTAAAGTCAATGGCTCAGTATTTTTTTTGTTATTTAAAGGACGCAATAGTTATATGCTCCTATAGGCGGGTCCACAACGCGCGTACACTGCTTATTACACACACAGGGACGCATGCGCAGCAGCACACAAACATGCCAAATATTTAAAATAAAAGGATCACAATGTAAAAGATTATTATTGTGTACATAAATATATGGTGAATCTGGCTTGTCCCGTAATGGTCTGCTTGCGCTTTAACACACACACACACACAGCTTTAACCTCACGCACGAGCAGATCCATTTCCTCGCTAGAGAAGCATTCTGTTTTTACGCTTGCAAAGTCCGCTATGTAAATAGCAAATCCGCCATGGCGCGAGCGCAACTGGCTTTTAAAGGGAATTAGAGATGAGACTCTGATTGGTTTATTTCACGTTATGCCCAAAACACACCCATTGCTCATTAAGAGAATAGGATTCACATTGGCAACATTTCTGTTTCTTCTACAGGGCAGCACATAATAATGCTTATCATTACGCTCAACCTAACCAGATTATTGTATTCTGTGAGCAACTGGAGACCCAGCATGAGACGTACTGTACCGCTACAACTCCGTCAGTCTTTGTCAACTCATTTGCCATTTTTTTATCATCGTCAGATGAAGGTTTCTGTTTATTTTGAAAGAAATATTTTTTAGGAGAAGTTTTAAATATGGATATTTTTCTTACACTAACACATCGCCTCACTTCAGAAGGCCTTTTTTAACCCCCCGGAGCCATGTGGAGCACTTTTATCATGGATAGATGCACTATGATGGACTTATAAAGTCACATTATAAAGCTTGGAAGAGCCAGGACATTTTTTTATATAACTCTGATTGTATTTGTCTGAAAGAAGAATGTCATACACACCTAGGATGACTTGAGGATGAGCAAATCATGGGCTAATTCTCATTTTTAGTTGAACTATCCCTTTAAGGCAGCTACAACTGAGGGAAAAAATGTGGTTGAGGTGGAAAAATATTTCGTTTTGTCACTGACGGAGTTGACCTGTAAGCTGATGGAGTTGACAAGTGCTCACAAAACTCTTTATTTATATAGTGATATTACATATATATATATATATATATAAGCTTGGAAGCGTCAGGGTGTTTATTAATATAACTCTGATTGTATTCGTCTGAAAGAAACGTTAAATCATGGGCTAATTTTAAAGTGAACTACTCCTTTAAGTTAGGCTATAGTAACCATGACCTTAATTGTCTACCGCCTGTAAACTGTAAGTGTGTACAGGACTGGTCCACAGGTGCATGTGCAATAAGTGTTTATGGTTCATTAAACAAACATGAAAAACATTGATCAAACCCATTCCAATTCAAATCTGTAAGGTTTACTTGGATTTTTACAAAATTATCTTTAAAATACAGTACCCTGTAATAAGGGAGTTTTTATAACCCTTTTATATTCTGATTTCAGTGAACCTCTTTCATTTTAAGAAAACGCGTAATTTGTGTATTATTAAAAGTATGGTAACATTTTACAATAAGGTTCATTAGTTAACAATGTATTAACTAACAATGAGCAATACATGTGTTACAGTATTTATCAATCTTTGTTAATGTTATAGTTAATAAAAACCCAGCTTACCATTGTTTGTTCATGTTAGTTCACAGTGCATTAACTAATGTTAACAAATACAACCTTTGATTTGACTAATGTATTAGTAGGCTAAATGTTGAAATTAATATGAACTATGATTAATAAATGCTGAAGAAGTATTGGTAATTCTAGTTCATGTTAAGGTCACTAATGTTAATAAATTGTAAAGTGTTACCGAAAGTATTGTGTGAAAGAGGTGATGAGGTGAATGACCTGCCGGTGCATCTGTTTTTCAGAGTCAGCAGAAAGGTCTCTTTAGTGTCTTAAGTTATTGTGACCATGACCTTAGCCTGTAAACTGTTAGTGTGTAGCCTACAGGACTGGTCCTGCAGTGCATGTGCCATAATTGGTTATTAAACAAACATGAAAAACATTGAACAAATCCTGATCTGTAAGGTTTACTTGGATTTTTACAACATTATCTGTTTTTATAACCTGATTTTAGATTCTGATTTCAGTTGAATCTCTAAAAAAAAACGCGTAATGTCTCTGTGTTCTTATTAAAGTATTGTGTGAATGACCTGCCTGTGATGAGTTGGCTGCGGGACGGGGTGCACAGCGGTTGCACGTAGTAGTTCTCCAGTCGCACTCCCTCGGACGCCAGTTTATCCAGCGTCGGGCTTCGGACGTCCCGACTGTGATACCCGATGTCATTGAAACCCTGGTCATCGGTCAGGATGAAGATGATGTGCGGAGGTTGTCTGGGTCTGAACGCTGTAGTGATGTCCTCTCGGCTCGATCTCAAGCCACTGGAAGACGACGCAGAAGTTTGGAGACCGAGGAAGAGTCCGAAGAGCAAACATAATGCCATCCACCTCGGAAAGAGCCGCAACCCGAACAGCGCACTCATCGGGTCAGAGAGAAGAGGAGAAAATCTTCGGGCTTTGCTTTCAGTGTTAATTTCGTTAACGAAAACTATGACGAAAAATGTGCGTTGACGACCTTTTTTTCCCCTGACTAAGACAAGACGATGAGAGACGACACGTCGTTAAACGCTAACTGGGACTATATCAACACATGCAATATCGTTGACGAAAAAAGACAAGACTGAAATGTGTTTAAAAAAAATTAAAACTTGAACATAACCACTTGTTTTTGTCGAATAAAGGAGGAGACAACACATTACAGACTGTTTTTACGAGTGTTCATGCTTACGGTTGCCAGATTTCACTGATTTAAACCCCAGTCAGAGCTTTTCTGTTATACGAACACGTTTTCTACCAGGTCTTTTCATTAGTATCTGGCAACTATGCGCTTCTCTCTACACCGCTGAAGAAGCGCGGATGATCTGAAAGCACAGACAAGTAAGATGGAGTTTACGGCTAGGGTGACCACTGACGTCCCGAAACCTAAGCTATTGTCCAGAATCCCGAATCCGGCCCTAATTGTCCCGCAAATTACACTAAAGCAAAATCTTGAGTAGTTATTGTCTGATTAAACATTAAAAACTGTCCGTGGAGGTACGTCATTGGCTGCAGCATCTTTTTTTTTTTTTTTTTGAAGTTCTACAAAGATACCAGACGCGACTATGCATCATTGATATTTGCATGTCTGATGTCGGGTTACACAAAGCAAATCATCTACACAATTATTTAGTTTTCTTATCTAATGACCTACAATTTAGTTGTAAAAAAATATTTTGGCATAAGGCTTATTAGCGTTATTATAAGGCTGATTTACAACAGTCACTGTTTGTTTTTGAGTTCATAATATTAATGTGTGGTTTTTTTTGTGGCAGATTAAAGACTATGGCCCAGTTTCACAGACAGGGCTTAGACTAAGCCAGGATTAGACCATAGATCAATTAGTACATTTAAGTAATTTTTATAAACATGCTTAGAAAAAAACATTACCGATGTGCATCTTAAAACTAAAAAGGCACTGATATATTTTTAAGATCAGTCAGTGCAAGTTTATTTCAGTGGAAACAGCTCAGACTTACATTTTAGTCTAGGACTAGTCTTAAGCCCTGTCTGTGAAACCAGGGGAAAGACAGACAGTTGATCTTTGAATAAAAATATGTTTGGTTCAGGTTTGAAATTCATTATCTTTTATTATTTATCTATAATAAAAGATAATGAATATCATAGTTGCATGGCCCCTTTTTGTATTCAATCCAGAGTTGTTTGCTGGGTACCATAACACTCACTGGGAGATTTAAAGCGTCTTAGACTGACAAAGAGAAAATAGTTTTCTGTGACATTAATATCACCCTCATTTTTCTTTCACAGTCCAACCCCAACATGACGAAGGTTGATTGTCTATCTGTTAGAGCGGGTTGTGAAAGTGTGTTCAGATTTAATTTTTGGGGGGGGGGTTAGCCTATGCTTTTTTCATACCGTATAGCCTTTATAAAGTCAATTCAAGTCACCTTTATTTATATAGTGCTTTTTACAATGCAGATTGTTTCAAGGCAGCTTTACAGAGATGACAGGAAATAATGCAACAAAGTTTGTTTCTAGAAGAAAATAAGTTCTGTGATGGGTCATTTTTGTTGATAATTCAGCAATAAAATGATAAAAACCTGCTTCACACAAATGTTGCAAGGCCACCCAGCATACATTTGCTCCAAGCCATGCAATAAAATATATTGTTAGTCATTGTCATGTAACTGTTTTGTTTGTGCCTCATATAAAACTTCTATTTGTTTTATACAAACAGTCATTGTCAACATATCATTCATTCTCCTCTTACCAAAGTAATAAAACTAATCTAAAAAGTGGAAGATGATAAAAAGTTAAACCAGTATTATAAAAATGGCAGTGGCCCCTCAAATTAAACTACATACTTGTCAATACACATCAACCACAATCTCTAAACATAATGTTTACAATATAATAAAACATTTCCTTTTAGATGTGGAAAGGCTTAAGTAAGATTAAATCAAGTCATGTCCCACCAAAGAGAAATGTTGTTTATTTCTGACCGTAAAATTACATAATTTTAGCTTATGCAGTGGCTAAAATAGCAAAATATATAAGTTGTGTTAACCTTCTACTCCCGTTGAAGTATGTCAGAATCATGTTAATATCACAAATACCGTTCAATGAAAATAGAGTACAGGTGACAGTTTATATGAGGATGGAAAACTTTCAGATATTGAGTTTTTAAAATGCCGCTTCATCATAGATTGTCCCACACAATGACTGGTTCTCTCGGGAGCAGCGATTCTGGAAATGTAAAACAGTTTAGGTCTAAAACGTTTCGAGCTCGTCCACTTTCACCACTTCCAGATGGAGGTGAAAACACATTCGACCGGATTGCTTTCGTAGTGTAAACGCTCATGTGATCAAACAGCCACTAAAAGACCGTCTTCTCTCCGTCTACTGACCGAATGCGTGAACATTATGAGGAGAGATCTAGCCAGACGGGGTTTAAACTTGATCAGCTGAAGACACAAGTTTGGTTTGAAGAGAAAATGTACCAAGCACAATGTTCTCTCACCATTCCTGATTTCTAACACACACTGACAGCGTTCGGCTGGTCTTGTGTCTGTCAGAGCAGAAAAGAAAGCTGATGCTCTCCGTGTGTTTTTCAATCATCTCCGGTCGTGTTCATATGTAAATTGCGCAAACTTATCTCGTCCATTAGATCGAAAGATCTGAACCCCCCAAAAAGAGACGGATTATAACACCAGGTGTAAACGGGAATGACATCCACTTGTGACCCGATCGACCAAACGGTGTAAACAGGGTCTTTATGACAGTAATGAACAGTAAATATAGGTGCAGGAAATATGCAAAAGAAACGAAGGGGACGTTCACACAATATACCACACCCCATGAAAATGTAGGATGAAACCTACTAATGATGTCAAGTGGCATATAGGTACTACTTTCTCACTGTATTTGGGAATGTAGTCACATTCAGTCGTTTGGAGAACAGGCCATGAAAGTGTGGTTCTAAAATATCCTTATGCATATGGTTGTATTGTTACCAGGCTAGCATGAACAATGAATTCTCATTTGTGATTACTGGAAATATCTATTTTGGGTCAATGGGAAATAAAGGCTTCAGAAAAAAAAAAAAAAATTCCAAGGATTTTATAATATACATT